>NC_134650.1:308703-612407 GCF_030463565.1 Pelecanus crispus
CTGAATGCTACAATCCGGAAGCTGGAAGACAGGAACACGTTGCTCGTTGACGAACGAAACGAACTGGTGTGTGAGGTTTGCACTATCAGACAGAGGAGGTCAGGAGCCATAGGGAAAGGCAAAGAGAGGAGGATCCAAGGATGATAGCCAGTGATGCATATGCCTTTTCTATCCATCAGGCTAATCACTCAGGAGGCTGAGAATGAAATTTTTTTTTTTTTTTTTTTTTTAAAATCCTAGAATTAAACTAATTTCATTGAAGTTGTACAAGTACAAAATCACAACGGAAGTTGAGAAGTTGAGGCAGGGAGGCTTGTATGTTTCTATATGAATGCTTATGTTCCCTCCTTGACTTTTTGTGCGTACAACAGTGTATGGTGAGACTTGTAAATGAAATAATGTCTGTAGTCCAGTATTTGACCAGGTTGAGAACAGTTAAATGTCAGATCTAGGGAGAATGGACAACAATGAAGTGATCCCTTTATCTGATTTACTCCTAGGTGGTGATACCTGTGTGTTGAAGTCAGCACCCTGGCTTTTTAACCTCTCCATATTTCTACTTCTGTGATTAAGGATGAGGGTGGTGAAATTCAACTCCTGATTTTTTTTTTTTTTTTTGTAAATTCCTGACCTAGGAGTTCTAACACACTCCTTTCGTATCAATTTAGCTGGCTTGGATGTCCTCAATGTTCTTAATATAATATTTGCAAAATAATGTCTTATCAAGATTGCAAATTACAAATGTGTTCACATGGCTCTCTTCAATTATGAAAAGCTCTCAACCCCCAAATTTCTATGATACTGAATAATTTGGAGTCTGATGAGTCAGCTTGATTAGCTGTTGCATGTCATTAAATATTCAGCCTATTTTTTCACAGGGAAAGAAAGTAATTTTAAAAGGCTTCTAAGCTGTATCTTGTACAATGTGACTACAATGAACACATTTTGTTAAATGTGACAGGGAGTACTGCTGGAAATACTATACTCTTTAAGATACACTTGGACAGCAACAGCTAACTTCATTCTTAGGGCAGGACAAATGGTTGTTTTGCCCACAACTGTGCTGATCAAAGATGTAACCACTTCCTAGCTGCTCCCCCCTTTCCTGTTAGCAGAAGGGATATCAGGTACTTGCTAACCTGCTTCAGACAAAATCACTGGGTTAGTTTAAATAGCCTAGTAAGATGATGTAAGCAAATGTGGTTAACTGTCCTTAACAGCTACAGAAAACTCTCTCAGTCCTTTCCCCAGCAGAACTGCAAGGGGCAGGAACCTCCCAGTGATGAACAGTAATACAGAACTGGGACAGTGCCTTTGTTAGGTAGATCATCTGGGCAGAAAGATGATGTCTTTCCACAGCCACACGCCGTCTTCCTTGTCCTCCCTTAGAAAAAGAAATTATATCTATAAAACACTCAATATTACTGGATGGAACTAATTTTTCAGAGGAAGAGATCTTGGTTAAAACTGTAGTTGTACCAATACTGGAACTTCCAAGCATGGCCTAAGATACCTTCCTATCTTATGGGATTTGTTGTTTAAATGTTATGTGATTTGTTCATTAAAACGAAGTTAATTGTGCACGTGCACAAGTATTGCACTGTGTGGCATTAAAAACCAGACTTAGAACTGTCTTGTTATTGCTGTGATCCAGACTGAGTAGGTATGTATGCAAATCTGTCTTTCAATGAGAAAATCAGTGGGTTTCTTGCTGATAAAGCACAGGTCACTTTGGACTTTTGTAGCAGTTGCCTGACTGTGTGTTGGGTTGCTTCATCTCTATGTTTGAGTTTTCCAATAGATAAAGACATCTTTTGGAAACAGATATGCAGAATTATGCTTTAGGATTTATAGATAAAGTAAGTTATGAAAGCTGTAAGCATCAGGTCCATTAGATCACTGGCATTTTACTGGGACAGTAGTCCAACAAGGAAGTAACAAAAATACTTCTAACAAAGTATCTTTTTATTTGGATTGTTTACAATTATTAATTGCTTTTATCAATCCAGTTGAAGCGTGTCCGAGAAGCTGAGAAACAATGTAAACCTCTTCTGGAAAAGAACAAGTGCCTCACGAAGAGAAATGATGAACTTATGCAGTCTTTGCAGCGCATGGAAGATAAACTCAAAGCAGTCACTAAAGAAAATATAGAAATGGTTGGTACTGAAGAGCAAAATGAGGATTACTGTATGGTCTATGTCTGTTATGGTGGCCACATCTGCACAGTGTATGCATGTATATGCATAGAGAAAATGTGTTGCATATAGTGTGTAATACTGTTGTCTCTTCTCCCAAGTAGTTAGCAATAGGACAAGAGGAAATGGGCTCAAGCTGCACCAGGGGAGATTTAGATTGGATATCAGGAAAAATTTCTTCACAGAAAGGGTGGTCAAGCTTTGGAACAGGCTGCCCAGAGAGGTGGTGGTGTCACCATCCCTGGAAGTGTTCAAAAAACGGGCAGACGTGGCACTTTGGGACATGGTTTAGTCTAGTCTACCCTTGATTGGTTTAGTGTGGACTTGGTGATGTTAGGTTAATGGTTGGACTGGATGATCTTAAAGGTCTTTTCCAACCTAAACAATTCTATGATTCTATATTCAAAGGGCTGTACAGCTTAAATGAAAGATAATGTCTAATTTTTAACTGAAAGGTGGTCTTTTTGTCTTTTAATTGCTGGATCTTATTTTATCTGTTTCTTCTTACCACAGAGAGAAAAAATGACATCACATCCTCCTCTAAAGAAATTAAGATCTCTCAATGACCTGGATCAGGCTAATGAGGAACAAGAAACTGAATTCTTAAAGCTTCAGGTCATAGAACAGCAGAACATAATTGATGAGTTAACAAGGGTATGTCCAGAGCACCAGGAAATTAGGAATGATTCCTGTGTACAGTTCACCACTGATAGTATTACTTCTTATAGCTAGAGGTCTGAGGGTTAATATCTTACCTTATTTTTAATACCTGCAAATTTTTAGATATAGGTGTGTGTGGGTGCAGTTTAACTGAATTTCTAGTGGGGCATCAGCCCCTACAGCCCAAAAGTATAACTGGTGTGTGAATTGAGCTCTAGAAATGAATGCAGACTAAGAACCATGGAGCCTGGGAAGCTACATGTTCACAAGGCAGGGCTGTGCCAAGCTGTTTTATCATTATAACTAAGCTACCATTAAAAAGCTTCCTTAACAAGAGGCAAGCACACAGTGCAATATCATGTGCTGGAAAAGCGTGTGCTGCTCGACAGTGGTTCGCTAGTTCTTCTGTCATTTAATACTGACAATCCCTTTTTCAGCTGACTTTGCATTATGATGTTGAGGGGAAGGAGAAAGAGACTCCAAAACAGGCTGTTGCCTCTTCCAAGACATCATTGCTAGCAGTGGTGAGATCAACACTACCATCATTTAATGCCTTTGAGACAGGCAGCATCTCCTCTGCAGGGAAGGCAGACAGCCTCTCATGCAAAGCCCAAACCAGTGCCCTGCAACAAGCCTGGATTTTAACAGGAAATCCATCGGCGCCTGTCATTTGACAGCCTGTCAAGGCAACTGCACAACAAGAGGTTTTTTTCAGATATCCCATCTTCCCTTCTTCAAGTGGTTTTCAGGTGGCACATGTACAGATTTGGATATGAATCCTCCCTTCCACCTGGAATCGGATTCCTGTGTGAACACATGAACAGTGTCAGTGGAAGCCCAATGATTTATTTCCTCTGTAGATTTGGCTTCTACAGCTGCAAACAAGAAAAGAGAGAGTAACTTTTTAATCTTATTTTCCAGGACAGGGAGAAACTAATTCGTCGCAGAAAGCATAAAAGGAGCTCAAAGCCAATTAAGGTAAGAGGAAAATTTGTTTTCACCTTATAAAATAATACTAGTAGACTCTGTAGGAAAACACAATCTGATTAAAGAAAGCTTTCTGGATTATAACAGTCTGCTTTAGTGATCGGTTTTATAAACACCTTAGTTACTTTGGGAGAGCTTTTTAAGCCCACTTTGAAATTTAGTTAAGCTTGCATATTGCCATGGTTCAGCCCCAGCCAGCAACTCAGCACCACGCAGCCGCTCGTTCACTGCCCCTGCCCCGATGGGATGGGGGAGAGAATCGGAGGAGTAAGAGTGAGAAACACTCCTGGGTTGAGATAAGAAGAGTTTAATAATTGAAATAAAGTAAAATAGTAATGATAATAGTAACAGTATAATAATGATAATAATAATAATGATATACAAAACAAGTGATGCACAGTGCAATTGCTCACCACCCGCCGACCGATGCCCAACCAGTTCCTGAGCAGCAATCGCTGCTCCCCGGCCAACCCCCCCAGTTTCTATACTGCCCATGACGCCGTATGGTATGGAATAGCCCTTTGGGCAGTTGGGATCAACTATTCTGGCTGTGCCCCCTCCCAGTTTCTTGTGCACCTGGCAGAGCATGGGAAGCTGAAAAGTCCTTGACTAGCATAAGCAGTACTCAGCAACAACTAAAAACATCAGCGTGTTATCAACATTCTTCTGCTACTAAATCCAAAACACAGCACTATGCCTGCTACTAGGAAGAAAATTAACTCTATCCCAGCCGAAACCAGGACACATATCTATTTTATTTTCAGGAAAATGGGACTTTTTTCCTTGTTCTCTGAAATAGTAATAATCTTCCTTCCATCTGGTTTCTATAAATATCAGTCTCAAGGTCTGTTATGCTGAGATGTATTTACATTTCCAGAGACTTTCCCATCTATATTCTGCTGTCTATTTTTCACAGCACGTATGGACTAAACCAAAATCCTTCTGCATCTTTGTTCTTCAGGTGGAAGTTTCTGCCTGAGAAATTGAGTGTCATTTTCTCCTGCTTAGTTCCATAGGCCTTTGGCTACCCCTTGTATTACCCTGAATTGGGTTGAGTCCAAAGCTGGTATAATTTAGAATAACTTTAGAGCCGAGTAGTCAGTAGTGGTTCACATAGCTCCTTTATCAGCTAGATGTGAAGAATGACTTTGCAACAGCCACATCCCACCTCCAGAAGGCAGAAACACTGTGTGGGAAACAGAGCTTGGTTCCTCTTTGTCCTCCAATGTAGCCCATTGCTCTTTTTTCATGTCTTGCCTTTTTTAAGTACCTAGCAATGTGATTTTGAACTAACCTTTCCCCCCATCAGAAATTCATGCTACCTGTTTCCAAGGAGATTCAGAAAACGTGTTTTCCCTTTTTTAGAGACATGTTGTGGATACAGTTTTTGGATACGATGATGATTCCATGGACTCTGAAACATCCTCTGTGGCTTCATATAGAACAGACAGAACACCAGCAACCCCAGATGATGATCTCGATGAGGTAAGATCTGATTCTTTCCATAAGCAAGGACAGGTTTTCAAGAGACTTTGACTTCCAAAACAAGTGGCCAGGCTCTCAAAAACACTTAGGGTTTTATAGTGCATATTGAGAGATAAGTTCTGAGAGGTTCTTTCAAAATTGAGTCCCTGGAGTCCACAGCTATGACTTCATTGCAATCTGAGACGATTTTTTTTTTCCTCTCCCCCTTCAAGAAAATATACCTATCACATTTCTTTTAGCCTAGACATATAAATGCTGTCTAAATTCCACATTCTTATTACTTCATATCACAGCAAGTTCACCAAAAAAGCTATTTGAATCAAGACCTGTAAACCATCTACTGTGCTTAACAAATCTCACTTGCATTCTTTGTGTTGGCAGTGCTCTACTGTCTGCTCCTTAGACATGTTCTTTCTCATCCTTCAGGGTTTAGCAGCTGAAGAATCAGAGCTGAGGTTTCGACAGCTAACAAAGGAGTACCAGGCCCTGCAGAGAGCGTATGCACTACTGCAGGAGCAGACAGGAGGCATCATAGATGCTGAAAGAGAAGCCAAGGTCAGTATTTGTGTGAGGGTAAAAGCATTTCATTGCTATCAGGACATGCAAACCCCTCAAAGTGACATACAAGGGAATGGAGTTACATACAGCATCCACACAACTGAGAGATGTCGGTTTCACTCATTTGCTGGGTACATCTAAAGGGAGTGACAATTAAGAACAGATGCAATCACTGAGTTTACAAGGGGCTGTCCTCCACCTGAACCTGAAAACCCTGCAGCTAGGCAGGCATGCCAAAGCAGGAAATTCTGCAGTTTGGTACAGAATCACAAGGGTTTTCGCATCTTTTGCCCAGGTGTGAAGGGGTTGGGGTTTAAAGGTAAATGGAGGCCTGTGGGTTTTCACAAAGGCACACATTGCATCAACATTAGGAATGTTCACCTGAATGTTTCTAACAGAGAAATGCAAATCACATTCAAATTTGAATGTGATGCAGACTACAGTAAACCTTGCAAGGCTAAAAATGTTGTCCCTCTAATAAAATCATAGAATCATTCAGGCTGCAAGGGACCTCGGGTGGTCACCAGCCCAAACTCCTGCTCAAGCAGTGTCAGCTGTGAGATTGCACCAGGTTGTTTAGCACTTTGTTGAGTCACCTCTTGAAGATGCTCCAGGCAGTTATAATTCCTTCTTTCCACTATCTTTTGCCACTCTCATCTACTAAGCACTTTTCTTCAATTCAGAGACTGCCCCTTACTAGGGTCTTTGAGCAAAGCCTGTCACCCTGAATACCTGAGCTTGTGTTTTGCTACTTCAATGCAATACATGGGAATAATAGGCTTGGGTGGGGAGAGGGGGGCTGATCTACCACTCTGTTCCCTTGTGTCATCTGAGGGGTGGCAAAAAATATTGCTGAGCCAGAATCTTTGTAATGGTTACTCACTCAGTGGAAGTAACAGCATAAACCCAGACTCTGCTGTGTTTGGCTTCCTTTTAATACCAGCTATATTGCTGGTTTTGTTACTGTTTAATGCTGTGCCTGACTTTCAACAGGCTCAGGAGCAGCTCCAAGCTGAAGTCCAGAGATATAAAGCCAAAATAGAAGATCTGGAGAAAACTTTGGCACAGAAAGGGCAGGTAAGCACTTCTTGTGTTTTGTCTCTTCTTATTTTGGATCTTACCTGCTCTTGCTTACAAAATACCTAGCACAATTTCAGTATAGACTTCCATGAGATGTAATGTCGCTGTTCAGTAAACAGGCAGGTCTAGCAAGTTCAGACTTGCTATAGCTTGGTAGACTAATGTGTTGTTATTCTGTAAATGAGAGTTCGTTCCTGTAGGATTTTAAAACCTTAATATTGTGGCTCAAATTTTCAGTAGATGTGCCCAACCTCATGGAGTTTGATTATTCTGTAATAGTACTGCTTCATCCAACAGGACTCACACTGGGTGGAAGACAAACAGCTTTTCATTAAGAGGAACCAAGAGCTTTTAGACAAGGTATGTTCCCAAGTTTTGCGTGTTCGCTCTGAAGGGTAATCTGGATCCTGCAATACACTTTTTGGTCATGTAGTCTGGTGCTTATAGGTGTAGTATAAGGATAGAACAGCATAGATTAATATGGACAGAATAACACATAGAAAGACAAGCCCTCTCCAGCTCTGCTTAGACACTGTTGTTGCTGATGCACTATCTCTGCTGGTAAGCTCCAGCCTGAGAGCTGGAAACTCTACTTGTCGTTCTGGCTCCGAGGTGCAGACCTTTGTGTTTGTATATATTTTTGTATGTATGTCTATGTATATTTTTAATAATGGAATATAAGGATATGAAGGACCTCAACATTGCTTGCCTATCACCAAAGTAACAGCAGTGGCCATACATATGACTGCCATCAGCAAGAGACCGTAACTCCCAGCACCAGGTCTCCTGCCATCTTTCACCTCCCCAGATGAGGTTTCTCAGCCTGTGTTTCTCCCCTTCCATAAACACACCTAATAAGTCTCCAGCCTGGTGCCATCCTTCCCCATCCAGACAAACTGATCCATCCAAACCTCAGTCTTACCATGCTCCCTAGCTGTCCTTCTCTGGGCCTTACTCAGACAACCTGACTGTAAAATACATGTGCTGGCACTGGCTGGAGACTTGCAGAAGAGAGCAGGCTGAGGAGCTAGTGGTGGAGTTGTCCACAACAGGCAAGCTATAGACAGTTGGCCAATGGGTGGTATTTAAGTCTATCTGCTAATTGACAGAACTACTTGTGTGAAGATGCTTGCCGTGCAGTTCACACAAGCGCTTGCATGGGGTGGAGTGGCTGCTCAGGTAACTGCCTCCACAAAGACAGCTCTCCCTGCATGCCATCTGTGTTTCATGTACTACACACTGGGAATCTCTGATCTAGCCCAAGCTCTTCTCCAAGGAGGTGCAGCTGTTTCTGTGTCATTCCTGATAGACGTTTATCCGACCTGTTCTCAAGAGTCCTCCAACAATGATGTCTCCACATCCCTCCCCAGACAATCTGTTCCAGTGCTTTACCATGAGAGCAGTGTGTTTAATAGCTAATGCAGACTAATCTAATAGCTAACCTGACACCTCTATAGAGTTAACTTCCCAGCTGATCTTCACTAGGATTGGATTCTTCTAGGGAAACCTCCAGCCTAAGCATTTTATAATGCCTGGGAAGTTGATGAGCAGAAGTTCACCTGTGCACTAAAGACTCACTGAGGTTAAACAGCAAGTAGTGAATCATCCCTAGAGTTTGGATTTTGCACTGCCTATGCTACCTCAACTAATACTCACCAAATATTCAGTGTTTCTTGTAACAGTCACACAGATGCTGAATTTACATATTTCTATTAGATAGAGAAACTGGAAGCAGAAAACAACCGTCTGCAACAGGAGCTGCAGGATGCCCGAGACCAGAATGAGCTGTTGGAGTTCCGCAACCTTGAGCTGGAGGTGATGGATGAGCTCGTTACAGTAGAGCTGGTAGCAAATTAAACTAGTGCACTTGCACTGGACACCAACTTTAATCAAGTGTTTACACAAGCATTGTAGTGATATAACAGAGTAACAGATCAGGCCCAGAATTCTTAATTGTGAGCTGAATTATGTCAGCTGTAATATCCTGGAAATAGTAAGCTCCATACTTGACTGGTTTACCTCTCTGAGCTAGGTGCCCAGTGTGCATAGATAAGCTTAGCTGATTAATGTCAGTGTGGCTCTTAGTTACCACACCTGCAGCTATGGTTTTTCTAGTACTTTGAAGCAGTCTGTTGTCAACATGCTTTGTTCTTATTGCTGGCCTGGAGTCTACTAAAATCAACAGAAATTAATTACATTTAAATTAACCAAACAAGCAAGGCTTAAACCCCATCCTTATGTACTTTGCTAAGGGCTGCATCCTGGTTCACACCTAAGATACCTCCTGAGAGTAGGCATCCAGGGGTTTTTTGGGTTTTTGGTTTGGGTTTTTTTTTCCTCCCATGAACCTGAGCAGGTCTTGGAGGAGAAAGAAATGTTGAGTGTACTTTTATCTCTAATAGCCGAAGAGTAGAGTGTTCCTCTAAGAAGTCAGAGATGCAGGTACAGTTCCCTCTTCAGGGTCTTCAAAGCCCTGTTTCCCCCTATGAAAATCTTACTGCTGATCTGTAAATTATACTGGCTTTGTTCTTTTCCCCTCTTTCAGCAAGGGTGATAAGACGAGTTCAAGTTTCATTGAGAGTGCTGCTGTGAGGAGAAGTGCACCTCTCTAGCCCTGTGCTTGAAGGACTGGAACTATTGGAAGTTTAATTCAGCAATGGTCGATGAAATTGCATAAGCAGTTGTAAGAGAAAGTATCAGACCCAGGGCTGTTTTCTTCCAGTACCATACCTATGGGGGTAAAAGGGTTGTGGTACCTTGTCGCCTCTGACCCAGCGAATCTTGAATTCTTTTCTCTGTGGGGACTTGGCCGTGAGAGGAGAGGGGGGCTGTCCTACCCAAACCAATCTGTACTGGGCGATTAGAGCGCTTGTCGTTGCAGAGGAGAAATGCGCACGTCGGCTCCTGCAGTGGAGGGAGCTGAAGCCAGGCCTGCGACAGCCTGCAGGGCACTCCAGCTCTGCTGGGGAATGACTGTGGATCCCTGGGGCCGCTGGTGTGGGCTGGGTTGTGCTCAGGGCTGGTGGTGCTGGTGCTGTCATCCTGCTGTGAGCACCTGAGGATGGCTAGGGTGCAGAGCCAAGGTGCCCAAGGAACACAGGCTCCCTAGACAAGGGTTTGCAACAGCTTCCGTGCTATTGATTCCTGTGGCATGTTTAGATTTAATCTCTCTGTACCTCAGTTTCCTGCCACTGTGCTGCAGATAAGAGACATTTTACACAGGTGAATGTGGTCTTGCTCCTTATATCATCATTCTTGCCAATGCTGGCATGTGTGAAAAGCCAACAGCACCCGCCTATATGTGTGTAGTGCTTGGCCTGGAGTCATCCTAATTTGTGTCTGGAGGCTGTAGGCCCTAGCACAGTGAATAGTGACAGCCTATCTGCCCACTTGCAAGCACTGTCACTTTTGCAGGCGCTGGACACATTCCCTGTTGAGCAGCTCTGCTCGTGACCTGCGTTAGGTAAGAAAGGTCCCTCAGGCAACACTGGAGATTGATGGAGGAGCTCCAGAAGCCTCTGCAGGTGGCCAGAGGACTGGGTCGGACCTTTGATCTCCCTCTTCCCAGTTACAGATTCTTGTTATGAGCACCAAGCGACAAAAACTTCCACCTGGGCTTTTCTCCAGTGTAAGCTATTTATTTCTCAGTTGTTCTTTTCAGTTGCTGTCCAAGGCCTTATATACTTGCTGCTCAGAGCTTGTAGGTAACACAGAGCCTTTCCTGGCTTTCATGAATTAGTGCTGTGACAGACTTGTCCCTTAATTACAGAACTTTTCCACAGTTTTACCTGACAGCTGTGTTTCCGTATGACATAGAACTGGACTGATCAAGTGAATTACATGTTCATAAACCAAAAATGTATTTGAAAGTGAAATTTGATCTTCACTTCTGTGCTTGCCTGAATACCTGAAAGGGATGAGAAATAACATCTTCAAATTTTTATTTTTGTCTTTGGTCCTTTAAAACTGGACAAATACTTGTAGATTTTATGCAATAAAGGTGTATAAATAGCTAAGTTGATCAACTTTTTGGAACTTACTACTTTCCACAGATACTAGAACATACAACGTATCAGGATGAGCAAATCTGTAATCCGAGTATCCTAGTAGTCTTAAGTCAAATACCTGTTTCTAAAGGGAGTATTTACAACAATATAGTTGTTCAACACTTCATTAAGCAAATCACTTGAGTCTTGGCCAGGTGACAGTCAATTTGCGAACTGACATAATTTGTCAAATAAATAATCTCCTGTAAAATAATTAGCTTGGGTTTAGGATCCTATCCCCCTTGGCACACCGTTTTTCAGACTAGGTCTAAATGTTTCTTTCTTTGACTTGTAAAATGAAGAGCTTGGCTTTGTGAAGCATAATATAAACAGTAGCTATAGCATTTAATGAGTTCTGTGTGGATCTCCTTCATTCTAATACGTTCTCTGGAATCTTTTCAATTTATTTTCAGGAAAGAGAGAGACGGTCCCCACCATTTAATCTCCAGATTCACCCATTCTCAGATGGTGTGAGTGCTCTACAGATCTACTGCATGAAGGAAGGGGTTAAGGTAGGTCAGTTTTATAAGGCAGCACTTCTAACTACAGGAGAGGTGGATGCTGCCCATATAACCCATTACATTAACCTCTGCTAACAACTCCACTAAATTTTAAGCATTTAAACTCAGTCCAATGTAAGAGTGTGTGATGACTGGCACAACTGAATTGGACTCATAATTTTCACCATAATGATAAAACCTGGCTGAAAGGCAACTGAAATCAGTGTGTTATGCATTTCCATGGGATAAAACAAAACGGTTGATTTCAACATGGTTCGTAGGAGGGACAAATATTGCAGCAAAACATACCTTATTCTCTCTTTGCAGGATGTCAGCATCCCAGACCTCATAAAGCAGTTAGACATCCTAGGTGATAATGGGGTAAGTTGAAGTGGGAGATATTTTCCCTTTACAAGCTGTGTTTTGTACAGTAGAGTAAGTGAAATCTATAATTATCATGACTCTTTTCTAAGATACTTGTTAAATTATGTAATATCAGAACAATTCATTTAAGGACTGTTTATTTCCATAAGTTAAGGATTTGTGAGATTTCAATCCTCAGAGAACTAGTAACTAGTAATGAAGTAGCTGCTTCAACATCCAGTTTAGCAGACTGGGAAGAATGTCCAAAGACCACTGATATTTGAAACTGGGCCTGACTGCGCTCCAGTCATTCAGAAAAGCACATGAATTAGTTTGGCAGTCTGAGCCAACCACAACTTCATCAGGACTAGGATTCCTCTGCAAACAGCTTCATAAATAGGCAAGAATTATCAAATTCCCTGTAGTTTTCTAAGTGGGCATTGCTGCTCACTTTAGTCATCCATGTAAAATAGATCCTCCTGTACCTCTGGCCAACATTAGGTATGTTTTAAGAAAGTGTATAAGAAATAAATACAAAAAAATACAAGTCTGTGGGTCCTGATGAGATGCATCCGCATGTCCTGAGGGAACTGGCGGATGAAGTTGCTAAGCCACTATCCATCATATTTGAGAAGTCATGGCAGTCTGGTGAAGTTCCCACTGACTGGAAAAGGGGAAACATAACCCCCATTTTTAAAAAGGAAAAAAAGGAAGACCCAGGGAACTACAGGCCAGTCAGTCTCAACTCTGTGCCCAGCAAGATCATGGAGCAGAGCCTCCTGGAAACTATGCTAAGGTACATGGAAAGTAAGGCGGGGATTGGTGACAGCCAACACGGCTTCACTAAAGGCAAATCGTGCCTGGCAAACTTGGTGGCCTTCTACGATGGGGTTACAGCATCGGTGGGTAAGGGAACAGCAACTGATGTCATCTACCTGGACTTGTGCAAAGCATTTGATGCTGTTCTGCATGACATCGTTGTCTCTAAATTGGAGACATGGATTTGACAGATGGACCACTTGGTGGATAAGGAATTGGCTGGATGGTCACACTCAAAGAGTTGTGGTCAATGGCTCGATGCCCAAGTGGAGGCCAGTGACGAGTGGTGTCCCTCAGGGGTCAGTAGTGGGACTGGCGCTGTTTAACGTCTTTGTCAGCAACATGGACAGTGGGATTGAGTGCACCCTCAGTAAGTTTGCTGACAACACCAAGCTGTATGGTGTGGTTGACAAGCTGGAGGGAAGGGATGCCATCCAGAGGGACCTTGACAGGCTTGAGAGGTGGGCCCATGTGAACCTCATGAAGTTCAACAAGGCCAAGTGCAAGGTCCTGCACATGGGTCAGGGCAATCCCAAACACGGATACAGGCTGCGCAGAGAATGGATTGACAACAGCGCTGCGGAGAAGGACTTGGGGGTATTGGTGGATGAAAAACTGAGTATGGGCTGGTAATGTGCGCTCGCAGCCCAGAAAGCCATATCATATCCTGGGCTGCATTAAAAGAAGCGTGGCCAGCAGGTCGAGGGAGGTGATTCTCCCCCTCTACTCCACTCTTGTGAGACCCCACCTGGAGTACTGCATGCAGCTCTGGGCCCCCCAACATAAGGACATGGACCTGTTGAAGTGAGTCCAGAGGAGGGCCACGAAGATGATGAGAGGCCTGGAGCACCTCTCCTGTGAAGACAGGCTGAGAGAGTTGGGGTTGTTCAGGCTGGAGAAGAGAAGGCTCTGGGGAGACCTTATAGCAACCTTCCAGTACCTGAAGGGGGCCCACAACAAAGCTGGAAAGGGACTTTTTACAAGGGCGTGTAGTGATAGGACAAGGGGTGTAATGGCTTTAAACTGGAAGAGGGTGGATTTAGATTAGATATAAGGAAGAAATTCTTCACTATGAGGGTGGGGGAGGCAGTGGAACAGGTTGCCCAGAGAAGTTGTGGGTGCCCCCTCTCTGCAAGTGTTCAAGGCCAGGTTGGATGGGGCTTTGAGCAACCTGGTCTAGTGGAAGGTGTGCCTGCCCACGGCAGCGGGGCTGGAACTAGATGGTCTTTAAGGTCCTTTCCAACCCAAACCATTCTATGATTCTATAAAAACTTGGGATCACGATTGTCTATTCACATGCTGGTGTAAATCAGCATTATTTTTACAAAAGCTTTAATAGAAATTCAGCTTTGCAAAAGTAGCATGAAGACAAACAAATGGGTCTAATTTTAGTTTACATTTCTCAGAAGATGCAATGGAATGAAAACATATAGTTAGTCCATATCATGCCGAAGGCAAAAATGGTGTTCTCTTAAATATGTTAATGGACTCTGAATGTTTCGATGGGAATAGGATACCCAGTACTACAGGGGTCCTCTGAAAACTGTAGACCTAGTCTGTAGCCTGGATGCAGGAAACTGCTGCCAATTTTCTTCTTCCCTCTCTTTCTCTTCACAGAATTTAAGAAATGAAGAACAAGTGGCCATAATTCAGGCTTCCACTGTATTGTCCTTGGCAGAAAAGGTAAATTGTGTGCTTGCTTTTCTCATGTGTTATCTAAGGCCTCATCTAACACTGGAAATTTTCTGCTCTGTTGTTGTTGTCAATATTGTCAAACTTTCTAGTGTAGGAAGTGATTCCCCAGAAAAGTAAACTGTGCCAGCACAGTCCCAAACACCTTGCTAAAGCAGCAAAAATATCAAATTCACCTGGCCCAAGCTGTGAAGTCAAAACAACTGAAAATACAAAACTAATGTCAAATGAAACTTGCAATTGTAAACTGAATGAGAAACCATCAGACATTTAAGCCATAATTAGTTATAGCGTGGGATTTCTAGTCCTGAGATTTCCAAAGCTTCTGAACGGATCTGTATGCAAAATTTCCACTGAAAGTATGTGTCCAAGTTCCTTGTTTTGGAAATAAAAAGAAAGTGAGGGTTGGTTAAAATTGCTTTCTGTGACTCAAATGCAGCACACAATTTTGTCAACATGACAGCTTCCAAGGAGTCCACTCAACAATTCCTCATCTGCAAAGAGAATTGCCATCTACCCAGCTAAGCTATTTTTTGAGATGCTGGAGCCCCATCATGGGCCCTTATCCGTGGGATGAAATGGGTTCCCTGTCCATCCAAGGAAGTGTGCTTTTCCATCTTCCAGTGATCTGGTAATAGTGATCCTCTTGCTGCTTCTCTGTCAAGTGCTACCTACAGACATTGTGGCTGCCCCTGTCACAGGAAAACAGCCTCAAGATGGGCCCAGAACTAGCAATAGGTTACTAAAAATAGACTAGCAAGATGCTGTAGATGTCCCACTTGTCACTACTGATGTGCCTAGAAAATACAGCAGGTTACAGCTCTCATTGTCTTCCCTACAGTGGATCCAGCAGATTGAGGGAGCTGAAGCTGCTCTGCATCAGAAGATGATGGAACTGGAAAGTGATATGGTGAGCAAACTTTCCTTAATACACATTTTAGGGGCAAGACATTGAGTGTGTCACATTTACTTGGTGTGCCTAAAGATACCTGAAAAGGTCTATTTGCAAATGAAGTATGTAGGCTTTCTCTGATTATTGGAGAATCCATAAAATTGTTACTAGTCTGGTTCATATGCAACAGCAGAATAACATAGAAACAGAAATAGTGAAGGTTTGAAAACTTTCTGTCTCTTTCCATGGGGATGACTGTTTATTAATAAGTACAGAGGGCTCAAAGGTTGCTTGGTGATTTTCAGAGATGTAAATGACCACACTCTTTGTCTCATAAGATTCACAGTCTAAACATCAGCTGTTGTATCACATTTTATTCAATACCAGTGTGTGGGAAACTAATGAATTATCACGCTGTTTTCTTTCATTACATTTTAAGCCCATACCATCCTAAAGGCAAAACATTCACAGCTGAACTGAAGTTGCTGTAGCACCAGTAAAGTTAGTACCTTACCCTATTCTTATTCTAGTTAATGGAAGTAACCTACAAGATGAACAAGCATAACTACAAGAGTTGGATAGCTGTAGTAGTTTACATTCTGTTCCTATGGTATGTCTGTATTTGAGTCAATTCATCTTAAGGTAGGCTGAGAAGTTAAAGCACAGCAGCTTCCCCCAAATAACATGAACGTGAATATGTCTGTTTAGTTCCTGTTTAGTTTATTGCACTTTCACACTTCTTCCAAAATAAGAGGAAAAACAAAAGGAGTTGTCCACGATGCCAGAGAAGGTATCTTTAGAGAACTCACACAGAAACCCCTAAATCACACTACTGAAATGCCAAGTGACACCACTGAAGTCAACAAAGAGATGATGGATTTAGTTCCATGTAGATCAGGTGTATTATCATACAAAAGCAATCCACAGCTGTATTCCCTTCCTTCTGTTCTAGCTGAGTCAGATATTAATAACTCTGCAGAGTGTCAGTTGAAGACCAGTGTCCTAGTCCTGCCTGAGTCAGATATCTGTAGTTGATTTAATAAAACTTCCCAAAATATTCTGAGTAACTAATTCATTTTTCTGTCCAAATGATCCTTCATTGTAGGAGCAATTTTGCAAAATAAAAGGTTATTTGGAGGAAGAATTAGACTACAGGAAGCAAGCTCTTGACCAAGCATACATGGTATGTACAAAGGAAATTCTACAGCACGTATTGGCCAGCACTGTGACAGGACACAGATTCCTGTTGCATCAGGAAGAGACGTTTTTGTTTTTTCTTAGTATCTTTTTTTATTTATTGTTTTTTTCCCGTTCTTCTAATGCACTGTCATGCAACCTGCACAGCTTCAACACGACACCTAGCTTTTTCATGTCTCAAATTGGCAGATCTCCTGAAGTCTGAAACTCTTGTCAGTTAAAGGCAGATACTGCTCATTAACCAACTCAGTGCAACCAACTGGAACTCAGATCTGGACTGTTGGCCATTTTGCACATGTCATAGCAAGAAGACAATATGCCACAGAAAGCAAGAGTTCCTGCTATAAACACTTACAGCAAATTCTGATATATAGGTCTGATAACTGGCTGTGCAAGTTCATTGTGTTTGGTTTGTCAAGTTAATGAGAATGCACATTGATTAGCAGGATTAATAGCAAAGTAGTCTGACAGTGACCTTCAATCTTTCCTCTTGTTTTTTAGCACAATGGGTCAAAATTTTAGAATTGGTGAAACACTCATCTTTACACTTACAAAATAGGTATGAAGGTTCTATCCAACTCCTAGTCATCTCTGTAACTGCTTAAAAAAAAAAATCAAAGTGAGGGATTTCAGTGAAAATTAATATTAAAATATTTTAAAAATTAAAGTTCATATCCTTTTGTCAAAACACTGAACCATTTTATGAGTTCTGTTTTTCACATTTTTGCACACTTGAGCACAGGGACCACCTCTCATGCAGGCGCCTGAATCTGCCACCAACCCCCCAGTTCCCACTGTGTTTTAAACAATGTTTCATTTCTAATTGGCTTTTGGTATTGCATCAACCAGAGGATCCAGGAGCTTGAAGCCACCTTGTACAATGCTTTGCAGCAAGAAACGGTGATAAAGTTTGGGGAGCTACTCACTGAAAAACAGCAGGAAGAGTTGAGGACAGCAGTAGAAAAGTTAAGACGTCAGATGCTGAGGAAAAGCAGAGAATATGATTGCCAGATTCTTCAGGAGAGGATGGAGCTGCTCCAGCAGGCTCATCAGGTAGGAAAAAGGAACCATGCACATGCATATCTCCTCAGCTTTGCTGTATAAGAACATAAGCTGAGGTGAAATTTTAGGCAAGCTCCAGGTCATGAGGGAGCCTGGCATCTAGTTTTTTGAGTTGTTTCATGCTTTGCATCTTTACTGTGTATATAAACACATGTGATATTAGCTTGTGGAGGATTGTTTTGGCATATTTTGAGTCTTAAAATTCCAAGCCAAAGTTTTCATCCAGAATTCTGTCTGCATGAATCTAGCTTTGTAATAAAAATGGTCATCCCTCGTTATTGGAGTGGGCACAAGAGGAACTGTGTGAATGCTTCTGGCTCATGTTACACAGGAGAGCTATCTGTTTTTCCAGACACTTCTGTTCTGTCCCCCCCCTCCAAAATGGGCAGTTGTTCCATTTCACTGCTGAGATATAGTACTACATTTCACATTCAAAGACTAATGTTTTCTGCTCTGCAAGCTGTGAGGTCCCAGAGCAAAATGGCGAAGAGTCACTTTAAAAAGGGAAAAAAGGAAGACCCAGGGAACTGATTAATGTGACAGCTGCACAATGAAACAAAACTTGCTCAAACATTTATGAGAGTAAGAGAGAAACACTTTAATCCTCTTTCAACGCATCAAATTGTGAGAAATCTTAATGAATCATGATATAATTCTAAAAACTATAACCATGATCTTACTCTTTCCATCTATTTAACACAGGATTAATATAAAATAGATAATATGAAACAGATCCACTACTGATACTAATTTCCAGCATTGGAGGGATACGGTCCCATATACGCAGTAGCATATTTTGAGCAGTGGTACGCATGGTAAAGTTGTGGTTAGGCAGGGTTAGTGAATGGAGTCGTGGTACTACTCAGGATTATCCCTGCCAAAGAAATGGATTTGTTAATTTCTAGGCTTTTGGCACTTGGAACATTAAGTTACTTGTTCAGCGGAGCAAATTTACTGGAATTTAGACTAGATGCTTTCTTTTCTGATTTCCAGAGGATCCGAGATTTAGAAGATAAAACTGACATCCAGAAGAGACAAATTAAGGATCTGGAGGAAAAGGTTGGTTCTGTTATGCTTCTGAAGCACACTGATCAACTTTTTTGAAAGTAATAACCTAGTTCTCTTGAACTACATGACTTTTTGTTTAGCTGAATCAGCTGGACCTGTTGGTGGTGGTGGTCTACTATGCTTTGTTTTCAATTTGTGTTTCAGTATATACAGACTTTAATCGTAGAGTCTCCTCCACAACATTTCATTTTAGGAAATAAATGCCAAACACTTTGAATTATGGTGAATGATGCTGTACCAAATGAAGCTGTTAAATGCTGTGTTGGTAGACAGGCAATACTTCCATTAAAGGCAAGGTGAGGCTAGCAAGCAGGAAGGACTGAATGAAGCTGAGCAAAGATTTGAAGATTGTCCTTATCTGGTGGGACTAGGGAACTCAGGTTCTGATGCTATCCTCTTTATTGAAGCTTGTAATTGACTATGCAATATAAATATGGTACCAGAATCTTGCCCTTAAACTGAACTGTCAACTATATATGCACATTCTTTATATATACTCTCTCTCTACACACACACACACTCTCTCTCTCTCTCTAATAATATGCACTGCATTTTTTTGGTCAATAAGGCCAACTCTGTCACATTGAGTTTTGCTACTTGTAGATAAGTTAGATAGAACTGTTGAAAAAAGATCATAGCATGAGCACAGCATACTGCTACCAATAATGTCTTTTCTAGAAACACCAGACTGGGGTAAGATGCATGTCCAGTGGTAGCCTTGCCACTGTACTTATATTAGTAAATATCAATGTCCGTGTGTAAACTATAAGATGAAATAATGGCTATATTAGTACAATGACAGTAGTGCTAATGAGACCTTTCAGTTTCTATGTATGTTTCTAAAGTGAAACAAGTGCGCATAATGTAAAACTTGATACACATAATTCTTTCAGCTTTTCTGCCAATATTTTTGTGATAGAACGACTCAGTGTCTTTCTTTCTAATATGTATAACTTGGAAAAATAACAGAAGGTAATCTGTGATGAAAATAAACCAAAGCAAAACTTACACCATGGTCAAATGGAGACCTTGAATAGAAGACTTTTTAGCATCGATTTTCAAAAGAGCTTTCAACTCACAAAAATTTACATCTCAGAAGACAACGCATTCATGATTAAAATGAGACATCCAAAAATTGAGTATTAAACATTTAATGGTTAGGGTTTGATATGATGCGTGTGTGTGTATATGTGGATATATACATATATATTCTCAGGCTATTTCCAGCATGGATTGCAGGCACTGTTTTTTAACGCACTTAAAAATAATTACCCATGCTATTTTTGATATCCAGCTTTGTGATTTCAGTGAATCCATGGTGGTTCATAGTGACAGTTATACCTCAGGCTTTCAATATGGTGCCAATTGTAATTCATCACCAAAATTAATGGGATCTGTTTTCTAAGCCTGGGAGGTGGCATGGTACTTACAGAAGTAACTAGGGAAATACAGTATTTTCTGAATGCATAGTTATTCTAATTGTCCTACAGAGTGCAAAAATAATCCTGATGCTTACAGTGCCATGACCTTTAGTTTTTACACAATCTTCTTTTTCTTCTGCAGTTTCTATTTCTATTCTTGTTCTTCTCTCTTGCCTTTATTCTTTGGCCTTGATGTCAATGTGCCTCTTGGAAAGGTAAGACTATTTTATTTATTTCCTCAAAGCTAACACTTCTTGCACAGAGCTGAGGATGACATCCTTGTGTGTTCTTGTGTATGTCTGGAGTCAGAAAATTCAGCAGGTCGTTGTCAATTTGTAATAGTTCACAATGGCGGGTTGTCACACTGCTGAGTTGCCACAGGGAGTTGCAGTCAGACCAACACCATCCAACATACTTGTAAGTGAATTGCCAAAGCTTGCTGGTGATACAATGCTGTTCAGAATTGTAAAAATGAAACCTAACAGGAATTTCACAGTATCAAATAGCCAAGAGAATTGCAGGTGAAATTCAATGTTGATGTTTGCAAAGTGATGCAGATGGAAACCAGTTATAAATCTCAACCATATACACAGCATGATGGGCACTGACACTCAGGAAATAGATCAGGAGGTTATAACAGGTAGAGCTTAGTGCCCAGAAGTAGGAGAGATACAAAGAAGGGCAAGGAAGAATGATCAGCTGCTGAGAGGCAGGAAGAAGGAGACAGAAGGATTTTTCTGCCTCAGAAAGTGAGACACTGTTAAAAGGAGGTATGGGAGAGGTCTAGAAAATTAGTTACAGAATGGATGGATGCATAGATTGCTGTTGTTCACTGTCTCCTCCAGTACAAGCAATTATCATGTAGTAAGTTTAAAGTGAACAAAAATTGATAATTAATAATGTAGGATGTAAAGAAGTCTTTGCCACAGCAGGTAGTGATGTAGCATGTAAAGAAGTCTTTGCCACAGCATGCTTAGCAGCTGAAAGTTCAGAGTTCAAAAAGCAATGTGAAGATGGGGAAATAAATTGGGGAACTATAATGTGCATGGCCTTCAGATTTTTCCCTCTGTGCCTAGCCACTTTCAGAACCAGGATGCTGGGCTAGGAGGATCTTTCTTCTGATCCAGGATAACAGAAGTAGAAAATAGCCTAGATAATGTTATGTTAAAGACTCAAGAACATGTAATGACATACCCAGGTTTTCTGATTTGGGGACAGACCCATACCATTAAACTTCTCACTGTATCTCTTGGCTCTGGCTTGAGCATGTCAACAAATAAATTCTTCTGTCCTGCACTTGAGGCAAGCTGAGAATATAGTTGTGTGTGAAGGATGTTTTGTCATGCCCTTACACCATTTGTACTAGCTCAGCCTTTGTTTCCAGGTGCAATTCAAGGTGTTGACTATAGCTAAGTGGCATGGGTCCAGTTTGGTAGGTTTTCCTTTTCCCTCTAAGGAAAAGCCCCCTACTTTGCATTTCATTTCAGCTAGATCAGGGATTTCTTTTGCAGTTTTGTGCTGATACAGAGAGAACTCTCAGAATTAGCCACATCAACTGGAATCCACTGCTTCCTTGGCTGGCCAGACCTCAAAACGAACGTTTTCATGGGCTGAGGCAGCAATATACATGGAGGTTGCGCTGAACGGCGAAGGAACCATAGGAAAGAATCAGACCAATGTGGACAGATCAGTGATCATGGCTCTTGTAAACAATGGCCAATATCATTATAGAGTTTCTGCTCTTTAAAACATACTGCCTTGATCCAGTGAACATTAAACAGATTAAGTTATGACTGCATACTTACTAATGTTCCTGACACAGGATTTCTGGGAACCATGACACAGCTGTGAGATGTTTTGAGTGGCCATGACTGGTGAAAATTTGATTTTACAGTTTCTTGCTTATTCATAGTGGGGGAAAAAAATTCAGAAAGTCTTCTGAAACAGCCAATTATGTATAGGCTAATTTTAGGAAGCCAAAATTTTCACAGTACACAGTAATAGCAAATAATTTTATATGACTGTGTCTTTTGCTGTACCACAGAATCATGAGTCCAGAACAAGCAGCCAACCTAGAGGAAGAGTCAAAAAAAAAAAAAAAAAAATTTGGATTTAAGATGCACCTTGAAAACTCACAGGAACTGATAGTGACATTTGCAAGAACCTGTCTGCATGAGTTTTTCCCATTTGCCTAAACTGTTGTCCTTTTTTCAGTTTCTATCACAACTATGATAAAGTCCTTGTGAAGCATATGAGAAAAAACTGGGGCAATAAGAGGTTTAGAATTTTCTATATATACAGTTTGCACCTATATTTTCCACCTGTATGGGTATGGAATTGGTTTTCTGTTGAGTATTTGCTTCTTCTAGTGCAGCCACAGAATTGGTAAGAAGCTCATACGTCCTAGTTTTACCAATGCTGGTATCAGCTATGGTGGAAGAAAAATAAGAAACCAGGGGGATTCTTATTTCTTTGAAAATGTGCATCAAAAGACACCCCTTGCCTGAGTTTAGGTCACCTTGATTAAAAATGCATTCATGACATTAAACTACTGAACAGTTTTTCCTAATCCTGTCTCTTTTAAGGTGGAGCACCCAGTAAAGTCTTTGCAGTAGAGCATGCATCCTGAGAAATACAAATTAAAATTTTCATTAATATTTGAACTCATCAGGAAATGTTGCCTTCCTGATTTTTTAAATTGTTTTTAGTTTTTAAAAGAATTTTTTTCAGAAGTTTAAAAAAAAACCCTCAGTGGTAGATGCAAATGCCAAAAAGATCCACAAAAATGCATAAAAATAATTTTTGTTTACAGATATGATATTTTTCATTAGAAAAGAAAAAGATGATTCACATGAAAAATTTAATCCACCTGTAATTGAACTTAGAATAGGAAATCCCTAGTCCCAGGACAAAAATGTGAATGTTTGCTTCCTGAGGCTGTATGCAAGGTTTTGGTATGCCAGTTTCATTCCTGGGGTTTTACATAGATCCCTTAGGGACCTCGTCAAGACTTCACTTCTGCTCCTTCCCCCCTCCAGACCCAATCTCCTTCAGTAGGTTTTCTGCTTGTTTTAAACAACATCTAAGGTTTAGCAGGTGTAAATCCCTTTGGTGTAACTTCACGGAGGCCAGGAAGGCTTCTCCAACTACAGCACCAACATGAGAAGAGTTTTGCTCACTGGATTCACTGTTGCTCAATAGAGGCTGGCCCTGGGAGCGCACGAGGGTCTAGTTCAAACGACTTGTGTCTCTACTCCCCATAGAGAGGATGAGAAGCATCACAGCGAGCTGAAATGTGGTTTACAGCCCTGGAGAGCCTGCTGGTGTGTTGTGCCCCTCCTAGGACCACCCAGGAAATGAATGATTCTTTTGCCTTTCCCATCCTGCTTTTGCATATTTGGCTATGAATGTCAGGTAGGGAACAAGAAGTTGGATTACTGGGAGCTGAACGGCAGAGGAAGTAGCCATGACAGTAGTGGAGATACAGGGATGTAGAGAATGGGACATTGACTATGCAAATGGAAAAATCTTAAGGGCGAGGTGTGTGGGGGCGGATATATAAACTTGATGCTTTTCAAGAGGATCTCCATTGCTGTGAACTCCCTTGAACTAAAGACAGCTGCAGCAGGCGCAGCATTGCAGCAAATATGGTGTCTGTAGAGTGTTTTACCAAGGCAAGTCACTCTACAAGTGCAAAGCGTCAAGTCTTGCAGAAATTCCTCAAAAACAAGGCAATGGTAAGCAGCTGTTAGCTCCTCATCCCCTGCCTGATCCCAGTCTTCACCCCCTCCATTTCCTTCCATGGGATCCTCAGCCCTCAACACCTGAGGGGAAATCTCGAGACAGAAGCAATTTGGGGATGGTGTTGGCAAGATGGAGAGGGATTTTAGCAAGGTCATATTTTCTGAGGCTGGGATACATGGAATCGGAGAGAATAACTAACATTGATTTGTGTTTCCCAGGGATCTTTGCAAAATTCCTTTACTTCCACTGGATGCAAGTTAACTTTGTTAACTTCAAACAGATCCTTGATAAAACAAAACAAAAAAGGCACAATGTATCCTTGAAATGTACCTAGGGAGCCATTTGATGGTGGAAGGTCTTTGGTTTTGTTCATGCCTTGCTGCAGTTTATCCTTTACCGAGCTTTTAACTAGCTGAGAGCAAACCACAGTGTAATCGCAGATGATACTTTCTGGTTTCTCTCTCTCTCACCGCGAGCACAGCACTCACTGCTGTACTTTTCAGATAAGGAAGGACAAGCATTAATGAAACCATGTGCAGCAATATATAGTATCCAGACCAGAAGCTCTCTAATTCCTGTTTATGTGGGATTTTCCTACCTGCATTTTTTTTTCTGTGTTTGTGACTATACACATTCACTTATTTGTGATCACATAAGGAAGTCTGGTCTGCATGGATTTTGCACTCAGTGAATTTTACCATGTAGGCTTGAATGCTGAAAGAACAAAGACAAAATATGCCCTTTTATTCCTGGTTTCAAATCTGAGAACTGCATTTTTTTTCCATAGGTAGGGAAGGCTTCCTTGGAACAGGAGCAGTCTGTGTTTGCCTCATTGCTGCATTAGCCAAAGTTGTGGGGCTGCCCTGACACCACAAGCACCTGCTTTCCTGTCACTGGTGAATTTTAGGCAGCTTTGGTTCAAGAGTTACTGGAACTTGTGCATAACTGTTCATCTGAAGATGCCCAGGGGGACTTTTATAGACCAGAGGGCTGTACTTTGTAGAGTTAAATGGACAGGCCTGGCAAAATCCCAGAATTTTCACAAATGACTTTCATACAGACAAACAGAAACAGTTTAATGATGATAATTCTAAGAACGGACCTTTTCAACTTTCTGATTGATAGACTGCATCTTGTCAACTGGGGTAGGTAGGTACAGGAACTTATCACTTATCTGATACAGATGTTTTTTTTTATTTTTTATTTTTTAGAGTGCCCGACCACACAGATAAGTCCTTATAAAGGCAAATGCTTCCACCCCCCTGATGAAGAGAGCATTGTTTACACCTATTTTAAAAAGTATAAAAATGAACAACCTGTAGCCAAGACTGCAAACACCTTGTATTTTAAAGCCATCACTCAAGATTTGTTACTTGACAGTTCCTGTCTAAAGCTATGATATATGCTGCATCTAATGAAATTCTATATGTTGAAATTACAAAAGGGGAAGAAAAACAAACTGTGAACCTACATCACTTAGGAAGAACTTAAAGGGAAGGAACCACTTTCAGCTGATCAAGTCAGTGTGTCTTGGGCATGGAACCAAAGTTACAACAGAAAAATCTATCCCTGCTGTGCAGGGCAATCGTTTAAATGTGACACTGTCATCCCATGAATGGATCACAAGTTAACAGGACAGAGCAGGAGGAGCACTTATGAGCCGTGGAGAGATGCTGACAACAAAGCATTCAGCTTGAACTGTCTGGCGTTCTCACTGTAAGGACTCCTCTCCCTCTTTGGTTTGAACCTCAGGAACAAATGACAGCTGCAATGTTGGGGGAAGAAAGGAAAGATGCGTTCTGGTTTATTGCAGGATGGGCAGGACAGGGCACCACGTTTTGCGCTTGAGATCATAACAAAGCACCACTCTACTCAGCAAAGGAAGGGAAGAAGAGGGTGTCTGGCGTAAGGAGGATTTCTGGCAGAGTTGTAACGTTATCTCTCTTCACCCTCCCTCCATGAAGAACAGCCTGTCTGTTGTCAGATACTTTTCATGCTCTGTAAAGACTGCCTTTGAGATAATAATGCCTATACTTTGTTTTACTATTTGAATAATACACTGAGGATCACTGGATTGGACCTACGGAGTAGCTTCTGAGAAAGAAAAGAAATCTGTTGGAGGACAGAGGGGAAAAAAGCCCACCCCCTTGTCCATGTGGTATGATCCACAAAGCATCAGCTTCCAACTATTTTGTCCCATCTTGGAACAAATGTTTTGGTTTGGCTTGTCAAACTGACTTTGTTAGCTGGCTTCCTGATCAATGACACATAAACCAAAAATGGGGAAAAGCTGTGTGAACACATCCTTATTAGAAGTTAGAAGAAGTATCACTAGTCTCTTTAGATTTTTCCACAGTTAAGAATAACTAGAAGTAGTTTGTATTTCAGAGCATTGCTTACCTCTCTAATCATGAAGCCTGGAAACCAGTCCTGGGGTCTGCCTGAGGCGTCACAGGTCCATGTCCCCTGTAGTCAGTAAGAAATGAACCCTGGGGAGTGTCACACCTGCAGCAAACATTGCGAAGGTCCTGTGCCTGCCGGGAGCAAAGCAGCCAGCTGCACCCATTTTCCCTTTTCTCAGTGATGTGCTGTATGAGCTAGGCATGACAATGCTCTTCTCTGTGCCTCTGTTTTCATTTCCCTGGAAATGGAGTTGTGCCTGTCTAGACTTCAGGTTCCTGTGGCAAAGCCCTTTATTTGAGCTGTGTCTTCCACGATGGAACCTTAACTGGGAGAAATGGATGTCTGTATTACAACATAGAAAACTAAGGGCCAGAATACAGCCTGTGCATTACTTAAGCCTTCAAAACAGGGCTCACGTACCAACATCTTACACACACAGACTCTGCCCATCAGAAGCTTTAAAAGTGCTTTACAGGGAGTCTGTCCTTTGTTTGCTTGTTTATTTTTACAGATGAAGCAACTGAGGCACAAAGCAGTGAAGTAACTTGCCACACCAACTCAGCAGATCAAAAGCAGTTCCTCAGCCACAGCAGGGATGAAGTTCCTCTAGTATCAAGGATTCCTGCCCCTCACAGATATTTTTTGGCCAGAATAGCTTTTAATGTCCATTAACCCAACTGGATTGCAATGCTGGGCTCCGTTTCTCTACAAAGACTCCTAACATCCTCATTTCTTGCATGCCCTGAGATTGTGTTAAGCCGTCCATCAAAGGTTAGAAGCTATTAGCAAGTGATTTTTTTCTCTACTCCTTAAAATTAATTTAAATTGCAGAATGACCACATCTTCTTGAAGCAGTCTGTTTCAGTCAAGAGGTTTACTGAATTCTGCACGAGCTGTATGTTTGTTGGTTCATTTTTTTAAAAACAGGCTTGTAGGCAGATACGTTAAATGAATACAGGTACGTTGCATGCTCTTTGTTCAAATTCTTTTTCCCCCGCAGAAGAATCCGTGGATCAGGTTGGCCCAAACCTACATGTGCTTTCCAAGAGTGCTGCTAGCAGTTCAGTCCTGAAGCTCTGGAGTCAGGCCATTTGAGAGCCTTGTGCCACACCTGTGACACCTTTAGATCACTAAGCAACTTAACATCTTGTTCGCGACAAAAAGGGGGTTTTCCTCTCTGGTTATTCCCTCTTCCCCCTCTCACTCTTTTTTCCCGTCGCAACACCAGTTCATTTCATACCACTTGGATGCAGGGTCCTGCGGGTACATACAGGCTGGAAACTGTTTTCCCTAGCATTGAGCTCTTTTTGCAGAAGAATGAGCAGCACCTGTTTTCCTTGATGGTGCAGTAACTTCCACCTCTATTTTGCTTTTAAAAAAAAAAAAAAAAAAAGACTAGAAAGGTTTGTTTCAGGCAATCATGGGGAAGGATCATGGCACAGATAGAAATACCTAGTTTCAGAACATACCTGACTGATCTTGTGGCAGGCTTCATCGTTTAGGCCCTCTGAGCCGTGTTGTGCACATCTTACTTAATTTCTCTTTTTTTGCCTAATTTCCTTTCCCTTACTCTTGCGTATACATATGCATGGAGGTGCTCCATTTCCAAGGGCTCAGGGTGGGGTGGGGGGTGGTAGCCAGTCTACAGCTTATCTTGGTCTGCAAACTTTTAAAAGATTGTCGTATTCCCTCCAGAGAGCTGAGCAACAGCTGCTTTACTCTCCTTGCAGTGTAACATAAACCATGCCTAAAACACACTTGCTGATATGAGTAATACAAACTTTCTGCTGTCAGCTAGATCAAAATGAGTTTGATGTTTGTGTATATATATACACATGTATCTATATATAGTATATATGTATATGTACATATATATACATATATATGCATATATCTATTCCCTATTGTATATAGTAAATCGTTGCTATAGGTTATGAAGGTGTACTTCCAATCTAGGTATGGGGAACTGAATCTAGACTTGTTTAGGTGCCACAACTGGTACACTCCTCGTGGTTTAGTTTTACATCTCATGGGCAACTAGTTTTTAGATCTGTTTTTCTGGGGTCTCCCCTCTTCTCTGTCCTGAAGCTGTTTAACCAGGGCTTTCTGCTGTTCCTGACATTCATTGAGGCAAAATATTGAGAATCCTCCCTCACATTAGTCACTGCAGCCAACCTCCCCTCCCCCAAACCAACAAGCAAAATAAAAATCAACTTATCACAGCCTTTGAGGACAGCAAATACAGCCCTGGATTCCTCCCATCCATCCATTCCAGGATGTAGCCAGGAGTACCAGCACTCCAGACTATCCAAGCAGTAGATGAACCACATAATTTAGTGCAAGTCAGCTTGACCAAAATCTGACTTGCTGCTTTTTCTCCACTAACCAAGTCAAGAGATTTTGAAGACTATTCTTTCAATTTAAGCACTTAAGATGAGGGCCTAGTTAGGTGAGATGAATTTAGGCAGTTGGGGTTGCAGAAGGAAATAGGGCTTCGTGCAGTATTGTCAGCCTGGCTCACAGCTCATCCTTTCTTGTTGATGTGCCTGGAGGACCACGGAGATGTTTCTGATGTGCTTCGTTTTCCACCTCCCTGCCCTCATCTTGGTAGGAAATACCCTCTTTCTGTTCCATGCCATCCCATGAGGACTGCGTAGGCCAGGCTCTCCTTCTCACTAGGGCGAGGTTCAATTAACAGCCACACAGTTGCTGGTGATTCAAAGGGTTTTTTTCTTTTCCCCTGCCCTCCCTCACATCAGCACCTGTGTGTTTTTATATATACTTTTTGTTCCCAATTTTTTTGGTGTCTATTCCAGAATGGAATTGTAAATGACTTAGCAGAATGACCCTTTGATAAACACTGGACATGTATCTGTACTATATGTATTAATGTGTAGAAGAGAATCCTTATTGTATGTAAAGTTTTATGAATGGTTATTTTTTAATTTATGTATTTAATATAGGATTCAATGATCTCTGGTGTTTTAGTTTGTATAAAAAAATAAAACAGCATTTTTAAAAAAAAAAAAAAATCTCACTTTACATTCACAGAGATACTCAGTGTCTGTCTGGAATCTGTTCACAGGAATCATGTTAAAGCTGAGCAAGAGAGACACACCTTCCTTGCCTGTTCTCTCCCTGACATACTTGCAGCCCCGGGGAGAGGACGACTGGAGAGGTTGGGCCATAACACAGCACACTCTGGAACATAAGTCTATTAAAACGCTTTAGTGGACATCCTGAAGTAATTAGTTGGTAAGGGAAAGGCAGTCAGCTTTCGCACCATGGGCCCAAGTTTTAATTTATTGGGTTTTTTTGTTAGGCCTGCACAGAAAAAACAAAAAAAAACCAAAAAGCTGCCTTCTTTTTGCTACAGTTGGAGGAGAAGAGTGTGTGTATAGGGGGACCTTTATTAGACTCTTGTCCCAGTTTGGAAAAAAAGAAAAAGAGGGCAGGCCTCAGAACCCCTTGCTGTGTTCACCGTCTGCCAGTGCTCTCCGCGCCCATGCGTGCCTTTCCGCATCGCTCCCTGTGCCCCAGGATGGGGCTCGGGCAGCTGCCGCAGCGAAGCCGCACAAGCGCGGCCAGAGGCAGCTCTGCGGCACAGGCCTGCACTTTGCTAAACCCCGTGCGCCACGCGCCGCCAGGCGCCGCCTGCACTACGCATCGCAGGGTGAAAGCCGCAGCCATCCCCGCCGCCGGGCGCCCCGCAGCCGTGCCTGGCCCAGAGCGGCCCCGCTCTGCCGGCGCCGGCCACCGCTGCCCCGGGGCCGCCTGGACTCGCGGGAAGGCCTGCAGGCAACGGGCCGCTCCCGCGCCTGCCCCCGCGCCCGCCGCCACAGCCACGCGGGGACGAGCTCGGCGCCCTCGTCCCGAAGGTCGCTAATGAGAGCGCGAGCCGCCTGCTCCCGCTGAGGCGGCACGAGCGCGCTTTTCCGCGCGGGAAGGACGCCGCGGGCTCCGGGGCGGGCCTCTCGCAGCGCTGTGCGACCGCACCCCCCCCCAGCTGCCCCCCGGCCCCGGCCGCGCTGCGCAGGGACACGGCGCGGCGGGGCGCGGCGGCGGCGGGCGGGGCCTAGGGCGGGGGGCGGGGCCGGGGCGACAGTGGTGGGCGGGCCGGTGGGCGGGACCGGGGCAGTGTGCGGATCCGGGGATTGGCCGGGGGGCGGGAGCGGGGGGCGGGGCCGGGGGCGATGGGCGGGGCCTGGGGCGGGCCCGGGGCGACAGCGGTGGGCGGGGCCTGGGGCGTGGGGGCGGGCCCGGGGTGACAGCGGTGGGCGGGGCCGAGAGCTGGCCGGGGTGAGATCGGGAGCGGTGGGCGGGGTCTGGGCGGTGGGCGGGGCTGGGGCGGAGCCAGGAGCGGTGGGCGGGGTCAGGGCGGTGGGCGGGGCCGGTGGTGGTGGGCGGTGCAGGCGGGCGGGGGCGGAGTCGGTGGCGGCAGCGGGGGGCGGGGTCTGGGCGGGGACAGAGTGCGGGGCCGGGCCGGGGCCGGTGGGCGGGGCCTAGGCGGGGACGGTGGGAGATGCCGGTGGGAGGGGCCAGGGCCGGTGGGCGGGGACTGGGCGGGGCCGGGGGCCGGGCACGGTGGGCGGGGCCGGTGGGCGATGCCGGGGGGCGGTGTCAGGGTCGGGGTCGATGGGCGGTGGCGGAGGGGCAGTGGTGGGCGGTGTTGGTGGGAGGTGCCGGTGTCGGTGGGCGGGGCCGCCGGCCGTAGAGGTGGGCGGGGCCTGGGCGGAGCCGGGCGCCGGGACAGTGGGCGGGGCCGCCGCCGGCAGCGGTGGGCGGGGCGGGGCGGAGGCGCGGCCTGTGGCGGTGGGCAGGGCTTGTGACAGCCGCGGGGGGCGGAGCCGGTGGCGGTGGGCGGGGCTTAGGCGGGGGCGGGGGGAGATGCCGGTGGGAGGGGTCAGGGCCGGTGGGCGGGGCCGGGCGGCAGCGGTGGGCGGGGCCGTAGAGGTGGGCGGGGCCGCCGCCGGCAGAAGTGGGCGGGGTCGGTGGGTGCAGCGGTGGGCGGGGGCTGTGGCGATGGGCGGGGCTTTGACGGGGCGGTGGCGGTGGGCGGGGCCGCATGCGGTGGGCGGGGCGGGGCCGGGCCGACCGGTGGGTCCGCCAGCCGCCAGGGGGCAGCGCCGCGGGCCCGCGGTCGGTCGGTCGGTCGGTCCGTCAGTCCGTCGTTCGGTCCGTCTGTCCGTCGGTCGGTCGGTCGGTCGGTCCATCAGTCCGTCTGTCGGTCCATCGGTCGGTCCATCGGTCGGTCCGTCCGTCGGTCAGTTGGTCCGTCGGTCGGTCCGTCAGTCGGTCGGTTGGTCCATCAGTCCGTCAGTCGGTCGGTCCGTCGGTTGGTCGGTCCGTCGGTCTGTCGGTCGGTCCGTCCGTCGGTCCATCAGTCGCTCGGTCGGTCGGTCCATCAGTTGGTCGGTCAGTCCGTCGGTCGATCGGTCGGTCAGTCCGTTGGTCGGTCGGACAGTCCGTCGGTCGGTCGGTCAGTCCGTTGGTCGGTCGGTCGGTCGGTCCGTCAGTCGGTCGGTCCGTCGGTCCATCGGTCCATCAGTCCGTCGGTCGGTCGGTCGGCCCCGCCGCGGGTGCGGGTTGCGCGCGGCGCGCCAGGCCGGGCTGTGCCGGGCGCGGCGGGGCTGAGTTCGGCGCCGTCCCCCGGAGCTCGGCTGCTGCCGGCCCGGTGCCGCCGCTGCGCCCGGCCGGGTGGGCGCGCCCTGGGGCTCTGGGGCTGCAGCTTGCGGGAGGCCTCCGCGCTCCGCAGGAAGCTCGTTCGTTACTGGCACAGAAATCTGCAGGAAAATCGGTGCAGACTGGCACAAATAGAGCTGAAAGGCCAGTTTCTGTAAAATACAAGCACACCGCTTTGGAAAAACACTTGATAGAAGCTCATCAAAGTGAAAAAGAATCCCAAACCAGTAACAGCGTGATGGAAAATGGAAACGTGTCTATTTTTTTGCCAGACTTTGCCAACCTCAGGTGCTGATAATATTTTCTGCTATCACTCCCAAGAACTATCTATGTATATTTCACATTTTAGGTCATGCTCTTTAAAAGTCTTTAGACTCTTTGGAACACCACCACCCCTCCACCCCCCCACACCCACCCCCCAAATCTGTGCAGTTTCTCAGCTTAAAATGAACTTTAAATGGTCATATTGATTACAGTGTGGCTCCTGTATGTGAAAGAGAATAAAGCTGCTGTTACATAGCCTCCCATAAGCACTGGGTGAAGCGGAGATACCCAGCCAACTAAGCAAGACTCATGAAAATACGAGCCAAGTCTGTCAGGAGAAAAGATAATGACTCTGAAATTCAGGCTTCTGTTCTTGCTTTGTGGATTATTGCTCAAAAGTCCTAGATTGGCCAGTAAAATAAAACTTCTGCTCAAAATACATACTGAACTGCTTTCTGTTGTTACCTGCCAAGACTAATGAAAAGTGACCTTCTTTGGGAGACAGAACAACCACAGAGTAGAAAACCAAATTTTCTTTCATTGCATTTTAACCCTTATAAGGGTTATGATTTGGGAAATAAGTTTTATGATTTTTCATGAGTACTTAACTTCCAGAGGAAACGGATGAACTGCAGTTGCTGAACTCTTAGGAGCTTCTGAAACATTACCTTACATTTTTTGCACATCAACAAAGCATCCAGGAGGAGCAAGAAATGTCTCCTCTGCCATTTCCAAGGGGTGCTGGGGCCATGTCCTTCTGTTCTCTTCTTCAGAGCAAACATTTGCTGTTTTTAAAACCTAGTCTGCAAAATCAGACCAGACAACTCAGCAAAGGAAAAAAAAAAATCTTTCCTAGGCAATTTTACTTCAGCTTTGCCAGCAGGGACATGAAGAAAAAGAGAAGCAGTCAAAGCCCAAGCTGCAACAAGCACTAGGAACCCCAAGGCAGTCTAGTTCATATCGCCACTCCAGGGCCCCTTCTAACACCCACCATTCCCAGCCCCTACCAGGTCCCTCCTTTTAAAGCAATCCTGTTCTGAACAACTAGCTTCCTGCCGTTTCAGCGTGTGGGGACTTCACCTCACTGCTTAAGCCTTGTCCACTTTACCAGAGATGTGCACTGTAAAGAGTGCAGTGCCCTAGAGCAGGCATACCAGTTGCCACACATCAATACAGCCATTCAGCTCCGCTCTGAAATAAGCCACCCAAGGCTAGCTTCCTCTGAAACTCCTCTTTTTGCAAGTGTTGATGGCCCACCAGCCACGTAAAGGGGCTGAACTGCTGTAGTGAAGGTATCCTGCAGCTGGTCACAGTACTGCTGTGCCAGCACACACCAGGAGCAGGAATTCACGGGAGGAAATTTAAGGATAACTCCTGGGTGAAGCATGCTCGTAGGTTTTCACAGCCTTCTCTTGTTCAAGAGAACAGACTGGACTTGTCCCACTTCTGCTGAGGTTTTAATTTGGAAGAATCTCCATGATTGGAATTGGGGCAGCAGTGAACAGCAGTGCTTTTATTGCATTTGTTGTCAGAGAGACAAAATATTATGCAGCCCTGCTTGGGAAGCCCATAATCCCAGAGGTGAAAGGCAGCACAGCTCTTGGAAGCTGTGTGCACTACAAAAAAGACCTTTTGGAAGGAAATTGCCAAGGAAAGTCTTAGAGGGGAAATGGAAAGCACATTCTGAAAGTCCAAAGTCGTAGCCAGGTATTTACACCTATCCCATCTTTTTACACTCAAATCCTGAACAAATCTAAGCTAAAGAATATATTGCCACAGAATAGCCCAGTACGTGAATGTATTCTTTATTTAAAAACAAAAGAACCATTAATTATCTTTCCCAAGATCCACTGCAGCTCATATCTTTAATGGGTCCAAGACACAGAAATTCGGACCTAGATTTGATCTCTACTATTATAGAGTTGAAAAGTGTTTCTCTCCAACCCCCTTGCACAATAATCTTCAAATAATGAATAAAGCAAAGAACTTGAGCCAAGCAGTGTCATTTCCTTTGGCTAGAAAAAATGGAAAGGGCATTTAATATTAAATGCACTAATTCAGAATTAAATCAAAGGGAACAGATAAATATAAAATAGATGTGCGCTACCTGAGCTGTGGAATAAGCTTAGTTTGTTTTTGTCTAGTGAAACCAACATGGTGAGGGCATGGGTCTGCACTGTAAATATATCAAGGTAGATAAACACTGACAGAGAGAGGGACTTCTTAGCTAAAGGACAAAGTTGACAGAAGAAAGAATGTGTACAAACTAGCTGTGGTTTGTTAGAAATTAGAAAAACTTTCCTGGCTGTACTGTTCTACTGCACACTACTCTAGCCAGCGGAGTAAGATCCTGGAGAGTCCTCCAGCGGGGTAGTGCGAGTCATAGAACTGAAAGTCAGAGAAATGCTGTCTACAGTGTAAGTGCTGCTCTAGCAATCACTTCTCTGGAGACTCTCCTGTGCCCAGAACGGCATTACTGGAATGAACCGTGATGCATTTGGGAAAGAATGGGCTGTATTCGATGTCGTACTGCTCACGCACAAGGGGAACACTGGTTCATCCACTAGAAGGCAGTTGCTCCGATGTCAACGAGAGTAGGTGGGTTCCAACTAGTTGCCTGGATATCATCTACTCGGTCTTTGCTATTCCTAATGCATATATGCATACGACAAATATCCTCATCACTACCACTATCTTTATCTACAGTTCTGACAACTGTGTATAGGTTAATGATTGAACCTATATAGAAAATAAATTCATTTGTAAGCCTTTCAGTTGGCCCCGTGAGCTCACAGTTGAAACTCATTAGTGGAACAAGCGTGGTGTTGGAGGGCTAGAAAAGTAGCTCTGTACCCAAGAATTTCAACAGATTCCCCATAAGCGTCACACCCTGCCTGCCTGAGAAGGGCTGCTTTGCTTCACCTGAACTTTTTCATTTAAAATACCAGCATCTGCTGGATGCTGCAGAAATTCTGCAAACTGTATTTCCCCCTATGTCAGCAACCCTATGTCTGTCCCCCCCCATGTCTGTCAGCAACCTCCTGCTGTTATGTGACAGAAGCAGCATGGCCAGCTCAGAAAGACTTCGCAGATCCTTCCCAGGTAAAGCAGTGGAGTGCAGCTCGTGTGCCAGTACAAAATATCCCCTCTGCCAAATGAAGCACAGTAAGACTATTGCTGTGCAGCTACCCAGCTATCAGACTAGGAGATTCATTTACTCTTTCAAAAATTTGTAATAAAATTAGAAATATATTTCAGGCAAGGTGCTGCTCATTGGACCCAGATCAGTAGGGGTATAGGAAAGCTACCATGTAAGCTCCAAGCCTGAACTTCTGCTGATGTAAACCAGAAGTACTTTGCTGAAGGAATGAAGATACGGCACAATGAAACCAGCATGCTGAACTGATACAACTCAGAATGGTAACCCTAGGTGTCAAAATTTGTTCTGTCTGACTTTGCCATCTCCTATGCATGCATGGAAGCATGGCCATCCAAGACATCATTTTTATGACAATAACAAGAACTCTGACACCAGATTTTGGGTCCAGAACTCTCTGGGTGTTTCTCTGGGACAGCTGCATGGTGTCTTCAGCTACAAGACAATAGAAAGGACGGGACAATGCAAGGGAGTCCCAGAGTATCCATTCTACGGTCAAGAGAAGGCAAGCCTTGTGTGAGCCTGTCCCTGGTACATGACAGCACTTCAAACTACCCCCAGGTAGAAAGTACCTTAGTATGATGGTAGCCAGAATCAGGCTGCAGCTTTTTGGGCTATCCTTGAGGCATGTCCATTTTGTCCAGTCTTTTATCATTAAACAGGGCTTTGGTGAGTAAAGAACTGAGCTGTGTTACAGACTGTGCATCTGTCAGGGGCAGGCATGGCCAGTACTCATGGCTTGCGTAAAAGGAAGCATGACTGCACATTAAAAGGTTTGTGTGTTGTCTCTGCAGCCCATTTGGATGGCAATAGATTTCCATTGTTTAGGAGATTGCTAAACATAGTAAAAGCCCTAATAACTGGCAATGTGCCATCTGCTCTGTGTCGGGGCAGGGGGGCTGAGTCTCTGAACATGGCAGAAAAATACATTCCAAAGCCCCATTCCTGCTTGGACAGAGGAGCATCCCACAGCTTGTGCCACACTGACACGAGGCCATTGTGCAATGTCTGCTCTAGTGCCTGGCCACCAAGTGACAGCCATGAACGAGCTGCTTTGCACAACAAAGAAAATCCTGTGAAAACCATTTTAGAAGCCTGGGAGCAGGACTGAGACTTGAGATACAATGATTTCAGTGTGTACAACAGATGGAGACTTTAGAGCATGGAGCCACTAATCTGTGGATTACAGACTCCCTAATTATAGACGGACACTTACCATTTCTGAGAGGCACTACCAGCCGAGGGAGGGATCCTGCAGATCAGTGCTCAACAACTGAATGCCATGTTAGGGATAACTAGGGAAGGAACAGAGATTCGAAAATGAAACTGTCCCAACCTCTTACTCATTTGTGTCTTTGAATGCTGCATGAGGTTCTGGTCCACTGCAGATCTTGAGAAGAGGATAGCAGTGCTGGAAAAGGTCCAGAAGAGTTTGGCACGCGTGCTCAAAGGCATGGACCACAGCTGCACCCAAGCAGGCTCCTCAGCAACAGGCACTCCCCTGAGGACGAACCATCAGGCAGTCACTCACACATTTCTCAACATAAACGGGAAGCTGGTAAGAACCAATAACAAAGTCAGATCCTCAGCACCTCCAAACGCAAACCTCAACATTAACCATAACACTAATCCCAGTATGGTCCTATCTTATTCACTCCTGGCCTTGGAGCAGATGAAAACTCATTATTCCTGCTGCTTTGTGCCTAATTCTGTCCCAGTCAGTCGTACAACAAATCATACACCGAGATCTACAGATCCCACAAAACTGGACCCTGATATTAACTCTAGCACTGCACTTAACTGATGTCTTTGAACCCTGGGATGCAAGAAATCAGCAACAAAGAGGGTGACCCCATTGTCATTGGAATGGGCCAAACAAGGGTCATCTATAAAGTAAGGTCATCAACTCTTTTATTCCAGACTCCTAACCCTAAGAACAAGCCTAATCCAAGCTATCACCCTGTCCCTGTGACATTTGTTATTTCCAGATGTAGCTACACGATAATGACTGGGAGAGAAAACAGCTTCAGCATAGATGAAACTGTAGGCCCTACCTAGAATCAGCAGTGCTTTAAGTCCAGGGTCCTAACTGAGATGCAATCACCCACCTCGCTTCCCATCGTAACCAAATTAACGAAAACTCATTTGTTTACTTCTGGCCTTATCCTATACCAATCTATCTAGTAAAATGCAGAAATTAACTGAGCTCCACAGCCATCACTAAACTGACCACCAGCTGTAGCCTAGACCCTAATTCTGTATATTGCCTGAATTTTTCAATGGCCTCAGACACTGGAAAAATACCCATATTTGAGCCACGAGAGCCTAGCAGGAGCAGGAAATTCAAGCTCTTCAACTTTATACTCCAGTACACCATCTATACTCATGCCTTGGGGACACCTCTTACCCACAGAAGCGAATGTAAGGCAATTGCAGAGATTAATAACAAAAACCTGGGATCTGGCAAGACACAGTCATCAAATTGGTTTTCAGTGCCCCCAGTCAAAACCACTGGCTTTTAACAATAATCCTGACTTAATTGCCCATATGAGCTCTAGACTGCTAGGAAGCCAGTCACCAGGCCTCCTGCCAGCACGCCAGCAATCGTCTGTAGCAGCCCCGTGTTCCCAAGGCGCTGCGCAGCCCAGCCCTGGTCATACATGTGCTCTGAGGTTGCTCACTCCCCAGCTCACGAACACTGACTGCCAGGCACGTCCTGCCAGCTCCCACCCCGCACGGCCCTGGGCGCCAAACGCGGCGCCTTTGGGAGCTTCTGCCTCCCGCTCTCAGGTCACCCGCTGTCACTCCACAGGCACAACACCTGCTGTGCCGTGCCCAGGTGCTGTCGCTGCCAGCACGTCCCCAGGCTACAACCGGTCTGGCATGGCTTGTGTGCAACGGCACGTGCGGAGCGCGCCTCCCGCGCTCAGTACCGCAGGGGTCTGGGAGGAGAAAGGTCATTCTGTCTCTGGACCAAACTGGGTTTATTGTCAGAATTTTATTTATTGCCCTGGCAATGTGGCAGCATTTGGTTTACATTTAAAATATTCTCTCATCTGGAGGGATCACAAAATTGTGATCTTACTGCTTACATTAATGCAGATCTCATCCTAACTGATAGTACATGGAGTAACTCTCTGGCCATTGGAAGGATGTACCATATTCTCCCCTCACGACAGGTGACAGAATGATTTATAATTATCAGTTCAACTGACAAATGCCACCATGTTTCCTATGGATGGGGTTTCCACAGGTGGCTGCCTGTCTGTTATTCAGTAGCTCCATGAGCGTCTTCACCAAATAATCCTGACCTGGAGCTTATTCATGAAATATTTATGGAAAATTGAAATTGGACCTGCATAGTAATTATAAATACTATTACATAGATCACATACAATTTTTGTCTAGATGGAAACATGTATAGCAAGCCAAAAGAAAGTTCAAATTTCAAACTGTGTATATGACTGTTATGTTATACTTTACAGTTCACAGATTAAAATTCACATAGGTATCAACTCTAAAAATGCTTTAGGTGAAAGTCTTAGGCCATTCAGGCTTATAATTCACTGTATATTAATACACATTCTCCTCAATATTTGAGAAAAGCAAAAAAGAACATGGTATATTAAAAGCAAGTCATCATGAACTAAGATAAGTATTTAAATATTAAAATAACCTGGCTGTATGAAATAGGTTTTCGAGGTCCAGCAACTAATCTGCTGAAGTGAAAGCCAGCAATCATGAGATCAGGATCTCTACGGGTACAGTATTCAAGGCGTGTGTGCCACTAAATAAATAGGTGAAAATTATTGCATGCCGTAGCTACCAGGAAGAATCTTGGCAAGCTTGGTTAGAAGCTGAGACTTAATAAGTGAATCTCACTTGGCAGTGTTTGCTCTGCAAATAAAGAGTGTCCAGAGCTGTCATGCCAAGACTAAACTAAAATTCACGCAAATATGCACATTTATTAGATTCTGATCCTCAGAGGACTCGGGGAGAATGAATACTTATAAAACAAGGTGACTTGCAGAAAGAATCTGGATATTGTAAAAAAATTGCATAGCTTCATCTGGTTTCCTTTAGACTCCTAGAGCAGAGTTGCTGAGTTATTGCATTCTTGTTTGATGTCCTACATGAAATCATATTATTAAGACCAGAGACACAGCTGCCTGTTCCCTGCTCCCTGGTTAGCATTTCACCACTGCTACAGCAACAGCCACAAACAGCCTTGCAAACCCCCGCGAACGGGCTTGTTCCTGTCGGGCACTCCTTCCTCCCCAGGCATCCCCGCAAAGCAAGGGGGCTGCTTCTCGTTATGACTGGGACAATTTAAGCTGCCCTCGGGCGCTGACTCTTCAGGTGCCAGAAAGGGTGAGACTGAGGAGGGGAAGAGAAGACAAGAACGGGGACAGAGCAAGACAGATGGTGAGCAGAGTAAGGAAAATACTCAGCATAAACTCAAGTAGGGCATAACTGGACCAGCACAAACCCTTACCAACAGATTATGCTGGAATATTTCCCAGAACAAGAATATTATCTGGCAATCAACCTCTCCCTAGGCTTGTTTGAAGCTGAACATCTAATGCCAGCTGAGTACTTCACTGTTGTAGGGTTTCAGCAAGCATGCAGAACAGGTCACCAACAAGACTGCATTTCGATCATGCTTAAACCAGCGGGAGCATCTTAGATGAGTGTTGTTGCTCCTGATTTACAGAGGTGTAACACAGATAACAGCCTAGCCTCAGAGCCCAGAGCAGGTGGGTAGAAAGCTGACAGGAAAGTATGCCTGCTTGAGCCCTATGGTGGCATGCTGCAGACCCCTGAAGCCAGGGGTGAAGACCTGGATAGGCAGTGTCTGTGTCTATCATTTTTGTATTTGTGTGTGAAAAATATGACAGGAAAGCTGTGATTTTACAAATTTAGACCAATAATGGGAACAGGAAAAATACACTCACCTCCTATACCTGATTTAAAATATGACCACGAGACCCAAAGAAATCTTGAGCTACTCTGATAAGAATGAGACCAAAAACTTTTCAATTAAAATTACAGCAGAAATATGAAGCCTGACTGCCAAAACTGTGAAAGGCAAAACTCACCCATGCTTGGCTTTAGCAATTGTAAAATTACTGAAATGCTAGAAATCTGACATTAGTTTGGAAACTGAAAGTAAGTCACTAAAAAATCATTCTGGAATTGGTTTCCTAACAATTGTCTAAATACATAGCTCAATTCATATCATAAAGAAATGTGACATAGTGAGTAGTAAAAGCAGTTGAAGAAAAAAGCCTTCTCCATTCAGAAGAAATGAAAACATCAGTTAAAGTTAGCAGTCTCACCAACAAATGGAACAGAGCATGTCTTATGCCAGTGATACATGGAGCTCTGCCTGCTCTGCTTTTTGCACCGTGTGTATTAGCTGTGCTCTGCTGTGTGGCTGACATTTGGATCAGCCAGCAACAAAGGGAGCGAGTTCATGACCACGGCAGACACCAGTTTCCTTCCTGCAGTCAGCCACACAGCGATGATCTAACTGCTCTAGAATGCCTTTAAACTGCAAATCCACAGCCTGGTACCCACCCACAAAAGACATCTGTTGCAGAGAAATTTGCCTTGCTCGGAGGACATGCAATCCTTTGCATGACATAACGTTGTTCTGAGATGCTTCACCTCGGTATTCAGCAGTTACACCCAAAACTGGCTGAGGCCGCCTCTCAGTACTTCTTGGAGGGGAAGATGCTTCTCTCCATTGTTAAAGACATGGAAGAAGGTCTTGGTGTGCTTTCTTGCTGCGGTCTCTATTCAGGCTCTACTGAAACTGTACTCACAGGTCAGAGCGTCTGCTTGGCTGAGCTACGCATCGGCTCATTAGCGGCTGCTGACTCCCTGATGCTGTAACGCCTCAGGTCTTGAGCAGACTATTTCCTTCATGAACAAACTGCAACATAAATGCAGTAAGGATCATATAATAGTGGCTCATTAATTTTTATTTCTTTATAATAGCCCTAATTACGTTATGTGCGTTCAGAGATTTGAATGGAGAAGCTTCTGGAACTGGAAGTCTTTTGTTTGTACGTTCTTTGTATGTTTCCAACCATCCCAGAAGTTCAGTAATGTTAACCTGACACAAAACATACTTTGCAAAACAAGATTATTATTCTGCTTTGCATGGTCCGGGGGAAACATAATGAGCTTCACTTCCTGGAGACAGATAAAGGAGGTCTGAAAGCACTGCCTTTCTCCCTCAGTGAGGAATTCACTGCACTTCCAGAAACTTCGCTGGCAAAAGACAACATTTTTCAACAGCAGTTTCCAAGTTAGGGATCTGAACTCCTGTCCAGGCATGAAGAGAATACAACTGCATGTTTTTTAGGATTGATGGAGAGCATACACTGAAAAAGGAAGAGGGGAAATGGCAGATTTGGAAGTACCCAGCACACAGGAAAATCGGTCCTTTTTCATTAGATACCTAAAAAAGATTTTTATGAATGAAACCTGAGCAAATTCTACATGATCATTCTGACAAGTAGCACTGGCTGCAATTATCTCTTAGGTCCTGAGTTCGCAAGCTGTGATACTATCTTTAACTTAAAAACATGGAAACATTCTAAAGTACATAAATACCATTAATCATCAGTGTAGAACGTGTGAAACATTTTTTCAGGATTAGAACCACAGTATCTTGCAATTCTCTCAGTCAGCATGTTTTAGGGCTTTCCTTGCCATGTTCCCAGCAACGTTTCCTCAGTTGCAGTATACCTTGCTGATGCCTACACTCTCCCCAGCATTCCACAATTCCTGGTTCTGCCATAGCTGCCCTTGTTGTTAAAGCTCTGCAGAGAAAATCTGGACCTCTCTGGTCCTTTCCCCAGCGTCATGGAAAGTGCTTTGCAATGGTCAAAGAAAAAATGCTAATGAGTTAGAAACTATTACTGTGCAAGTCTAAGTAAATAAATTGCAGTTTCAAAGAAAGGAAAGTACAGAAAAAGTACACACTTCTTAGCAGGGTTAAGGCATATTACGTGTTTATAGGACAAGCCAAAGAAAAGCAGTGGACAGCTATGTGAGCTGGAGTTCAAGTACCCCTGAGCTATTATGCGTTCCAGAAGTGATGCTCAGAAAGCACTCTGTGTAGCTCTCTTCATCCAGAACCAACACACACCCTCAAACAAGACTGTTGTTTTTACACATAGCTGGAAAGCATTAGTGTTACGCTTTCCCTCTAACTTCAGAGAATGGAGAGAATGAAGGAGATAAGAACGGCAATATCCACAGCAGAGACAACAACCTACAGCAGTTTGGATTTCTTTGTACATGAAGCAGGGAACTTTTAAAGTGACCAGTTCCCCAAAGTGCCTTCTTTAAGCCCCAGGTAAACCAGCCAGTACAGTTGCAGTCGCTTAACTGAGAGGGGCTGTGAGAAGAATTTGAGCATTCCAGCTTGGCAGGAAAGACAAGCCTCTGTTTCTACATTCTCAGCACAGAAATTTCCAGAGGTTACCGAGGTATCCATTACTTGGATCTCTACCAGCTAGCCTAGGCACGGAATGGAGGATTTGAATAATGATGGACGGTCACTTAGTCTAAACCTGTAATATTGTACATAAAACTGTCTGACCACCTGCACGTATCTGTGTGTGGCACACACAGGTCCTCACTTCCATATCAGAATGTATGTCAGAAATAGTGGAAAGGTAAAAGGCAAACACAGTGACGCAGAAGGGCCACACTGCAGAAGTAACCTGCAATGTTCTTAACCATTTTCTACCAAGAGAAATCTGTAGTAACGAGACAAATACAGGGAAAAGGAAAAGGATTTTAGCTTCACAGACTGAGTGTGGTTCATTTGGCAGTTACGGGTATGAAATTCTTAAAATACTGTACATTTTATGGGATGTGCAAAAGCAGTTAAGGCATTAGCACATCTGGGGTGCAGCTTGATTTCAAACTCAGACATTTGAAGTTTAGCATAAACAGATACAATGTTCATATGCTTTCCAAGGGAAATTACTAGTATGCTGCCTTTCACAATTTTCAGTCCAAAACACCTCACTGCATTTTGAAAGTTCACAGCCATTGACATTCTTAACTTGCCTGTGCTCTATAAAGGGCCCTCATCAAAATGCTGCAATTTGGACCCTGGGTTCCAGCCTCTCCAGCAAGAAAACATCTGGCTCTTTATCTGTTCATTGGTGTCTCTCTCTTTGGTCTTTATTTCTTCATATTTAGTAAAATTCATAGAGTGGTGCCACTCAGCGCAGTGGTATTTTGTGGTGCATAATTCCCTATTAAACAGGAACGAGCCTGCAGTGTGATGAGTCAGTTTAATCCCTTTCACTGCAGTCTGTCTGTGGTATGGCACTCACAAGCTGTTGGTTTAGAAGTAAAAGCAGCTGAGATGAAAGAACCAAGCCAGAAGTTAGGAAAAGCCCCTTCAGCCCGAGCAAAGGTGGGTATAAATATGTATTATAAAGACAAAATATTGCTGTTAATTTAGTGTCCGTGCAACACGGTAATCCCGTAAAGCCAGAAAATCCCTACCCCCTCTAAACTAATCTTCCAAAACTGTTAGAGATTAGGTGGCGAGATTTTTATTGTCTCGCCCTTTCAGCTGGCACTGATACATGGGCTGAGGGTGGAAGGGAGCATCGTCCTCCTCTGCTAACGCTTTACACTGCAGAGGAAAGCAATGCAGAGCCACGCCCAGAGACATCACAGCATCCTGACATGAGCAGGAAATACCTGCAGCTTTCACTTCCAGCCTCTGGCATGGGGTCACAGATTTAACCTTGGATGTGCAACTGCTCAGGAGCAGTTTGATACTGAAGTGCCTATTGCCATCACAGGGAAAGAAAAGAACGATACATCAAACAGAAAACAGCAAAAATTAAAGCATTTTGGGCAACAGTATATTACCTCCTCTTTTGGCCCCCGAAAGCAAAGGTTACTAAGAACTTCAATGTTTGATCCTAGGAGCATAACCCTGTGTGCACATCCTGCTTGTTTTGCGGTTCCCTGCAGGGACCTTCATTTATATCCCCATGGACTGAACCCTTAGCAGCTACGCACATCACAGTCCAGCCGGAAAGCTTAACTATTCGCTAAGATGAGGATTTCCCTGGGAAACAGGAATCCACGGGCTGGTCTGAAACGGGCACGCCCTGCTCTTCTCCCCCACCCTCTGGGTGCATCATGGGCCCAACACACCTCAGTGCGGCAGGATTTACTCTGGACTAAGTCACCCTTTTTCAGGTGACTTCTTCCAGGTTTATTCAATGCAGCTGAGCTTGGGTTCTGGCCTTCTGACAGAGTCCTGGGTTTCACGTGAGCAGCTGAAAATGAGTTTAGGGAACAACCCATTCCAAGACTGCTTGCAAAGGAGTGAAGGGCAGGATGTGTTTGGGTGATGGATTTCGGTAATACAGAAGAGCCTTTTTCTACTATTCCCTGAAAAGGGGAGCCCATAAGCGGTGCTTGCTTTCTCCTAGAACATACTTAGCAAGCAACATAGATGGACATTATCTATTTTTGTCTATTTTAACATCTGTGTTGAAGGGATGGCCCACCAGTCCTTCATGGTGGGATAATTTAGCAGCTATTTCAAAGGGGAGTTTGGTGGGACAGTGAATACAGACCGAACACAATTACTCAAATAACTAGATAAACTGGAGGTGTGGCTTGCTGGTGCTGGATCTGCTGAAAGACTCTTGTCTTTACTGCCCTACTTTCTTTGCTGTTTATACCCAGTGACTTCCCCATTTTTTTGCCCAGCAATGCATGGTATAAACATCAAGGAGTTTCCTGAAGTGCCTTGAGCTCGTTCATTCCTCACCTGTCTGTTCCCAGTGCATCTCAGAGCCTTAGTTGCTATGCTTGGCTGACGGAGTCAGATATTTTTCATATAACAGCATATAGCTTTGTTATAAAACATAGCAAGCCTGGTTCTGCTTTCTCCTGTGCCAGTTTTGCGCAAATGTATCTCCACTGAGCTACATTCCAGTTAATCCAGATTTACACCAGGAATGTTAAAATAAGAAGGTGACAAAACCAACTTTCCTAGCCAGGTGGAACACAGCAAGGTGAAACCACCATTATTTTGGATACTTTTGACAGCAAGCAGTAGTAAGTAGAAATGGAAGTAAAATTTGGATGGGTAAATTTTAGTCCAAATGATCTTTGCAAGTCAGTCCCCGTGAGAAATGTCAGTATCCCCTTTCCTATTGGCTCCGCCACAAGGAAAACAGACAACTGGCTGATATGGGTCTTGTCAGCAACCCGTTTTGCAATGGTGATGGGAGAGGAAAGGCACCACAGTCTGATCAGATTAGACGTGGCACTTCTCCTTTGCTGCATGTGTCGGACTGCAGTCACAGCTACTCCTGCAAGGCAGACAGAATGTCTATTAGATGAGCCAGATCACTGACCAAGTGCCTGTGAAGGAAGACAGCTCTCGCACACATCCGTCATGCTGCTCTGACATGACCGTGCCCACCAGCTACAAATGAAGGCTGCAGTGCCTGGCTGAAAGCCACCACCCCTCCGCAGCAGGAGGCCCCAGGACCACAATCCCATCGCATCTTCGCCTTTGTGCTGTCCGTGCAGCACAAGCATGTGATGTACACTGCGGTGGAAAACCAAACCAAAGCAAACCACAAAGCAGTAAGCGATTCTCTAATCCAAGAATCGACTACAGCATTGATGGTTCACGTGTTCCACCGTGGCATCCTTGGGAGCCCTATGCCAAGGCTGGAGAGCAGCAGGTGAGCAGGAGCTGTGCACACAGGGGAAGAAGACTCCAGCAAGGCTTTTCTGTGTTGCTGCCGCTGACTCCTGTCTGTACCGGCAGCACTTATTGGTCTCCTGCAACTGTCAGATGAACTATGCTAATTAAATGAATGCAAATTATTTTCATAATGTGTTTTGGCCGTTACTGACCTGGCTAGAATTACATAAGTATATTAAAGCTGAAAGCAAATGGAGCTTATTATTAATCCTAAGAGCTGTCTGCTTACCTGAAAAAACATGCTTTGCAAAACTTCTAAAGGATCTTCAGCTGATCAGAAGGTGACATGTCTGATGTTCAAGGATCTAACAAGGATCTTTGCATCTGGGCCTTTTTTCTGTTCTCTTTGATGCATAAAACTTCAAAAGACACTGTTTTAGTTTAAATAAAATCTACAAAACTTATCTTTTCATTGAGATACGTCCCTCTTGCAGTGTCTTCCTTCAACAAATAGAGATTTCAGCCAGGACTTAGGTTCATCCTCTGGCCAACAAGGATAAATTTCTCTCTCTCATGATTCCTCCCCCTGCCCCTGCTTTCAAACAGAGGGAAGACAAAACCTTAGTGGTTAGCACATGGCTCCCTGGTGTGGCTTGGAAAGAAACAGACATACTTGCAGACTTTCTTCTGGACTAGCAGCGTTCTGACCTTTGTAGCTCTGTCCTCGCTCTGTATCCATCACCTCAGTACATTAAGTTCTCTTCAGCTAAGCTACTGAGACAGGACAGAGCTTTCAACTCTCAGTCTGCCTTGCCACCTCCCGCGCACAGCAAGTGATGCTCCCCAGCCTGGGGCACTCCGCCGTGCACGGCCACGCTGCCTGAGACATCCTCGTCCTCGCCCTTAGAGGGACTTCCCTGATGACACGAGTTCCTTCCGCAGCATGGGAGGGAGAAGCTGTGTCACCATCCAGGAGCCTGTCACTCTGCTTGTCGGTGGCTGGTTCTCAGCTGCTGATCACGCCAGAATGAGATGCCTGTTAAGACTGTCTCCTGCACGTGCTCTGTACATCACTGGCCAGTCATCTATGTCTCCAAATACAGTTTACCCTAGTAAATTCATGACTCACTAGGGAAAAGCAAAGTCCTAAAGCAGTGCTAGAGCCAACTCTTTTTTCTCTTAGATAGTAAGGCTTTGCTCAGCTATTGCTAGGGACTCACCTGTGGCAAACACTGAGCCAGGACAGCTGCTAGACAGCACGCAGTGGACTCATCTCTCTCAGCACAGTAACGACCATGATACCAAGTTAGCAGAGTCTAGCTTTACACATGATTAGATAACAACCCTTTCCCAGCCATTTTTCATCTGAATTAGTGAAAATTAAGAAGCAGTCCTGACCACGGCAAGCACAGGTTCTAGTTCCTGCAAGACATTTGTCACTCTGGTTTAGAGAATATGGTTTTCCTCCAAAGTGATAGCAAATGATTGACAGACAAGCAGACTGGGATCTTTCAGTCACAGCCTGGTTCCTGTGGTATTTACACAGCTAAGATGCTTATGTCATGGGTTATACCAGAGGTTGGAGGGCCATGACAGAAAATGTGCACAAATGGCAGCCCTGCCTACTTCACTAGCCTGGCCAAAATGTATTTCACCGCTTGCTTCCTCACAGTCTCAAGAAACCATATAAACAAACAAACAAACAAACAAACAAACATAGTACCTTTAAATCCACTATAATTCTACTCCGTTGACATCTAATTACTGATTATAGGCATGTAATCACTCGCATGTAATCACTAATTATCTCTAGGTACACCACCTGTTTTTGCTATAGAGTACCAGCATACTCTCCTGAAGCTATCTACGGGCAGGGAGGTTGAAGGCAAGACCGCTTTAGGTCTGCAATGGTTGATTAGGTCAAGTGCAACTCCATGGAGACAAGGAAATCTCAGCTTAGTCCTCAAAGTCCTGTCCAGGAATAAAAGGAGGCACAGAGAGGAGTAGTTGGTGATCCCTGGGACAGGCTGGAAAAAGAGGGAGTCACAAAAGCAGACTGACATTTGAAAGCAAGTCAGCATTTGCTGTCACAGCAAAGGCCAAAGGCAGAGTTCTTGAGTAAGAACAGTCAAGCCAGGCTTCACAGCTTGGGAGAAGATGCTGGATGATGTCATCCAGGAAGCAAGGAACAAACAGAACAGGGGGAAAGAGACTGATTTCAAGAGGAAGAGAGGTGGACAGGTAGGCAGAACATGAACTCAGAGGAACTGGACTGACTGCTCTACTTGGTCAAGGGTGGATGTGTATGAGAGGTCTATTGGTCTATTGCTGGAACCTGAAGTTGAGCACATTTAGAGGAGATGTGGGATGCCCATTTTTAACAGCAAGGGCAGGATTCTGTTTTAGGCCCTTACTGTGCCTGTCACATACTCCCCAGCACTACAAGTGTAAATCAAGATTAGATGGTTTTCTGAAAGACATACAGAGTTGAGATGGAGAACCTCGTGATGTGCAGAGCAGCCTGGAGGATCACAAAGGTCTGTTCTGACCTACTATGTCTGAAAGTTTAGAAACTGGAGCATGGTGGTGGAAGCATCAGCCACTGGCCTTCCCTTGTCAATGGAGATAGCAGGCTCATCAGTCACCTGCCCTTCATGAACGTGCCATTTCTTGGAGAATGGAAGAACCCACCCATCTCTGACCTCTGCCTCTAAATGTAAGTAGGACAAACAGATTTTCTTGTCAAGTTTGGCTCTTTCACTATTTCTTCTGTGGTTGTCCTTAGCCTGACTTTCCCTGAAGCACACGAAATGCAGTGCTGGAGGCTGTCCTGACATTGCTGCAAGAATGAATCAGCAAAACAATCCTGTTTATCTGGCAGGCTCCTAAAACAGGACACCCCAGTAAATCAGGACTGTAGAGTAAGAGAAGGCAGCTCTAACTTTGCATGAAACAAGATAACTCCAACTAATTTCATCATTGCTACTTACCATGCATGTAATAAAGGGATGCAGTTTTATCAAACCCTGTAGCAAGCAGATGGGGATGAAGAAATCAGTGTTAACCTGCCACTACCACTGCCCTGCTGCTTCTCAGTGCTTCTCCAGCTGAAGAGGTCTCTACAGACCTTAGAAGCAAATGAGCTATGAAACCAGACGTGCATTTATCATGCTAACAAAGTTATGCTGTCATTATGTCCCTTTTCATGCACAATTAAAGATCTGCTGCCTCCAGGTCCACAGGAAAACCAGTGTAAAACCATTTTGTATTGATTTGACATCAAGGAAGGAAATGTCCTCACTCAGGACACGGCTCTCCTTTGCTTAAACTTGTGAGCATTGGTGAAGGAGAGGGGTCAAATCTCACCGAATGTCAACAGCCTATTTCCTTCAAATAACAGGAGATTCTCTGAGTCTAACGGGCATCTTGGTCACAGCTATGGAGCCCGAGACGCTTCCCTCCCACCCCTTCAACTTTCTTTAAAGAGGCTGAGTAACTCCAGAAACAGAAGCCAAGAATAAAAAGCTAAACACCAAATACTGTGAATTTCTGGCAGGACTTTCTTCCTGCAAAGCCTTTGTGTTTCTCTGGGGTGAAAGGGGAAGATCAGCTGACACACAATGCTAGAAAGCCATGGAAGTCATCCGATTCCCGCAAAGTCAGCTTGCCCGCTGTGAGCACCTCTGGACCTTGGCTGGTGCTCCGTTGCCCGAGGAACAGACCGACAGCACTGGTGGTACAGGGGGTGCAGTGACAGCTATGGAGAGCTGTACCCGGAGCCACAGACGTGATCCCTATGCAGGCGAGAGCCCCTTCTCAGCAGGGCAGAGATGTGTGTGCAAGTGCTGCAGCACTTGCGAGGGCTTTGCACAGAAACCTCGGAGGTGGAGTTGGTTGAGAAGAGGTGCGGACCCAGCTCTGCGGGCCCCACTGGTGAGCTGTGTCCCCTGTGAGGCTGCCCGGGTGCCGGGGAGCATCATGGCCGTGGGAAAACACCCCCACATCATCAGTGACGTCGTGTCTCATGTCCTCACCAGTCACCTGGGAGAGAACATCGGGTCACTTCCAACATAGTTGGCAGACGACAAAAACTTCACTGTTAATAATGAAGGGCATTTAGTTTACCAAGACGGAGGTAAAAATGAGGATGTGACTGCTGCCCGTGAGACCAACAGGATCTTAACCTCCTGGTGTAGTGAGCACTTCCAGGGGCACAGGCAACATTATGTGAACAAGAAGCCACAATTTGGGATGTGCTTCACTTTTTTTTAATCCTCTTCTGTTTTTATTATAGACAGAACGACATTGCGTAGAGCATCTGGGAACTGGGAACCAGCACAGAAGTTTGCCCACAGAGGATGCAGAGTTTTTCCAATTAAGAAAATGCCTGCCGGCCTGACAAATGGAAAATGAATTAGCAAAATCATCAGAAAATACCCAGCAGAGAACAACAGTGCCTTGGCAGCAGTGGGCAAGATGACCTAATATGACTTCTCTGTCAATACCTTTCCTGTTTGAATGATTTAGTTGGCAATTTAAATTCCCCTTCAAACATTTAAAAGATAACACTTAGTAAGTGGGCAGCCTCACAGAGAAAATGCTTGTGAAAGTTATACCGCATGTTGTGCTTCTCACTGGTTACTCAGCAGATTGGGCAGTCGTCATTTGGAGCCCCTGATTCCCCTGCATAGAGACTAACGGGAAATCCAGCTGGTGCCCTGGCAGCAGATGATGAGAATAACAAAGGAAACCAACGCAGGGGCTGAGTGCACAGAATAAGGAAACGCCCATCCCAGACAGGGTGATTATGTCCCATCTTATTAACTAATCCTTTTGCAGAAAGGGATTTGCCTAAAGACCATTTTGAAGAAGGCTGCGCCACTCCCCCCATTCATAACGAGTGCGGTTCACCTTGTAACGCGACTGATTTCCATTTCTGAGTAGTGTTTAATAAAACCAGTTCTTACTCAACTGGAAAGACACAGTCTAGTCAGACATAAATTAGAAGCTTGCCACTACAAAACTTAATTTCCCATAAAATAAATGCTGTCCCCTAAATCAGAATACTAGCCTATTTATTTTCTTTCAAGATATGAGTAGCAGTGCCCATCTGGCAGGCTCAGCTCAGACTCCTGAACCACGAGGGACAGGCACTCTTGTTCTGGGGTCCTCGAGCCGAGGAAACGCTCTGCAGGGCTGACGTGTTGGGTCTGGTAGGTCCTGTGGCAGCACCCAAGTACATGAGTTCAAATGCCTGCCATCTCCATCCTCCCTGGGTTCAGGCTGGGAAGACAACCTTTCCATGGAATCCCCTCCCTGATCTGTATCTCTCATCTACTTTGCACAGACAAGCGAGAGGAGATACGGTTTGCCAGCAGGATTTGAAGATGCACCACTCATGACTGCCTGAAAAGCATTTTTGTCAACTAGCACATAAACATGTGATTTAAAGAAAAGAAAATGTGCTTAATTACAGGGGACAGACATTTGTCATTGTATAATTGAAAGCTTCAAATCTGATCTGAGACATACATACACAGAAATATAAATAATGCATTGTGCTGGGCTCAAAAGCAAGGCTATTGCAGTGAACACACACGGAACCCAAACTTCCATTTTCATGGTATTCTCGAACTAGAGGCCTTACAACACCTAACCAAAAGAATCTTAAAAGTGAATGGCAATTTGAGAAATGAAATCAAGAATGGTCTTTTATACAGTGAATAATTTCCATTAAAGGTCGGATTTTAAAGCCTTCACTTCTTAGAAGAGCCCCCGTACTCCTTTACTGGTGCAGATAATTTCAGTGCAACCGCTAATACAGCAAGGCACTAGGAAAGATAAACATTACAATGAGGATTTGAATAAATATTGCTATTAAAGTACAATGCTGAAACTTTCTCACATTTGCAGAACCAGACAAAGGCCAGGCCCCGTTCCAAGGAATTTTAATTCCCCATAAAGCTACACAACCATGTGGAGCGGTCCCAACCAAAACAGGGGGTTCACTCTAACTTCACCGTGGTCAGTGCACAAAGCCATGGGGCAGTCTGCGGCTCGGGAGCACACTTTTCATCCCGAGAAAGGCTCGCTTCCTCAAGTGCTATTACTTGGCAGCTAGAAGGCGGGGCTCTGCTGACTGTCCAAATTACTCTGTCCGCTGGGTCTGAAGTCAGCACATGTGTGTTTTGCCGCTTGCTAGGGGCAGAAGCTGGCTGAGATGGTTTTCAGCTTCTGCTCAGTGGGTGCAACTTGCTGTGGGAGGAGGATAAATTCATTCATGCTAAGGCAGTCCCTTAGGAAGGTAAAGACCTGGTGGGCAGCCACTTTGTGTGCATCCATGTGACCAGCACTGGCGGTCTCGCTGCTCAGCATCCAGTTACAGAGGGAGAGCGTTTGCCAGGAGAGCAGTAGTAGAAGAAACTATGAAACAAACTCATTCTAGCTATTTGAAGGGATACTTCTTTCCTTAGCTGCCAGGCACTGCTGCTGCCCCTGCACCTGAAACGTGACAGCGAGCATCACACAGGCAGCAGCGCAGGGCTCTTCTCCTGGCGCATCCCTGGTCGGGTGAGCGGCAGGGCTCCGGTGCAGCCACAAAGCCCATGGTGGTAAGTTCCGTGAAGTCAGGGCAGCTGCATATTAAGTTCACACACGATTGCGAGAACAACCAAATTTAACCTTCTCTGGTGTTGCTTTAGAGAAAGTAAGGGTAGACGCTAACCAGTGTTTTATTCTGCTCTGTAACACAATGCTGTTAAAGTAACTCATCCAAGTTTGCTGACACACTCTGTTTGTATTTACTGCATCCTCTCTTCTACCAACCCTTCAGACCTGAATAATTAGTCAAAAATTCAAGGTCCTGTAGATTGTTCTACTTAGGTGGAGAAAAAAGGGATGGGGTTAATGACACTGGTACAAGTCCAGTTAGAAAAGCAGACTGCTTTCCAGCGTGCAAAAGGAAGGAAACAATCCCAAACCATTTCCTCCCTCATAACTTCAAGCCTCTGTCAGCCAGTGCCCACAGACTCCCTCCCCAGGCGTAATCACAGGGTCATTGTTCTCCATCATGGGTCAGGCTCCATGTGAATTTTTCTGTAAGTGAGAACCACCAGTCCTCAGAGGACTGGCAGAGACAATGGCATTGCTTTGTTTTCACAAAAAAGGTTGGAAAAAGCTTAACTGGCAACATCTCGTAACACAAATACGTGGTGTGAGAAATTACTTGACAGGATGTTGGGCCCAGGTACTATGTACACTTGTTCTATATAAAGACATGAGCACTTGGAAAAAGAATTTTAAGTCAAAACTCCAGTTTTGATGCTGCGTGACAGATTTGACAGGCCGCTACTCAGTTACATAGCCGTTAGTGTATTTAAGACTCAGCCTCGGTTGTCCCTGTCCTTCAGGCCTCCTACACTTTTGAAATGAAGTTGCAATGGAGTTCTCAAAGCAACACCCTAAGCTGGCCAAAACGTGGAGATTGCTCGTGCAGTTGTGTCTGGTTGTGTTTGCATGATGGGAACACGCGTGCACGTGTGTGCGAACAGTTAAGCCTTTGCGCAGCTGACATTGCTCGTGGGCAGCTGTGACGTACGCCTGACCGGAGTGCCCATCCAGGGGCTGTGGCCCAAGCAGCGTGACGCAGCCCGGTCGCTGCGAACGAACGCCTGTGCTGACTGTCCAAATTACCCTGTCCGCTGGGTCTGAAGTCAGCACATGTGTGTTTTGCCCCTTGCTCGGGGCAGAAGCTGGCTGAGATGGTTTTCAGCTTCTGCTCGGTGGATGCAACTTGCTGTGGGAGGAGGATAAATTCATTCATTCGCTGCACGGCAGCGGCTCAGGAGCGCGCCAGGGCACACGGCACGCGAGCCCGTTCGCCGAGCGCCAGCAGCGGTGAGCTCTGCCGGCAAAGGCAGCAGCGCGGCGCCCTCCGCGCTCCCCCGGCGAGCCCCCGGCGAGCCCCCGCTCTGCGCCCGGGAGGCTGGAGGCGCGCCCTGGGGACGCGGCTGGCGGCACCCCGCCGCTGCAGCCCCCGGGAGCCGCCGGCACCGGAGCAGCGCCCCGGCGCCCGCCCTGCCCCGGGGGACGCGGGGGCGGCCGGCCCCGGGGCCGGGCTCACGGGGGGCGAGGCGGCTGCTGATGTCGCGCCGGTCGCCGGGGTCCCGCCCGGGCCCGCCGTGCGCGTGGCTGTCCCGAGCCGGTGCCGGTGGCGGGAGCGGGCGCGCTCTGCCCGCGCCGGCAGCTGAAGGCGCCCGGCCCCGCTCCGCCGCCCCTGCGCCCGGCTCCGCGCCGCTCCCGCAGGCCACGCCGGTGAGCGGGCCCGCCCCGCCCGGCTGCCGGCACCGCCGAGCCCGCCCGCCGCCCCGCCCCGCCCCGCCCCGCCCCCGCGGAGCCGCCCGCGGCCCCGGCCCGTCCCGTCCCGTCCCGGCGGCGCGGCGGGCATGGCGGCGGGCGGGCGGCGCGGCGGCGAGGAGCTGCCGGTGTACCTGGCGCGGCCGGGCGCGACGGCGGCGGTGCCCCGGCAGAAGCGCGGCGGCCTCTTCTGCAGCGTCGAGGGCGCCTTCGAGAGCAAGACCCTGGACTTCGGCGCGCTGCGCGTCGGGCAGCGCCGCGCCCCGCCGCCCGCCCGCCCCGGCCCCGAGCCCGGCCCCGGCCCCGGCCCCGGCCCCGAGCCCGCCTCGGCCCCCGGCCCCGGCTCGGCCCCCGGCGAGCTCCGCGCTGCCGCCGCCGACGAGGAGCGGCTCCAGGACCCGGCCCCCGCGGACGACAGGGTAGGGGCCGGCGGGGGCGGGGGGCGGCAGGGCCGGGCCCGGGAGTCGGCGCTGCGCGGCGGGGCGGAGGTGGGGCGGCTCGGGCCGCGCTCCCCCCGGGGCTGGCCCCGCAGGAGCCGCCGGCGCTGGGCTGCCCCGGCTGTCGGCAGCGCCCTCCCTCCGCCTCCTCCTCCTCCTCCTCGTCCCGCGGGAAGGCGGGCCCGGCCGCCAGCCGCCGGTGCGCGGGGTCCGGCTGCGGGAGCGCTCTCGGCGCCGCTCGCCCACAGAACCCGGGCGTCCTCGCCGCGCCGCCGGCGGTGGGAAAGCCGAGCGGGAGCGGCTGGCTCGGTCTGCTACCGCTGTCCTCTTTATGCTTGTACGAAAGAATACCTGTGTGTGTGTCCCGAAAAAAAAGGTGGGGGGGGGGGGGATGGAGTTGTTACTCCTAACCAGGCTGATCCTTATCTCACACTGACACAAATCAGAAGTGGTGTCAGAAGTGAGGGGCATCAGAGTGCTCTGAAGTGGCATCACTGAAGGTCTCGTCAGGCGCAAAGTTTCTCAACTTACGCCAAACTCAAGGTAATAACAGATCCATCCAGCTCTGCAGTGCAGATCCTTCTGCCGGAGGTTGAGACTGCTTGCTTTTTTGGTTCTGGTCCCATTTACACCAGTACGAGTTTGGCAGGAAGACAATTAGCTAATAGCACTGAGTCCCTCAGTTGGGAGCTCAGTGAGCCTGTTGCTCATTTATGTAGGAGGCAAGTAAGGCCACTAGCTGGCCCGTTGGTCAACGAGTTCATTCGGGGCTGAACTTCTTAGTAAATAGTCATCTTAAGGGTACTGGTTTTCAAGGGTGGGCAGGGCAAATTAATAAACCCCATTTTTAAAAATGGAAGCAAAAATCACTGAAGTATATAGTGAGCCTGCAGCTTAGCCTGAAGAAGCGGTGTGGTTGACTCGGGGTTCTGCAGAAACCTCAGCTTGTGTCTAGAGTGAGAACCTTGATAAACTGCAAAAGTTTCTGATCTGGAGGACTAACCTCACCAGCTGGAGCCTGATGGGAGCAGAAGCACTGAAGTGCAATGACTTGGCCTGTTTTGGTTTTGGGGAAAAGCCTCAGGCTGTCCTTAATGTCAGCTGTCTTCTGTAGGAACTTCTAGCTAGGCAGCAGGTTGCTTGGAAGTTTCTTTGTTGCATTTTAATTTCTTCAGCCTCTGCTTTTTGGTTTCTTATTGGCACACTGTTCTTGAGCTTTGCTCCTTTACAAGCCGTTTTACAGAGTCAGGAACAAAATTAACATTATTCCTATCAGTACCAACCTTGTCCATGTGGTTTGAATAGGAGCTGCAGAACTGACCACTGCATTAACAATTTTATGCTGCTGCTTCTTGGAAAAGAAACAGAAACTCACAACGGCCTGTCTGCAGGCTTTGCTATGAGCTTTTCTTTATTAGCCGCACCAAAAATTTGGAACAGTCTCATTCCCTTTTAAGGTCTTATGTAGACCCTTATCTCCGGAGTTTCGTAGCTGAGGTTTTCTTTCAACAGCTCCTCTCTTCCCGATGATTTCTATTCCTGGATTTCTTCCTCTGAGGCCTTCCACCTGATAGCCATCAGGAACCAAACTCTTTTTATCTGCATGTCTTGTCTAAGACAGTGGGAAGCTTCATATGTAAGCGTTCTTGTGCATACACGGCTAGAAGGAATCATATGGCCTGGTACTACAACTCTGAAGTTTAGGAGCGTCCCGGAGCACAACAGTCCCTGTGGGAAGTGCCCACCATGCATACTGAGCCATGCTGTGTGCCCGCACAGCCGCAGAGTTTGCTTGTGTTGAAATCTGCAGATTCAGAGCACACAAAGGCTCTTTTGTCAAGGCAAATTGAACGTCTTTGAATAATTTCACAGATTAAGAAAGAGAGAGAGAGGTTAAGTCATCTACCCTTGACCAAGCAATTTATTAGGAAAGCTGAGAGTAAGAGACTTGCCTGTGCGCAGGGCAGCAGACAGAGTTGCATCTCCTGATTTTTGCAGTGAGCAGTTTCTTGGAAGTACAACAGACCAACACACCTTTTCTTTTTTTTCTTTTTTTTTTTTTTTTTTTGTAACGGCATTAATTAGTTAAAACACCAGCATTTCTGCAGGAAGACAACTGCAACGTGTAACTGCCTGGTGATAACATGTGATGTCATACAACCTGTCAGTGTAATACAGCCCCAGGGAGATGTTTCAACCTCACTTGGCTTTATCACAAAGACCACTGGAAGGACAGAAACTGAGCTGTGGATGTGGGCACAGTGAAGCCGTAGTTACACTACAGGGAGGGATACGGCCAAGAGCAGTTAGGTGCGGTGCCTTTGCTTCATCAGTGGGAACTTCAGCTTTGCCAGTTGACTCGGGGACAGGGACAGCGACCGGTCGTTAGGGCAGAGGGCCAGGGGTGACTGCTGGAGGAGGCCCTGGCTGCCGAGGCTGCTGCCTGCCTGCCTGTGCAGGCTGATGGGCTTTCTGGGCTCGGCCACATCCCGATGCCCAGTCCTGGTGCGGGACTCGCCCCAACAAGAGACCTGCCTTTCGGGTGTTCTTTGCTAAAGCAGGAGGCTGCTTTCCCCGGTGTGAGGATCTGCTACAGCAAGGGTTGTTGCAGAACACTTAAGATTTGGAGGAACAATGTTGGGGGGCCAGATTCTGCTCTGATCTAGGCTATTCGCAGAGACCTTATTTAACAAGAGCGATTTAACTCGATGCAGGTTTCCGCCAGTAATAGCCTGTGCGGACTCTACCCTTGTGAAGTTTCCTGCAGTTTTCCTCGAGAGCTGCCGTACCCTTTGTCTAGCCAGAGTGGCTTACAATGCTTATTTTACTATAATGAAGTCAAAGAGAGTTTCTCTGTCGATCACAGACAACACGCTCTGAATTCCTGTGGTAAGGATGTTCACTGAGGGCTAGTAATGCATGAATAGATACTGGAGAGCTGCACCACTCGCTTTGAGGAGCGGGGAAGGAGCTTTACATGGCAAAGGGATGCCTCTGTGCTCCGTGCCTGGGAAGGAGGTAAGCCAGAAGCCTGTGGCAGTCTCCTCCGTGTACCTCCTTGCTGCTCAGCTGTGCAGAGACCCTGCTTTTTCATTCTCCTGTTCAGTAACACAGGCAGGAGCACTCAGCTTGTTAGCTCACCCCCAGACGCTTCGTCCCGTCCTGCTGCGTGGTTCTGCAATGAAGTCGTCATTTCCAAGGCAACTGGCTGTGGTCCCACAAACACGGGATTGCAGCTTCACCGCAGGCTGGGGCACCTCCATCAGCCTGGCGGCCAGGGAGGAAGAGGAGGAAGAGGCTCCCACCCTTTGCAGGAGCCAGGAGTGTGAGGGAAACTGCCGGGCAGTGAAGGCAGGTGAGGGGTCTGTCCCCTGCAGAAGACCCGCTGGAGCCTGTCCTTGGCTTTCTCCTGGAGGTAGCCAGTGCCACAGGTGCCTCGTGTCCAGTTCTGTGACACCACTCAGATTCAGTTAGTGATAAATCCCGGAAGGCACGCGGGGCTGCCTCAAATAGCGAAGGAAGCTTGAACTAACTCAGTTCTCTCTTAGTTTTTTCTTTTTCTGACACTTATAAAATGTACTATGACTTCAGCGTTCAGCGTTTTTGTTTCCATTACCAGTAATTTATAGCAGAAACACCAGGCCAACAGCAGTCTTTTCCTTACCAGTGAACTTAGCGTGATCTAAAAGTTGCAGTTGTGCGCTGCCTTTTAGCACAGCACTCTTTTTTTCAAGAGAAGGATTTGGAGTTACATTATTTCTGGTATTTCTACAAACAATAGGAACAAACCCAGGCCACAGAACTGGTTCCCACAATGCAAATACAACAGTGAAACCTATATTATAATTCATGGAGTTTGATGCTAAATGCTCTGATCTTTATTGAGAAAAGTCCTGCACATTTTTGTTTGTGTTTTTTAAGAAATCTGATGCCTGAAGCACAACAATAAGAGGTCAGTTCTTTGGCTGTTCATGCCGGGATACAGATTATTGCCAGCAGTTATGCAAAACTGCAGAGTTTGATAAACCACCCCCCTGTGTAAGAAGGCACAGATACTAGATTTCATGGGAGCTATGCGGTAGGGCTAATTTTCTAAAGAAATTAGGGATTCAGTTGAAGAGTTCCTGCTTGCTGCAAAGAGCTTTTGTTATACCAAAAACCTCACCCTAACATGGAAATAGTTTGATTTATCTCACTACCTTGTGGCAACAGTCCTTGGTTTCCGTATGCCCTCATTCTCAGCTCCGGGTGGTCAGGGCTTTGCAAGCTGGCTGGCCCTGGTTTGTGGGCGGTGCAGCCGGAGCGGGGAGCTGGCTGGCAGACGTGGGCACCGCGGGTACCTGGCCACCACAGCCGCAAGGCACCGTGACTGCACACCGAGCTTGCACAGCCGGGGCTTCGGAAGGACGCTGCAATTGTTATTCTGAGTGATGTGTTCTTATAAACCTCATGCTTTTCCCGGGAAAATGTAGGTCTTTATGGAACTTTTATGCAGAAAAGAAACTGGGTTTTGCAGCCAGGTGTGAAAAAGATGAGTTGACTGATCACTCAGTCTCACATTGATCCAGCCTGTTCTCAGCCTTCTTGAAGCAGATCTCTCTCCTCTGAAAAGGCAGGGGTACTGGGTGGGCTGGCTGGCATGACCTGCAAGATGAGCAAGATGAGCTGGTGCCTGTCTTTTGTGCCATGACCCTGGGACGTGCAGCATTGAGAGGGAATCTGGCCTGGTGGTTTAGAAGGGGTCTCGTGTGCAGGGCAGGTAGTTCATTTTGATGTCCATGATAGGGTTTATAATGCTCTTTACATTTGCGAAATGATACACCAAAAGACTCTTTACTTAAAATAAAAAGCCAATGATATTTTTTCTCCACATTTAACAACTAATAATGGATCCTAGCTCTGGCACATTTTATGGGAGCAATGAGACATCACCAAGCATGCCATGAAGTATACCATACACAAGAGGCTCTAGCAATAGCCCACTGAAGCAGGTAGGAGAGGTGGTGCTTCTTTTGATACTGCATATTTTTTCTGAGGTTGTCAGAAAACACAGCAAGACCTGCACATAGAGTGTTTCCTGATGCTGCATCAGGAAAAGTCTGTTTTCGTGAGCAGCTTCCAGAGGAGCTGAGTTTGCCTCTCCCTTGACCACAGACCAGCAGTGGGCTCGTGCGGTACTCTGGTGGGGGATGCCACAAGAAAAACACCTGCAGCAGGACGTGGCATCAGTGATGCAGGAGCTTTTTTCCTCTGAAGTGGTTCTGGCTGGTGAAGCCCAGCAGGGTACAAGAGGCCTCTGTCCCTGCCAAGCTTCTGGCTTTAGGGTGAGGTGCAGAAATGAAGGGCTGATTCCCAGGCGTCTGTGGTCTTGACAGATGCCAAGACCCGTCCCAGGTAGTGATGATGGAGGTCCTGCTCAGTGGCCTGGACAGACGAGCAGGAGAAAGGAGGAGCTGGGCTGGAGCCTGGCTCCCAGGGCCTGCTGGGGCCCACGGTGCTGGGCTCCAGCCCTGGGTCCATCCGTGCCTGTAGGACAGCCCCAAGGCTGCTGCTGCCCTGAGCTGGTCCCGTGCTGCGAGCGTGGCCGGCTGGCACCTGGCCTGGTGCTTCCCAGCTCAGCCGGGGCTTGGAGCTGGTCCCTGGAGGTGTCCGCTGGCACCTGGCCCCGGCGTGACAGCCCCGCTGGCAGAGCACGCGGAGCAGGGCCTCCTCCAGCGACTCCTCGGGGCCAGTTAAACCATGCAAGGTGGGGATCGGTGCAGCTCAGCAAACGCAGCCTGGGGTGGTGGGCGGCCTCGCTGCACCCTGCACCAGCCCCTTTGCACAGAGCCAGCAGCAGCTTCGGTGCTTAAAGCAGGGTGTTAACCGCTGAAACAGCAGAAGCAGCTGGAAACGCAAGTTACAATTTGCCAGAGAAAGCATCATCGGTAGTGTGAGCCGGGAGGGCTGCCATCAGGAGGAGCAGGCTGGGACGGAAACAGAAAACCTCCATTAGCCCCGAACACACTTGTCCCCTGTGCCCGTGGCTGTCGCGGTCCTCTCGCAGCGTGGCTTCCCGCTGTCTCCCACAGGACTCCTGCGCCGGGGCGTCGAGGAGAAGCCGGAGGAAGCACGTGGCCTCCCGGTGCGGCACCTCGTCAGTCGGCAGTGCGGGCGTTTGTCCGAGGGGGCCGGGAAGGAGATGATGAGGGCGGTGGGGAGCGGCCAGCACAAGGGCTGGGCAGGCACCTGCCGTGACGGGCCGCTGTCCCCTCTGTCACCTGGCACTTGCTGCGGGTGGCGGCAGCCCGTGCGGGAGGCTGCACGCCCTGTCCCCGCATCTCACAGAATCGTTTAGGTTGGAAAAGGCCTTTAAGATCATCCAGTCCAACCATTAACCTACACTACCAAGTCCACACTAAACCAATCAAGGGTAGACCAGACTAAACCATGTCCCCAAGTGCCACCTCTGCCCATTTTTTGAACCCCTCCAGGGATGGGGACTCCCCCACCTCTCTGGGCAGCCTGTTCCAATGCTTGACCACCCTTTCCGTGAAGAAATTTTTCCTAATTTCCAACCTAAACCTCCCCTGGCGCAGCTTGAGCCCATTTCCTCTTGTCCTATCGCTTGGTACTTGGCAGAAGAGCCCAACACCCCCTCCCTGCCCCCTCCTTTCAGGCAGTTGTAGAGAGCGATCAGGTCTCCCCTCAGCCTCCTCTTCTCCAGGCTGAACACCCCCAGCTCCCTCAGCCGCTCCCCACCAGCCCTGTGCTCCAGACCCTTCCCCAGCTCCGTTGCCCTTCTCTGGACACGCTCCAGCACCCCAATGTCCTTCTTGTGCTGAGGGGCCCAAAACTGGACACAGTATTCTCGGTGCCCGGCCGTCCCCAGGGAGGCTGCCGCAGCCTGCCGGTGCTCGGGCAGGGATGGGGGTGTGGGAGCTGTGCGTGGTCAGCCGCGGCGCGGAGGTGTTGCTGGGAGCCTCCTGGCAGGTGGCATTCAACTGACAAGCGTGCTGTGGGAGCCAAACAAACTGCACGAGCCACGCGGGTATTTCTTGCTGTTCTTGCAAATTTGTGTGACTTTTCAGATGTCCATTTTAGGAAAAAAAGGAAAACAATGAAAAATTCTGAGAGGTAGCTAAACATTTTGAGATTTGCCAGGCAAGACTCACTGCTTTCTCACTTGGAAGAGGCTTTGTTGTGTTGGAAACTCCTCTAAGCATTTTTTATGAACATAGCTGAAAGTGTCAAACGCAAACTTCAGTAGGTTTAAATTTAAATGAAACATTGTGGTTTGGCTCCAGCAAAATAGTTGGCTCTGTCCAAAATGGTCTTTTCCTTTTCTTTTTGTCTAAGACGTCAGCACCTCCAGCAGGCCAGGACAACCCCAGCTCTGCCTGTCCACGGGGTGGGAGGGGTGTTTGTCCCTGGTGCGTGCCAGGCGTGCCACCGGCAAGGTGGACTGGGCTTTTGGGGGCTTTCGTTTCCTAACGACGGCGTCTTGCTGGCAGACGAGCCGCTGCCAAGACACGGGTCTTCCAGGAGGATTCAGCGGAGTCCCGGGGTTGTAGCTCAGCAGCTTTCCTGTGTCACTCAGCCACTACGCTGCTCTGCTCGTCTTGCGCCGCGCACCCGGCAGTGGCCTCCTCCCAGGCAGGGCGAGCAGGGCGCCTGGTGGGCTCTCATGCTGCTTCGCTTTTGCAGAAAGATTTTGCTCGCAGTCCCGCCTGGGCAGCCAAAGTCCCATGGCGGCTGGGCTGGTGGCTGGCTCGCAGCGCCCTTCGCGCTGGACACGTGGATCAAGGCAGCTTGGAAGAAGCTGAGCTCTGGTGTGCGAAGGGAGGGGACTTGGAAATGGCCTGGCCCTGTGCATGCCCTGTCAGCTGGGCTGCCAGCACTGGAGCGTGAGCTAGCTGGATACAGCTCCATAGGAAAATTGTGTGGGGCTTGAAGGGAGGGTGTATGAACTGTTCGGTGGGAAGCTGTATGCATCTGAGTTAGAAGTGACTCTTCTCCGGTATCACTAGTGACCTGGAAGGAGAGGTACAGCATGTGTGCGGGTGACAGCAATGTTGTGAATGCCAGGAATGGTCCCAATGTGGTCTTGAGGAGTCAGAGATGTGAACTGGGAATGACAAAAAGAGATTCAGCTCTGAAAACATCAAGCGCGCAGACCTGGAGAAAGACTGTAAAATGTAGATGCCATTGCAAATGGCATCAAAACAAGGAGGTTTTGTGATGAGACCCAGAAAAGTAATTTCATATATGCGGCCTGCTCTCCAGAGATGGTCTGGGTGAGTGCAAAGCTGGTCACTGACGGTCAGCCCTAATCCCGGGGAAGACCACAGCAGCGACAAGCTTGAGCTGTGTTTGCTCTGTCGCTTTACTTCGGGCAAAAGCTTTCCCTGCACGGACCCCTTCCATCATCACCTCTGCAAAGAGGTGGAAGGTGGAGAAGCTGGATTTTTCTGCCGGGGAGCAGTTGCTATGGATGGCTGGAGGAAATGGGAGGAAGAAACAAAAAACAAACATGCCTGCAGCCTTCCTGGAGACAGGGCTGAGAAGCTGGAAACTATAGCTGGACCTTGGCTTGTTCAGCTGGGCTGGCTCTTGGCTGTGGGTGGGATCCAGCAGCATCTTTCCCATTGCTCTGCTGGGAACAGCCAAGCTCCATTTTACAACACACAGATTTGGATCCGGTAACGGGTGTTTCTGTTCAGCTGAGGGGGGGAAAAGCAGTGATGCTGAGCAGAGAGCTCGGACCTTTCTAATCCTTGCTCCGCACATTACAGGGGACAAGACGGGTGCCTGTGTTTCCTGGACTCAGGCTGGCCTGTCCGCTCCCTGAGGGAATTGAGTCATTTCAATGGAAATCCAGATGCTCTTGCATAGCCAAAGCTCACCCCATGGAGGGAGCTAAGTGTGAAGTGGAAGCCATCTCCCTCCAGGCTTGGCATTAGCATTTTGCCAGGGATGACCTTCCAGGGTGAGCGGTCTCCTCTAGCCCAGGCGCAGCAGGAAGGAGGGAGGGATGCAGCTGCCTGCAGCCGGAGCGGGCAGCCCCAGCGGGTTGGTGCTGTGTGCCGTTGTCCCCATTGCAACAGGCAGCGTGACATCTAGAGAGCTTGCTGCCCCGTCCCGGGTGCTGGTGTGGCTGCAGGTGGTGGTGTGGAGGCTGCAGGATGTCTCCTAAAGAACAGGATTGTCAGCTTGTGCCCTGAAAGCCTGGGTCCTGCCTCAAGAACGCTGACATTGGATTAAAGATCGTGAGATGACAAAGCAGCCAGGCATGCTGTGCTCTCTTTGTTTGCAGCAGCCATGATCACTGATACAGTCTTGCTTTGCCGGTGCCTGTGACTGTCACAGGACTCTGGGGTAGCACTCCAGGGAGAGCTTTAAGACATCCCTGTGCCTGTCGTGGACGCACAGGGATGTCTGCTGTGTCACAGCAGTGACACGAGATCCTTGCTCTGTGCTTGGGCACCTGCCAAGACCCTGTCCTAGCTGTGGTCTAGCAGTGTGGGTAGCTGGTGTGCCTGGGAGTGCTTGGGTAGCTGCTGCTTTGGCAGTCACCCCTGGAGAGCTGTCTGCAGGCTGCCCAGTGTTGCACAGAGAGTGGGTCACAATGCCTATGTTTTTGCTAGGATGAGGTAAAGTGAGTTCAAATTGCACAAAAAATCTTCACAGACGTTCTGTGTCAGTGGAGAAAGGAAACAACAGGGTTGCACCTTTCACATCATGGTCAAGTAGCTGAACCTAATAAAAATCCTGTTTGTGAACATATACATTAAAGAAGTGAGCAGGGACCTGAATTTGGCTTGGACCTTGCCATCATGTCAGAGACTGAAGTATGAGGGACTGGGGCGAGGCAGAGGGGACTGAGCTACAAGCATTGGATGCAGCACATGCTGTGGTCCCGTGTGGGAGAAGAGTTGTGCCACGATCACAGCTGCACTTATCCTGCACGTGGCACGAATCTGGATCTGTTCGTGGGTGGGGTTTGGGTCTGTCTGTGGTTTACAGCATCTGGTTTTCTCTGGGATGTAAACCAGATGATGCTGCCCGTGAGCTGAGCCAGCCTGCTGGCAGGAGCCAACCCCAGCCAGGTGCCTTCAATTTTAGAGATGCCTGTGGAGAGGGGAGCTCTCGTTAGCCTGGCTTTCACCAGTTAGAGAAGGGGTGCCCATGTGCTCCCCGTCTCTGGTGGCCGGGGGTATCAGACCTCCCACAGGGGATGCAGCGAGGTCTTGATGTCCCTGGACGTTCTTCTTTTGTGGGGCTCTGCTCTGACAGCACAGCAGCCTGCAGCAGGGCCTCTGCTCGCAGCTGAGGGCTGAAGAGTTATTTTTAGGCTTTTCTTTGGTGCCCTGGATCACCACCTGCTTGGCCAAGAGCCTCCTTTTCTTAGCGTTGCTGGGAGGATCCTGTCCGGGTTAGGCGTCTCGTGTCCGTGGGGCTGGGGCGGTCGGAGGCGCTGGCGGGTGGAAGGGCTGCGGGGAGGGACAGGGAAGGTGGCAGCAGCACCCTCCAGCAGCTGCAGCAGCCGTGGGTCCCAGAGGGTCTGGCCCTGTGCTCTGGTGACATCCTGTGGCAGGAGCACCTGTCACCATCCCTGTGCCGCAGGCGCTGGGCATCTCTGCTGGGCTAAGGGCAGGACGGAGCAAGAGCAGTTCTCCTGACTGGGAATGAAATGTCTCTCGGGGTACCCCTCATTTTTTCCTGCAAGCCCGGCTGTATGCTCTGCTACTTCTGCTTCTTGACTATACTGCTGCTGTAATTTGGACCCTACTTCTGCACTCAGGTTTTAAGTCTTTGAGCCTCTGAGGCCATTACAGGCTCAATTTTTGCCGCCACATACCCTTGAGTGCTGCCACCTTCTTGCTATTGTGTTTCTCTCCCCTCCTTTTTATTCGGGTATAATTTCTGCTCTGACCCTGGGAGATTCCCGCTCCCCTCTGAGCTGCATGGTTTCCCCAGCCCCTTCTCCCTGCTGGGAGCACCGCGGCCTTCCCACAGCTCGTCCGGCAGGGTCTGCAATGGGACCGGGGGTGATGGGGGGGGCAGTTTCAGCCACCCCCGGGAGGCAGCGGTTCGTGAGTATTTCCCATTACCAGCCTGCCCAGCGGAGAGTGGCTCCCTTTGTGCTAACCCTGCAGCCCAGGCAGCGAGGAGCTCTTGCAGAGCCCAGCCCTGCACCATCCCAGCTGTGGGTTCGGGGAGCCCTGTCCCAACAGAGGCCACCTCCTGCCTGGGGGGCTGCCGCCTGCTCCAGGAAGGGAAGGCGATTCGATGTCCCCCGGGCGCCTGCGCTGGCTCTCAGCAAGCCTCGCCCCAGGAGCGCTGCTGCATGTCCTCAGCTCGATTTTGGTTTTCAGCCTAGGCTGGCTCTTCCGAGGCTTGCTAGGCAAGCAGTGCAGGGAAGGAAGACATCAGCTGGGAAGGGAGCCGGGGAGCAGAAACCCAGGGGCTTGGGTGGGGGGGAGTGTGAGAGAGAGGCAGGGAATCATTAATGTACATAATCAGTAACGAAACTGGGGCATGCACACTGCTCTGCTGGGCTCTCTGCGTTTCCATTGTGCCTTTGAAGGGAAGAACTGGAGAGAGGCAGTTATCCTCCGGAGCTGGCGGGGGTGAAATGTCTCCCCCGGTTGCTGCTGATGGTGCCGTAGCGAGCAGAGGGACAGGGGCCCTGGCAGTTCCCGGTCCTGCAGCCTGCTGGCCAGCCTCTGCACTGGCAGCTCCCTCCCAGCCTTGCCCTCATGCAGGTCGCTGAGCGGACCCAGCCCTAGGAAGGGAAAAACACTTGTTGAGCCACCCAGCTCAAGGGCACTTCATTGCTCTGCAGGGTCAGGCTGTAATTGAATTAATTGGCCTTGAAGCAGCAGTCACTCATGTACACATATTAGAATATTCCATTTGACATGTTTGGTTTCAACCTCATTTATTTCTGGCAAAGAGAAGAAACAGCTTCTTCCTCGCCTGGACACCTTCTCTGTGTGCATGCGGGGTGCAGGAGCTGTTCTGCGGGGGTGAGACTCCCCTGCCTTGGTGCAGGGATGGGTCAGTCTTTGCAGTCTGGGGTTGGTCAGTTAGTTGTGTTTCTCAGTAACAGAGCCAGTGGGCTCTCTTCCCAATTGCCTCCAGCTCTGGCTCTCAAGTTGAACATCAGAGGTTGGGAGAGCTGGAGCCAACGACTCTGAATAGCATGATTGTCAGATACTTGTGAGCACTCATCACGTGGAGCCGGACTCCCCCATGGAAGTAAGGGTGATCCCATGGATCTCAATGGGAAGGGGACAAACAGGGTGGAGGGAGAGCCACAGCTCTGGGTCAGCAACGCCCTTCCTCCAGGGATGGCATGCCCAAGCACAAGAAAAGCTTCTCTGAAGTTTGTGTGTGGTGGAAGTTCCTGGTGCGCTGGGGTAGGAGTGTGTGACCAACCTCTTGAGGCACCGCATCCTGCCAGAGGTCCCTTCTGGAGAGGGTGCACCAGCTGCAGTGTTTCCATCTCATAGATTCACTGCCCAAGGTAGCTCAGCCCCTGAAAACTCGTCTGCTAGGAGAGAAAAGGGGATGGTTTTATGCAAAGAATACATATGGGGAGGAGACCACGTCCGTGGGGATGGGCTGTCCTGGCAAGTCCGCTGAACATTATGGCATTTGAGCCCTGATTATTCCATGAGTGGTTATATTCACTGTACCTCGGTTGTGCCTGTCTGTAAGAGCCGTTGATCACAGATGCGTAGGGCTGGTGGGATCTGCTTTCATCCTTTGCACTAGCGCTCAGTCAGCAGCATCCTGGTCTTTACAGACAGGTGTTGAGCCTGGCTGCCGAGCATTGACAGAACACGGTCAGAGCTGGGTTTATTTTGGTGACAAAGTTCTTGCAGCAGCACATGCCTTCTACTCTGTGTTCACACTGCTGGTGTTCCTTGTCATGCTCCTGTCACCCATCGTGGCTGTCCACAAACATCTACTGCCATGTTATCCCTGTAGGTGTTTCTGTGGAGGTTATGAGCTGTAAGACTATTGCCATTTTTAAGAAACTTTCAAATTGACCATGCTTCATGTTGGGGATGTTTTGAAGCATGCAAGTAACACCTTGCTGATTGCACCTGGAAGAGGTCCTATGGGGAAAAAAAAAAAAAAATCTTTCCATTTTGAATGTTCTGGGCCATGGGCAGCATGTTTTACTCTGTATTTGTGCGAGTGTCACGTAGCAACCAGGAGGAAAGCACATCTCTTCAAAAGAAGGATCTGAAGTCACCATGGTTGGCCAGCATCCAGGGGGCTGATGCAAGCTCTGTTTTTGAAACTGTCCAGGTACTCAAGTCAGCAGCATCTGTTTGTGTAGTCATTTATCTATTATTAACTAATTAAGTGCCACTCCAGACAAAGTAACATGGTACTGCCCAGCTTGGGGATACTCTTAAACTGTCTGGAAAATGTGTGAGTGAAGTTTCAGGAGGTTTGGCGGTAGGAGTCGAGGGTCTTTCTCGCATCCCAGCCCCAGCCAGTCTAATTTCAGTAGAGACCAGGACCTGTTCTTGGTTCTTGAAGCATCGCAGCGTTGTGGCAAGGACAGTATGGTCTGGTAGCTTATCTCCTCCCCACAACCCTCCTCGGTCGCAGAGGCTCCAGCACAGCCCTGCTCCCGCATTCCCTTCCTGGTGCTTGCAGACACCTCCCTGGCCAGGGATCCAGCAGGGAGAGGGAGGGCTTTCAGCCCATCTCCTGCCACGGCTGGGGTCACCAGCTCACAGGCAGCAGCATGGGAGCTGGGGGAAGGGAGACAGCAAGCAGTGGTCCAGCTCTGCCAAGGAGCCCATACAATTTTGCAGATACCCTCATAGTCGTGGCAGTAATAAATAGGTTCAGTAATAAATAGGTTGAGAAGTTGCTGACTTTCACTTTAAGCTGGTAAAAGCTTTTTGGGTTTAGAATAAATATGTATTCAGTAAAACTTTCTAAGACCTTTGGCAGAAGCACACACAGGATAACAGAGTGAGTAATAAAAGCATTTGGCTAGATTACTGAGCCAGTGGAGACATCAGAGCTTGTAGTAGGGGGGGCTGCTATACCAATTTATGTACTTCTTAAACCCTTCAGCAAGGAGAACATGTTATTAACACTATGGAGTGTGACCCTCTACTGAACCCTGGCAGCAGAGCACATGCTCCAGACAGTCCATGATGCAATCACCCACTTCCCCAGGGCTTTGTAGCAGTCAAAGTTGGTTGCCGCATCAGGGGTTGTGCTACAAAGGTTGCTTTGCTCGTGCACACTGTGGTTAGGAGAGTGCTCTTCGGGTCCCTGCAGCCATTGCAAACCATAGTTAGGTTCTAGTTTGGAAAGCAAACTAGAGGGTTGAGTGTTGATCATGCGGGTCGGATGGCTTGTGTTTCTAGCAGGAGCTAGAAATCAGATTTACAGCAATGCCTGTGCCAGGTGTGGCTGTAAGATCTGGGTAGCACAAGGCACACCATTAGCTGCTGCCTGGCAGCAGGATCTGTAGGAAGGTCTCGCTGATGGTGTTCAGAGCTCTGCACGTGAGAGGAGTCGCAGCTGGCCTGGGTGAGAAAGTGAGGTTCAGGCCTGGCCATGGCTCTGCAGGGCAGCGGACCTGCCGGCAGCATTGTGGATGGTGTCAAGTAGGAGAGGGCAGACAAGTTCTTCCCGTCCATCATGGCAGAACTCCAGCTGGCCCGGTCCTGGCGTCCCAGGCCCAGCATGGTCTCTCTCGGCACACGCCAAATACTTGTAACCAGTTCCACAGTTTAAACCTTCCTACCAAGATCACAGCTGAGGAGATACAGAAGTCCTTAGTGCTGCCAACACTTGTAGTGTTTACATAGGACACAAGATTCATGGAGTCAGATGCGTAGTGCATTTTCTTTTTATTTTTTAAATGTTTCCAATTCTTGTGCCTGTGAAAGCAAGTTTAAGGTGATCCAAATGCACTCCAGCAGTACCAAAAACTCCACTATTTTATAAATCTCTTTCATTTTTACTCACTATTACATGGAAAAGTTTCAGCTTGCAAAGAGCCTTTTTTGTGGCCTGCTCCCCCGGTTGCCCTCTCTGCGGGCTGGCCTCAGGTTCAGACCTGGCCCCACACGGGCCAGCTGCGCGGCCCCTCCGCAGCCGCCCCAAGCCCAGGGCTTCCCCGGCGGAGGGGCACGGGCCTGGAGGCTGGGCTCTGCCCGGGGCCAGCCGCGTGGTGGGGGCCGTGTCAGGTGCGCAGCACCTGGTGCCGGTGCCCGGCACCTGGTGTATGGAGGGTGGCGAGCCCTGAGCGGTGCCCGGGGGGTTGTGCGTGGGGAGCTGCGCCTGGTGCGTGGTGCACTGGGAGCGGTGCCCGGAGCCCAGTACCTGCTGCTGTGGGAGTGGTGCCCAGAGCCCAGTACACGATACCGGGGGCGGTGCCCAGAGCCCAGTACCCGATGCCTGGTGCACTGGGAGTGGTGCCCGGAGCTCAGTACCTGATACCCGGTGCACTGGGAGCGGTGCCCGGAGCCCAGTACCCGATGCCTGGTGCACTGGGAGTGGTGCCCGGAGCTCAATACCTGATACCCGGTGCACTGGGAGTGGTGCTCGGAGCTCAGTACCTGATACCCGGTGCACTGGGAGCGGTGCCCGGAGCCCAGTACCCGATGCCTGGTGCACTGGGAGCGGTGCCCGGAGCCCAGTACCCGATGCCTGGTGCACTGGGAGCGGTGCCCGGAGCCCAGTACCTGATACCCGGTGCACTGGGAGTGGTACCCGGAGCCCGGTACCCGATGCCCAGTGCACCGGGAGCCGTGCCCGGTGGCGGGGCGCCTCCTGGCGGTCGCGGGCGGCGTTGTGGGCGGGGCGGGGCGGGGCGGGGCGGGGGGGCCGTCCGTCCGTCCGTCCGTCCGTCCCCGGTGGCGGCTGGCACGGCGGGCGCGGGCTCGGGCTCGCCTTTGTGCGGAGCCGGCGAGGAGGGCAGCGCAGGCGGCGGGCCGGGCCGGGCAGGGCGGGCGGGCGGCGCCATGTCGTACCAGGGCAAGAAGAACATCCCGCGCATCACGGTGGGTGCCGCGGGCGGGGCTGTGCGGGGCGGCCGGGAGGCGCGGCGGTGTCCGGGGCGGCCGGGAGGCGCGGTGCCGGTGCCCGGTGCTGGAGGCCGGAGCGGGGCGGCGGCGGCGCGCAGACAAAGAGCCGCGGCCCGGCCCCCCCCCCCCCCCGCCCGCGCAGGTGCCCCGGTCGCCCCCGGCTGGGCAGAGCCGCGCCCCGGCGGGCTCGGCGCTGGCCGCAGCTTCCGCGGCGGCCGGGCTGCCCGGGCACTGCCAGCGTCCCCGCCGGCAGCAGCCCGGCCCGGGAGCCCGTCGCCCGGGGCTTCGCTGCGAGCGGGGCCGGGGAGCGGCGGCCGCTGCCGGGGCGCGGGGGGGGTGCGCTGCGGCGGGCCCGGGCTGGCCCGCAGGGCCTCCTCCGCGCCCGGTGCCCGCCGCCCCCGGGCGGGTCTCCGCCGTGCCGCAGCAGGTGCAGCGGTGCCGGTCGCTGGCGCGGCAGCGCAGGGACCGCACCTACGGGCAGCGCGGCACGGCCATGCCTCCTCCCAGCCAGAGGCAGGAGGCTGCCTGACAGCTTCTCTTTGAGGGTGCAGGGAGCCCCGCTCTCCGGGGCCCCACCGATGCCTCTCTGGGCTTTCACGCTCTGCTCCGGCTTGTGCCTCCGCCGCCGGGCGCAGCTGCTTTCCCCGGGCCCTCCCCGGAGGAGCCTGCGTGGGGCTTTCTTCTGGGAAGGCGATCGGGTCTTTCATCTTGTTGATGGCTTTCCGCTGGCTTCGTATAGCTCCTGGTTTTCCCCCCGAGGACAGCTTTGGCCCCTTGAAGAAAAAGGAGAAACAAAGCACTTGAGCTTCGTTATCCTTTTTAATGTACAGATGTGAACAAAATGCTCCCAAAGAAGCGCAGAGATCATTAACCACTGTAAAGAGAAATTCCTTTGTCAGCCCAGATTCAGTTGCTTTAATAAGCAATATTACTGCTTTACACATCTTGCCTTTTCTGTATCCTTAGACCACCATGGTGACAACGTTATTGCTGCAGGTGGGGTTTCTCCTATTCTCTGGGTTTTCTTCTACAAGGACCTTTATGATATGCTTTACCAATCTGCAGGGCTCATTCCTGCTCCTTTGGGTGAGAAAGCAGGAACTTTCTCACCTCAGTGGTAACAAAATCTCACAAGTTGCTTTATTTCTCCCTATTAAATGCTTTTCTCAGCCTGCTGAAGCTGAAAATGCTGTGGGTGAGTGGTGTCTGCGTAGCTGTTGTTACAGGTAGCTCTCTCCTCTGGCTTCTGCAGCTTTGTGACGACCCTCCGGGACTCACTTGCCCTGTTCTGCAGCATTATCGTGTCCTGGCTGGGGTGGAGGAAATTGCTCTGGAATTCTGGTCAAATGACCTGTATGTCCTGAACCCTTGTTTTGAGGCCCAAGGGAAGCAATGAAGTGAAGTCAGGTGTTGGGTGGTCTTCTCTATTTTAATGGAATGGCAGAAAGAAAACCTCAGCTATGGTGTCTCCCCTAGAACAAAGCCTCTTCCGTCCCTTTCTGCAGATTGTGGCCCCCTGGGCATTGTTTTGATTGTTTATTCCTCCTTCCTAGATTTCCGCCTCAGAATCTGTTCTTGCATGTCAGGACACATAGCGACTTCTGAGGACAGCAGTTGTCAGCTAAGCTGCACTTGTTAGGAGAGAAATTTTTGGGACTGCGTTGTGCCATTAGGATATAAGATATCTCAGAGACCTTTAAAGCATCACAGCTGGGGGGAGGTCTGGAGTGTGAGAGTATACAGGGAATTACAGGAGCCACCTTGTGCTGGCAAGTAACTCGCCTGTAGCTCTCAAAGCTAATAGCACTGAAGCGATGACTGAGCCCGCAGATGAAGGGGGCAGTGCCTTCTTCACTTCTGTCACCCAAGCAATAGGCAGGTTTGGCTTTTGTGAAGGATGTATTGGAAATTTGAGTATTTTTACTTCGTGACAGCTGTTGTTTGAACTGTAGAGTGTGATTCTGGAGATGCACAAACACTCCCTCCTGGTTTCTCTCATACTCAACAGTGCTGCAGTCGGAATTTGTGGTTAGTTTCTGCCGATAACATCCAAAACCCCACAGTTTGCCTGTTGTATCTGTTTGCAGCAATTTCTGGTCTCTTCTAGGAGAGCCATTTTAGTGGAGAAGCCAGGAGCATGAGTGAGGGATGCATGTGTTTGTGTGAGATAAATTGCTGTGGGAATTATTCCCAACCTGAATTGGAAAAGCCTGGTCAAAAGCTATGTGTGACAGGCAAGACCGTAGCCATTGAAGGAAGATTGGGAAGTATGGGCATATCTGTTGGTTGCATTGTGGAGAAAACATGGGGAGAGGAGGTTCACTGAGTGTTTTGGCTTTCTCAGTAGTTGCTTCATCAGCTTGGTATGGAAGTGCTGCTCTTCACTGCGCCTTAGGTTGTGCAGAGTGCATGAGAGACCAGTAAACATAGTATTACTTTCTAGAACTGTGGTGATGCTGGGATGCCCAGCTCAGGAGAATAGTAATTTCAAACCTTGTGTGTCTATTGAGAGACTTTTTATTCATTCCTTTTCTTTGGTTGTTTGGAGATATGATCAAAATACTTCCCCTCCTGCTGTCCACAGTATGTTTTCCTATTCCTGCAGAAAGAGAGGTGGAAGACTCAAGTGGTGAAATGCCTTGCCCTGGTTTCACAAAATAGCTGCTAACAGTTGCCCAGTCTTTGTGCTTTGGTCACAAAAACCTTTCCTATCTCAGGCAGAGTGGAGTTCCCATATTTTTTTCTTGGTGTGAGCCATGCCCATCCTGTTCAACCACAGGCACCGTCTCTGTGATGTCTCTGGCACCTCTAAAAACAATGAGGTCTGCATGGGGATGGCTAGTATGTTGTATCAGGTGCAAGTGGGGCGAAAAGCCTCAGTTACTGACTAGATGGATTTTGGTAAACTGGCAGCTATCAGTATGGCATTTCTTACCATGCCCACAGAGCATGGGGAATCACTGAGTGCAGCTGGTGGCTGGCTGGCTGTCCCTGTGATTCCAGCCAGGGGTTTGTCCATTAGTAAGGAGAAGACATCCAGCTACTGATGAAACACCATTGCAATTAGTGTCTCTTCTTTTACAAGGGAAAGAGCAGTAAAGCCATACACCTGCTTCCATGCTGCCCTAATTATGCCCTTGTGTTTTGTAAACAAGGTGAGCACTATTCTTGGCTGGATTCAGCAGCCTTCTGGAAGCCGCTTCCTCCCTTTGCTTCTGCAGTGTCACACTGAGAAATGTTGAGACCCCTTGATATTTTGGGATCTCAAATGACCAGATGATGCTTAAGAGCATCAGGAGCAGAGTGTGGGCATAAGGGAATGGGTACTGGTTTTGAAAGCTTGATCCCAAATGCCAGCAGGCAGAGAGACAGGGAATGTTCAGCTGAAAGGCTTCCCAGTGGGGCAGGGTTGTTAGGGGCTGGTGGTGATCCTGCCGGCTTTTGGCAGAGCTGTGCTGGAAGGATGCTTCCAGGCTTGGTCTTGTGGGGCAGCACCTGTGCCTGCAGAAATCGATGCTCACGAGAGGTCCCACACCGGTGACAAACGGGCTGTCGCTGGCTGCGTGGAGACTTGCTGAGACACAGTCAGCAGCGGAGATCAGGCCGGCAAGCCTGACAGGTCCGTGCCAGCGGTCAGGTAGAGCTGCGTGCAGCCACGGTCTGCGTGGCACCTTTCGCTCACGCTGCCGCTTTGGCATGCCGGGCCCTTTGTACAGAGGCCAGCCCCTGCTTGCTCCCGCAGCCTGGGGCTGAGTTGGGCAGCGGAGGCGGCCGGGCTTTGGGCCCTGGGCACGCTCTCCAGCCCCGCAGCGCTTCTGCCGGGCCGGGAGCGAAGGTGCTCCCTGCAGTGCCTCGGTGGCTCCTGGTGCGGGAGGGTTTTTCCATGTGCTAACAATGGCTGATGACACAGCCTGACACTGGCTGGCGGGGAGACGTGGTGGGTGTGGAGACGCACAAATGAGCCCTGGCAGGGGAAACAGTGCATTTATTGTAATCTGAGGCTGCTCTGGCAGCGTGTGCTGCAGAAGCCTGTCTATTAAGTCAGACTTGTTTCCTTCTAACTGCTTCATTCTCTTCCTTTCTTGTTCGCCTGCCTCTTAACGTCTGGGTGCACTCCTGAACGATGCCAGAGCCTGTAGATGTGGTGTCATCTGGATTTTACTTGCTTTATTGTATTTTTCCCTTGTAGCTGGTGGGGAGGCGCCGATGCAGCCCTTCTCTCCTGTGGGCATGGAGGGTGTCTGGTAGCCCTGAGGCGGCGCCCGATCCCCTGAATGAACGCCTTGTGTGTGCTCCAGCCATTATGGACCTCTCAATTTTGTGTACTAACACAGTTAGCCCTGAGCAGCCCTTCACATCTGCCACAGAATGACCATTTGTGTTTGTGGGCAGGCATATTTTCAGAATTCATATTAACAGTTTATTCAGTAATTGTCAAGTGCTGCAGTCTCCTACCCCCCGTGCCTCCTGTGCTTGTCTCCCCTTGCTTTCTCTTGTCCGATGCACAGGGAGAGGCAGGCCAGCACCAGTATTTGCTGGCACTCCTGCACTCTAGCAAAAACGAACTCCAGGGCCTTTGGGAAACCAAGTCGGGGAGGTTTAAAGGGTGTGGGCAAGACAAAAAAAAACGGAGGCTCGGTCATGTTACTTGGTCTGGGCAGGTAGACTTTTTTCTCATTGTGCAGGCTAGGTAAAGCCAAGGAGGATCTGCCAGGGCGTAGGGGACTGGCTATGTGGGAGAAACTCTATGTACAGTTGGCTGAAATATAAAATGAGAATCTCCTTCCCTGTGTTTCTGACTGTGGCCCTGATTCTTCCATAGCTGACACCTGATACTGTTACTTGGCAGTTTCTATCTGTATTTCTTGTAGTGTTACTTAAATACTCATAATTTGCATCCATGGGAGCCATGGCTCAGCTGCTTGACCCCTGTGACTGACAGGCTATAAGCAACTGGCTGTGGTCACACTTAGCTCTTTTAGGGGTTTCTGAACTTAAAATTACAGTGTTGTTAGTGAGACGACAATTGAATAGGCACAAAAGGAAGGACAAGCGCCCTGTGCCAGCGAAGGAGGAGAATCAGTGGCTCGTCAACAGCACCTGTTTGTGCTGGGGGTCCTCAGCCCCAAAGCCGAGCATCGCCTGGCATGTGCCCATCAGGGAGGGATGCAGCGCAGGCTGAGAGCTGGCATGAGGACCCGGGACTCCTGGGCTGGCACGAACCTGGCTCTCGTCCTGCCTCGGCTGTACCTGAGGAAAAGAGCTGCACGTGAGAGGTGGTAGTGGCCCCCCAGGTTGCTAGTCAAGGCACGCATCTTTGTGTGCTGGTTGTGATCTGTTCAAGCCAGCTGTTTAAAGGAGCTGTGCAGGGAGGTCAGTGACCAGCAAGGTGCCCTTGCTTCCAGACCCCCCCTCAGGCAGCAGAGTTCTGCTAGACCTCCGCACCGATGTGTTAGCTTAGGTCAGGGGCAAGGGGAGCTGACCTCGGGTCTGCGTGGCGGGGAGGATGGTGGGTGGGACAGGAACGGGAACAACTTGGCCGTGCGCTTTTCCTGGTGGGAGGCAAGGCTTCTGATCGGTGTTAAGCTGTGCTGAGTGGGGATGGGGAAGGTAAATCCCTGTTGCTGGGACTCGGGTTGCTGGTCATCGGTGCAGCTGTGGGAAAACCCTTGCCTGGGAAGCGAGGAGAGACCGTGTCTCCTTCCCCTGCAGCAGCGCTGAGCTGCAGCCGGGGTAGAGAGTGCCGCGCATTCTCATCCTTTCCCCACCCAGTTTCTTTGTCTCGACTGTGTGTGGATGAGATTGCCGTAAAAACGCACACCAGTCTCAGGGCTTTGGCTGCTGCAAGCTGCAGGGACACGGGGGGATTCTTTCGCATCCTTCTGTTGCCAGGGAGGAAGCTGCAAATTACCACCACTGTGGTGATGCTTCCAGAAATCACCCCAGGGGTGGCAGATGAAGAACAAACCCAGTTGCCTGTAGAGGAATTAATTGTGCAAGAGCTTCACAGGGTGAGGCTGGTGTGTGAGCCCTGCTGAAGGCTCCAGTCAGCCATGGTCCGGGATTGGACTGTGGAAGGGGGGTGTACTCACATGCCAAAACCTGGATTGTGGGCACCAGGGGGAGCAGAAAGGAAAGTAAGGGGAGCTTGAGAGCTGGAGGGTTGTTGGAGGCGTTTTAAGCAGTCAGGAAGACTACATATTCTCTGGAACAGCGCAGTCAGCTTATGTCACCTGAATACCTGGTAGCCATGTGTGAGATCAGGCTGCTTGCCCCTGTACTGCCCACAGCTGGTGTTCGGACTTGTACAGGTGGAGGTAGAGGAGCAGGACCTCAGCCTTCCCCGTTCCTCAGGACAGGGTCTGTTCCCCACAGCACAGTGTCCCTTCTCTCCCGTCAGTGTATGCTGGGTTGCCCAGGTCCTTTTGGGCGTGAATACAGGAAGAGCATAAGAGCAGTTCTGGTCTGGGTGCTCCTCCACGGTCAGGCCGTGCTCCTTGGGAGAAGGCTGCTGGCCGCTTAGGTCAGTAGAAAGGAGAACAGAGGAGGTGGTAAATGGTGAGGCGGGAATGCAGTACAGTGCCTCCTGGGTCTTGTGTAGACCTGCGACGTTGTGGAACACCTCAGAAGGATTACCCTCAGCATCACAGGGGAGGGACACATTCTACCAGCTGAGGCATCATCTTCAGGGCTGCCTGTCCTGTTGGTGGTCTTTGCAAGGTGATAATGGATGAGAGAGAGATAAATTGTCTTCCCTAATGCAACTTATTTTGCATGGTATTTGGATAAGATTTAAAGACCTGCCCTTCGTAACAAACTTGCTGTAAAAATACTGGTATGTGGCTTGTGCTGCCTGCAGATTTATGTGCAGAACGACCTGGTGTAGGAAGCTTTTGACTTCTCTCTGTATATTTTATGGAAGCACATTTGCTGTGTCCCCAGTGACTCTTCTTTGTACTCATTCTGCCTTGGTGGTGTTTCTGGCAGCACCTGCTCCATTCAGAAACAGCCCTACCAGTATGGGCTGTTTTCAATCCTTGCTCTTGTCCTGTTGTTTCAAGTGTCGGTACGGATGTGAACTTTCTGCAGTATTGGCTGTTGGGGTGAGCTGTCCGATGCAGTAGGAGAGCACCCAAGAAGGGCACCATACTGGTCGCTGAGAAGCACGTGTATTGCCTGCTACTGACAGCTGCTGTGTTCTTCCCTTCGCAGAGTGATCGTCTCCTTATTAAAGGAGGGAGAATAGTCAATGATGACCAGTCATTCTATGCTGACATTTACATGGAGGATGGCCTCATAAAGTAAGTATGGGACTTCTACAGCGTATTATCTCTATCTCCCCTTAAATCAGCTTCAGGTTGGATGGTTATTGGCTTTTTGTGGATGTAGTCTGTACCCAACTTGCTAGCCAGTAAAACTTGATAGCCCGCTCTGGTTAGAGGCTCGGCTCTCTGCAGTGTGTGTGAGTACATATGTGATTGCCTGATGTGTTTACATAGTAACTCCAGTGACTGAATTGCAACCAGCCTGGTGACTTCGTGACACAGCATCCATTGTACAACAAAACTGTACCTAATAGCACCAGGAACAAGATTTATCTTTGACTCCTGTTTTGCCCTGTGTTAACAGTATTAGCATGAATGACCCCACACAAGATCCCGTTTGTTAGCACTAACAAGGACAGTGCTGTGCTGCAGGTCATCTGCATCCTTGAGATTTTCAGGAATTGCAGGCAAACCTCTGGGTCCCACCCAGCTTCTTCGTGTGTGTTTCAGAGGTGCAGTAATAACTCCATTGTTTAAAGGCTGCAGTTCAAACGTGGCAAATGCATCACGTTGGGACCAGCTCCAAGCTGGGTGAATTGAAAGAACCGTGATAGTTTATAGCAGAGGGACTTGAAAAGGCATTCCTTGCTCTATGGTGAGAGGAAAATATCCAGCCTTCCTAGGATGGTGTAGTTTAAAAATCCAGCAGTAGAGAAATACTTCAAGAAGTGGGACTGTATTTTTTATGAGGCTGTTTTTAGCTGGTGGACAAGAGCATTGGTGATTGACTAGTACTTGTACCCAGGCAGGGATCAGGGCCAGCTTCAGATCTTGCTATGACACAGACTTTCTGGGTATCCTTGGGCAAATCACTTAGCCTCGTCTGCAGCCTGGAGGTCACAGAATTTCATTGCCTTGGAAGTTACATGCTCTCCAAGTGAATTCTGGTAGGAATACAGTGAGCAGTTTAAATCCTTTGGTGATAGATTCATCTCAATAAAAGTGGTGGAAAGACCTGCTGGTTTATTGCTCTGAGGACACTGGAGCGAGCAGTTCTGTCCACGGAACTTTTGTTGTTCTAAAGAAAAAAAAAAATCTGCAAAGTGACTAAGGAACTTGCTCCTCATTTACCTCCCCACTGTGTCAAGGAAATCAGAAGTTTTCCATTAAAACCAACTTGTCTTTTATCTTGATTTATCAGGGAAGACTGAGGAAGGCTTGATGAAAATAGGATTTCTGGAAGAAGAGATTTGAAGGCTGTGTGCTACATATGGACAGATAAAGGGATTGAGGGGGCGGGGGACTGAGTGAAGGGAGTCCTAAGGTTCAGGTGACCTGGCCTGCAGGAGGGTATGTCTAGGGAGGAGAATGTCATGTGCTAGAACAGCACAAACTCCAGAGGACTGTAATGGAATTTTAGGTTACGAGTAGATGTATACTGCAACTTCTTATTTTTAGGTACTTGGGATTTTAGCAGCCTTCACTACAGTGTGGCCCTGCTGATAGCAAAGATGTCCTTCAGGGTCATGAAGGAGACAGCATGAGAGGGGAGGTCCTGGGGAGGGGAGAACTCTGTGCTCCTTGGGAAGAGAGTGAGCCCAGTGCTTCCAGGCTGTGCCGCGAGCCCAGCCAGGCTGCAGCCAGCCACGCTGTGCGCTTTGTGAGCTCCTCCCCAGCTCCCCGGAGGGAGGCTTCCCTTTACCCTCGGGACTTTGTGCTGTGAGCAGCATTACAAGTCCCTGAGGAGCCCTGAGCTGGCCTAGCAGCTGTGGCATTATGCTGGGAAATCATCTTTCTCTGTAAGTAAGCCTCAGACTTGAGCCTTACTTAAGGTGAGCAGAAGGACGGGGGAGAAGAGAGATTAGGGGTGCAGCTTACTGGAAGCAGGGCTGGTGTCGGGTTTTGTGAGCATGCACCCTGGGTGAACAGGTAGGACTGCTACGCTGGAAACGCTTGCAGGATCCTGACTCATGAGTCTGAGGGGTACGAAGTGTCCTAGGCAGCTTCTCACCATGCACTGCAGAGATCTGCATGCCCATCAGACCATACTCCCCAGCTATCCCAACCCAGTGCCTGCCCCAGACAGCAGGTGCCACCATGGCCACCGTTAGAGCAGTCGGACAGATGGCAGCCACCCCTGGCCTATGCAAATCGTAGGTTTAAGCAAGTAGGACAATCCTGCATTTTGCTGCATGGCGAGGTGGTGTCACTCTGCTGGCTCCTGCAAGCCCAGGTGTGGGAGTGGGAAGGAGTGGGAAGGAGTGGGACATTTCTGCCAGCGGGAGGAGTTGACCTGGCTGCTCCCTAGGTGAACTGTCGATTATGTTGTGGCTGGTTTTCCTTTGTGTGTGGCTCACCATCTTGGTATGATCTCATCAGGCAGATTGGAGACAATCTGATTGTCCCTGGAGGGGTCAAAACTATAGAAGCCAATGGGAAGATGGTGATCCCTGGAGGAATTGATGTCCACACTCGCCTGCAGATGCCATACAAGGGGATGACAGCTGTGGATGATTTCTTCCAAGGGACGAAAGCCGCCCTGGCTGGTGGAACCACCATGATCAGTGAGTGCAGTAGGCAGGTCCTGTACGTGACAGCACCAGCAGTCTTGGGACGTTGCCCAGTTATTTCTTTTTCTCTTTGATTTTCTCAGTCTTCTTTGTTTTAAAGGTCCATGACAGTGTGCTCATCGTTTCTGTGATCTCTGTCAGTCCAGTCTAGAGAGCGAGGAGTGGCATGAATCTTTGGGATCCTTAGTAATACTGAAGTGGTGGTACAGGAGATTTGCATAGAACCCCTTGCCCTTGCAGGTCCCGTGGTCTGCAGTGCTTCATTGTCTGCAGCCACTGGCGCCCCTGGAACTCTCAGAAAGGAACAATGGCATAACTTTTTTTCCCTGTTAAATGAAAATAGGGCAGCGTGATGCTCAGATGACTCTGAGCAGAGCGACAGAGCAATGTCCTGGCATCCCGCACTGCTCAGAAATAAACAGTGCTAATGAAAAAGGGAAGGGAATTCTGAGGTCCTTCCCTGGAGAAGGCCACAGCTATGCACTGGTTTGAGGTCCAGGTTTTACTGCTGTGCAATGGTCACAGCTCTGCACTGCAGGTTTTCTTGGGATGCAGGAGCAACTGTTGATCCTTCCAGTAAAGGACTGGGTTTCTTGCCCTCCCCCCACTGGTTCTTCTTCCCCTGGGCCAAAAAAATAAGTTGTGTGAAATGGACTGTGGCAGGGCATGGGGATTACTTGGTGGGCAATAAAAGGCGCATTAGTATTGCGGCATGGGAGGAGACTATGTGTTAATGGGGTGGAAGTGGGGGTGAGGAAGGACGAGGCCCTTCAGCTTTCAGCTGATTTCTCAGCAGAAGCCTGTAAAAGCCCCTGGTCCCATGCCAAAGGCCGTTAAGCAAAGGCTCTGTGTGCTTCCCTGCCGATAAATGCACTCAGAGGAGCCCAGGCACATTGTGGAGGGGATGGGGACATCTCCAGAGCTGCCCTGAAGCTGCTGAGGATATGAGCCTGGGATCATGGAGATGCCCGGCAGCACGCAGGGCTGCAGCGGGGTGGCCCGGGCGAGGGGCCCTTGCACACCCCTTGCCCCTGCTGTGCCTCTGCAGTGGACCACGTGCTGCCGGACCCCGAGTCCAGCCTGGCAGAGGCGTTGGAGCGGTGGCGGGAGTGGGCCGATGGGAAGGCCTGCTGCGACTACGCGCTGCACGTGGACATCCCCCGCTGGAGCGACCGCGTCCGGCAGGAGCTGCACACCCTGGTCCAAGAGAAAGGTTTGCTGCCCACCGCTCCCTGGCGAGCCGCGTCCCCTCGCCGCGGCGTGGTCCCGGCGGGAGGAGGGCAATGGGTGACCGTGCTGTCGTCCATCCTCTCGCTGCGGAGTGTCTGCTGGGGTCCTGCGCAGCCGCGAGCGGGAGTTGTGCCCTGCGGATGAGCTGGATGAGCTGGCGGGGCCGGCAGCCCGGAGCAGGCAGCCTGACCAGCACCCTCCAGTGAGGGAGAGCCCTCGGCTCACCCCTCTCCTCTCTGCTCTGCCCCTAGGAATTAACTCCTTCATGGTGTACATGGCCTACAAGGATTTGTACCAGATGTCGAACACCGAGGTAAGACCCCCTTCGCCGCCTTGGTTGTGTCGATGCTAGGGGCAGCGGGGGGGACGGCAGCCACGCTGGGTGCGGGGAGGCCAGGGCAGCAGGCGGCTCATGGCTGCTTTCCTCTGCCCTCGCTGCCTTCAGAGAGCTGCCTCTGGGCTGCGGGCATGGTGTGCGGCCACGGGCTGTCCGGGCTCCCACGCTGCAGGTGGAGGCAGAGGTCTGGCGTGGAGAGCACTGAGAGCATCCGCCGGTGGCCATGGCCTTTGGAGAGCTGGTCCCGGCGCGGCCAGAGCTGGTCCCGGCGTGGCCAGAGCTGGTCCCGGCGCGCCTACACCAGGCCCTGCCGCTGCCAGGGCCTTCAGCTGAAGGGCCATGCAGGGTGCCAAGGCTGTGCACGGGCCAGGGCAGTCTGTCTGCTCAGTAATCATTTTTTCTTGTCTCTGTTTTAGCTCTATGAGATATTCAGCTGCCTGGCAGAGCTGGGTGCCATAGCTCAAGTTCATGCTGAAAATGGGGATATAATTGCACAGGTAACTAACTACTCTTCTGGTATGCAGGGACTGAAAATCCATCCCAGGCACATTCGGTGTGGGGCATTAGCAAAATTACATTAAAGCTGCATGGGCGTCTTTTGAAAGGTGATCTCTTTGCTGCTCAGCAGCAATATTAAATTTACCAAGATTTTCTGCTGTGAATATGTGGTGCATAAGTGAATCTGAAATAGCGAATTAGCGATTATCTAAATGGAAGAGAGTGGGTCATCAAGTATGGTATGTTCACTCCAACTGCAGCTCTTTTTTGGTGTGGAGAGGCAGAGACCTTTGGCTTGCACATAATCAGCTAAGAGTTAAAGCGTATTGAAAAGTGCCGCAGCAAGAGAGGAATTTTCTCCCCGCTGTAAGCAAGCAGCCGGCTAATGGAGCTGGATTGGCAAGGGAATTGTTATGAGGGATGTGGTTTGGTGTTCAAGTGGGTTGGCTGTATTGGCCTGCTGTGTTGCAATTGGTGCTGGATAAGAGAAAGTCCAAATGTTTTGATTTTCATTAAGACAGAGAAGATATTGCTAGTTATGCTCTGCAACTACTTGTTTTTTCCTGTCTGTCTCATTCTTGGGAGTCGAAGGAGTGTGAACTAAGAGGTCATTCTTCGAACATCCTCTCAGACTACAAGAATCAATTCTTCTTTGGACTTTTTAGAGCTGTGGTGCACAATTGGATGGCTCTTTCACATGGAAACAGAGTGGTCAGAGGAATTGTCTTGGCTAGAGTTTATCTCTACTTCAGCACCAGTCTAACCACAAAATGCCCCAAAACTCTGAGTTGCTACCACTTCACAGCCCAGGGAATTGCTTCCTTCTGTCAGGACTGATTGAAACATCACAGGCTGGGGTGGGGCTCAGCATGTTGTTAGCACAGAGACGTGATGCTTGTGGTCATCTGCTGGTGGTGGTTCCCAGGAAGAAGGCAGAGGATTTGTCCTCTCCATTCCCCACTTCAGTCCATTTTACTTTCAGCGCTCCTGGCAACTGTGTGTTTCTCCAGAGTTTGGTCAACACAGGAGAGGAGGTTGCAGGGGAAGAGATGTGATGCATGTCCTGAACAGAAATAGGATGTGAGCAGAGCTCCAGACTTCAGACTCTGACATGCTGTAGGTGGTGGGAGAGTGCTTCGTGGTGGGTGAAGAGCAAGATGTGAGAAGAGTATTGTCAAGTCTTTGCTTGGCACTTTCACTGTGGCAGAGAAGGTGTCAGAGGAGGTAACATGCAGCACTTACCTGCTGTGCAGCCTCATCCTTTGATACACTCCTCCAACAGCTGTAAACACATCTGTTATCATTGCTGGAGTTACACGGTCCTGACACAGATTGGTGGCATTATTTAATGCCTGTAAGATGCTCAGTACTCTACAAGACACAAGAAAAAGTGCATAAAACCACTTGCTTACTATTACTGCTGCTGTGCATCCACTTCATGCCCCCCTGACACCTCTTGGAGAAATGTTGCCTGCTGTGCAACTGCACGTGGTTTCTGCAAGTCAAGGGCAGGTGTTGGGTGGGAGCAAACATGTGCATTGCCACAGGCAGTGTGACAGCACATGGATAAAGGTGCAAGGGTCAGAAAGATCCCTGAGTGCCTTGGTCAGGGCAGACCACAAAGTCCCCCTGCATGTTTCCTTTCAGCTCTGTCAAAGGGAGATGTTTGAAACAAGGGAATATGAGAGAAGTCTCTAGGGTACAGACAGGAGATAGGCAGGCCAGCGCATGCAGCACACACACTTATCCATGGTCCTTTTTATAACAGCAAAATACTTGGGATACTGTTAACACAGGAACCAACACCTGACACCACAAGCTACTATAGAAGTTGATACAGGACAGGATTTAGCATTTGCTGATATCCAAATGATTAAACAGCACTGGGGACCCAGGAGTAACCTTGGGAGGAGAATTTTTTTGTTGGCTTTAATGATTGTTTTCTGAACAGTTTCTACTTGGACTACTTGCTTTTCAGAAGGGGAGCCAGGGAGGGCCTTGGAAAGGGACCGTTAAACAGCAAGTGCTGTTCATGGAGCTGGGGAGTTTTGTACCCTTTTTTCCTCCACACTGTGCTTGTTTCATCGAAGAGGTTTCAGTCGGTGTCCACGCTCCCTCCAAGCACTCCTGTTTCCCCATCTCCCTTTCTCTCTCAAACCCCTTGGCAGTGCAGCAGCCTCTCACCGTGCATGGTGGTCCCACGGGTCATAGGGTGGTGGCAGTCCTCAGGGAGGGGCTCAACACAGGAGGGATCTGCTTTTCTGTGTGGTTGATAGTTTCACAGTCTTGTAATGTCTCCCTCTATCCTTTTGATGTCCTAGGAACAAACCAGGATGTTGGAGATGGGAATAACCGGCCCCGAGGGCCACGTGCTGAGCAGACCTGAGGAGGTAAGATGCAAAGGACAGTACCAGCCTTGCTGCACTGAAGAACTTTCCCCACAAATCACAGTAGGGCTTAGTGTATTTAGTGGGGCCAAGCAAGCATTGTGTGTGTGTGTGTGTATGCATCTATGGGTATCTGTTTATACAGGCGATACTGTCCTGTTCATCAGCTCAGGAAAGAGTGAGGTGCTGCGTGTTTGTGACAAACATTTTTCAGTCGTGCTCAAGTCTCGTAGCAGAGACAAAGGCTTCTGAGTCTCCCAGAGATGAATCAATCAACAAAAAGATCTGTATGGCTGTAGCAACATCTGGGGCTGGTTTGGGGGCATTTGTCTTGTATAGGTGACTCCATCAGTGTAAGAGGCTTAAGAATCAAATAGCGAGTTTTAGTTCCTTTGAAAATTCACTGTTCGTGTCTGTCTGAGTGCAGATAGACTCCAGCCTCTTCCTGCTTAATCTCTGCTTAGGGTCTAAAGTGCGTTTCAAAATCAGACGGCCAAAGCCATTGGTGGAAAGAGTGGGAGGGAAGGAGAGGGGGAATTTCCTGGTTACAAACCATTGTCAAGACACTAATTAGATTACTTCTAATTTTAGCTCACAGGGTATTTTTCTGTTGAGTCCATTAATCTGAGTTGAGTCTAATTTTAGATAGGTTTTCTTGAGATAGCTCCCTGCTGAGAGGTGCTTTTAACTTTCCACAGCACATGAAAGAAGAAAACAATAGGAATTTGGTACAATAGCAAAGTCGAGCAGGGGAGCACCGGGACAGATTTGTACTTCAGGGTCTGCTGGGGGTAAAATCAGTGTAACACAGTGCTTATTCTCTTTGAAGTATGAGACTGTAAAGCATTTTCCTGTACAGGGAAGAGACTCAATGTCAAATACAGTAGATCAGAGTCCCTCTGTGTGTAAAATGCCATTTATTTTTATGGCTCTAGACCCGTTGCCACTAGTTGGCAAGCTAACCCACAATTACGGGATGCTGTGGTTGTGCCAGGATTTGAGAATGGTCCTATTATCATAAGCACTGCGGTGGTTCTTGTCCAAAGCTGGTAAAACACTGTTGAGTGTTTGATCTTGAAATGCCATTAAAGCATAAGGGAACTGAGAATAGTACAAGAAGTCTGTAGATACCGTCTGTTCAGCCAACTCCAGAGCTCATTGCCTTTGAAAATAAACAGTGTCCCTCTTCCAGAACATCCTCTACCTGAGAAAATACTAGGTAGAGCACAAATGACCCTGCTACCCCCCATAAAGCCTGCAGGTTGATGGCAAAGCATTGGGAGGGTGGTCCATAGCTCCGTGGGTCTGCTCTGTCCTGGAGGGACCTCAGTGGGGGTTAAAGACATGCTTTTCTAGCAGGTGATGATGGTGATTTGGTAGGGCAGGATGGTGCTGCTCCAGATTATAACCTGCTCTGAAGGGTATTCAGTGATGGCTCTGTTCGCTCCTGTCCACATGTTAGACTCTGTTAACTGTTCAGGTCCATAAGTGCGCTGATAAAGATATTTTCTTGTTTAAATTTCTGTCTAAAGAATCTTTAAGCAGAAGAGAGAAACCTCTTTTCACTGTGCAGCAAATAGGCCTGCAGAAGTACGAGGGGTGTGTAAGTGCATGTGTGTCTGGGTGCAATGGTCTGCTTCTCCTGCTGCTGGGAGAGTTAAGTTTGCACGGCCAGCCGCCTGGCCCTCAGGCAGTTACTGCATTCCCTGCAGCTGGCAGCCCCAGCCTCCCCCGGGAGCTAGCTGATTGGTACATTGTCTTTTTAAGGCTTCTGTTTTGAACTTTCTCATGCCGAAGCTTGAAGTCAAACTGTAGAGCAAACACTTGGAGAAACTCTGGGGTTGAGCTCAGGCTGAGCACGGGCTGATGTAATAGTCCAAAGATACCTCTTGTGATGGAAATCCACCCTCTGCTAAGAGCAGGACAGTGAAACACGGGGCGGGTGTCAGCAGGCTGGGACAAGCAGCAGCTGCATCGCAGGGCGGCCAGACGCTGATGCAGACAGCCTGCCAGCGCATAGCTCTTGCACCCAGCCACAGCCAGGGTGACTGCGATGGTTTTGGCTGGGGTAGAGTTAATTTTCTTCATAGTAGCTCATATGGGGCTACGTTTTGGATTTGTGCTGGAAGCAGTGTTGATAATTCAGGGATGTTTTAGTTATTGCTGAGAGGTGCTTACACAGAGTCAAGGCTTTTTCTGCTTCTCACCCCACCCCACCAGCGAGTAGGCTGGGGGTGCACAAGAAGTTGGGAGGGGGCACAGCTGACCCCAGCTGACCAGAGGGATGTTCCACACCATACGATGTCATGCTCAGCATACAGAGCTGGGGGAAGAAGGAGGAAGGGGGGGGATGTTTGGAGTGATGGCGTTTGTCTTCCCAAGTAACTGTTAAGCGTGATGGAGCCCTGCTTTTCTGGAGGTGGCTGAGCACCCGCCTGCCCAGGGGAAGTACTGAATGATTTCCTTGTTTGCCTTGCTTGCGTGCGTGGCTTTTGCTTTACCTATTAAACTGTCTTTATCTCAACCCATGAGTTTTCTCGCTTTCCCCCTTCTGATTCTCTCCCCCATCCCACTGAGGGGGAGTGAGTGAGCGGCTGTGTGGGGCCTAGCTGCTGGTTGGGATTAAACCACAACAGCGACATTTGGTTAAACCAAACGCAGCTGTAGGGGAGCCTGGAGCAGTGAGTGGTTTGAAGGGGCGGACCCTTTCGCTGTCCGGCATCAGCCTGTGAGCTGTGCTGTCAGGCACAGGCAGCAGTCCCTGGGTTTCTCTGGCTTTCGGGATTGCTGGAACCAGGCAGTGGAAAAAACAGCAGATGCAGCTCTGTGCTGGCCTGGGAGCACAGTCCAGGCAGCGTTCCCCTGGTGAGCATCCGTGGCTGTAGCCTGGGGGTTGGGCCAGGCCCGAGGGAGACTGAACCTCCCCGGTCAGGTCTCCCTGATTAACCTGCCCTCCAGGAGTCAAGGGTAAGAGCGAGGGCACAGGGTGTCAGCAACAATCCGTGGTGTGCTGAGAGGAGCAGGGGCTCTTCCCTGCCTGCCCAGCACTCCTCTGCAGCCGTGCACCGTTCTCTCTTCCAGCTGGAAGCAGAAGCTGTCTTCCGGGCCATCACCATTGCAAGCCACACCAACTGTCCTCTCTATGTGACTAAAGTGATGAGCAAAAGCGCTGCTGACCTCATCTCACAAGCCAGAAAAAAAGGTGAGTGGCAGCTGCTGCTGCACACAGCCTTGCCTTTGCCACTGGGATCCTGGACAGCTGGATTCAGTGGTCCCCATGGCCTCATGGTTGTTTTGCCAAGACCACCACTGTGCCTCGAGTGCGGTCAGCGCTTCCCCTTCTGCTGTTAGTTAGTTCAGCGACGTACCTGACCTGTGAAGGGCACAGGGACACTGCACCAGGCCACATGAGCCACCTCCTGTTGCCCCATCAGGTAACATCAACATGTGGGTCACAGGTAGGAGCAGTGCTTTAAACACCAAAGGTTGTCTGCGGCTGTGAAGGGCACTGTGAGGAGACTCATCCAATCTGCGTGCAAGTGGTTTGAGCTGCTGCGTATTGCCCCGGCCTCCCTTTGAGGTGCTGGCCCCTGGGGGTACCTGGGTGCCTTTTCGGGTGGCTGGGCGGCTCTGTTTGTCACTGGTAGTGGGGCACAGAGACTCCCCACAGCCATGTTCAGCGAGCCTCTATAAAAAGGCTGGGGGGGAAATGTAGAAAATGCATTTGCAGAGAGGGTCTTGGTGGAGTTGGTAACTGTGGGACATAATGACAAGTGTCTCCCAGAAGCACTCACCCAGGCTTTAGAGCATGTTTGGAAAGAAAAGCACAGTTTCTCAGTCCCCATCCTAGTTTATCAGCATGACAAGCCCTGCTCCACCAAAAGCCCTTGGTTGCCAGCTGCTGCCCTCTCCCCTGGCCTGTCCCTGGAGTCAGGCAGCAGAAGGCGAGTGAGGAACAGGAGAGGGGGATGAGCCTGCCACTCTTTGGTGGCACGTGGTAAATATTTACAAGGGATAAAGGAGGAAGAATGCACAGGAGATGACGATGAAGGACACTGTGAGAGACTTGGTCATCAGCCCGCCGTGGGTTCAGTGTTGGGCTGCGTTGCTGTCTGCCTACCCCATTGCGGCCTGTCATTTCTTATCGAATTGCCTGACCCCTGCCAGGTGTGCCTGTGCTGCCGGTCAGCTCTGAGACGTGGCTGTCACTCTTGGGCTGGAAGTCAGCAGGGTGAAATGCCTCCCGCTGCAGCATGGGGACACCAGTGCTTGCAGGAGTGGACCGGGGGCCCTGCTTCTCAGGAGCACGGCTGGGCAGGGCAGGCTGGAAAGCAGCCATCTGCCAGGGCAGGAGGCCGGGTTGCCAGCGTCATTTGTCTCTCTGTGGTGTCTTCTGGGGAACGCAGCTCTGCGGCTGCGCCTTCCCGCGCCGTGCTCCCACCAGGCTTGCTGCACCAGCAGGATCTGTGCCCTTGAGTGGGAGTGCCCTACGGTGATGGTGGGCAGGGCTCGCCCCTGACACCGACGTGAGCCTTGCTGTGCCTCCTGCCTGCCCCAGCACCTGAGGTCTAAGCAGGCAGTGTGGGACAGCCTGACGTGGCTCTGTGTGTCCTCTGGGCACAGCAGGCTCTTGGTAGTGCTCTGGAACAGAGAATGCCTCCAGGCTCCACCCAAACGGCATCCTTTCTGTCCCCCTTTCCAGGCAATGTGGTGTTTGGTGAGCCAATCACGGCCAGTCTCGGGACCGATGGAACGCATTACTGGAGCAAGAACTGGGCCAAGGCTGCAGCGTTTGTGGTCTCTCCACCTCTGAGCCCAGATCCAACAACCCCTGACTACATCAACTCCCTCCTGGCCAGGTGAGTGACAGCTCTGCTGGGCGATGCTGCTAGCAGGAAGAAGCGGACTCTGGCCTCAAATAGGGAGGGAAGAGATTAGGGAGTACCTGGGCAGTGTAGACATTAGTCCAACCTGAACCACTTCACTGTAGGTTTTTAATGAGCTGACTGATGAAATGGCTCTGACTCAGAGCTGTGGTGGCTTATCCCTGAGAGTGGAGGGGAGGACAGGGGAGACACCGTAAGTGGTGATGAGTAATGAGAAAAATTCCAGGGCAAGTAGTCATGAACCATTTTAAATGCCCTGAAGAATGCAAAGAAATGAGGACCAGCTAATAGAGACTTGTCAACGAAAGCATTCACCAAGCAGGAAAAGCCCTTCTGCACATGCAAGGTAGGGAATGGCTACCTGGGTTGCGATGGTGGAGGGGTTACAGGTGTCACAAGCTGGTGGGGGCCCACCAGTCAAATGCAAAGCAGATGTTTTCTCGTGCCTGTACAGGTTAGCAGTAATAGAGCCTGCAGAGTGCACGAGGCCTTTAAGGGCAGCTCACGCACATCTGACAGGGATGGTAGGTCATTTTTTCACCCTGAAGGCAAGGGGGTGGGGAAGGGATTTGTTGAAAATAGAGAGCAAACAATGAAAGCACTTCAGCAATTTGCTTTGACCTTTCACAGTTATACTCCGTCCTCTCACTGGCAAGGCACGCGCAGCAGCTAGGGATACAGAGCTCACTGCTGGCCCTGTCCATGTGCCACGTGTGAATTGCACGCCCCTCTCACCCTGTATTTGCACGCTGAACTGTGCGTGTGGTGGCTGGTCTGTGTTAGCCAGGGATGGCTGACACTGAGGGGGTTGTAAATGGAAATGACCTTTGAGGTAATGCTGGAAACATGTCTGACTAGATGAGCAAGGGATGACTGGTCAGTAAGAGGTGTCTCGGCAGAGGGGCATGTTAGGATAAACCTGGGTTTTGCCAGGATGTAGGTGTCATGGCTGGCCTAAGAGAGATCTGGTGCATTTGGGGTCTGAATATGCAGCTCACCCTGGATTTTGCTGTGGTCAATTTTGATGTGCCTCTGCTCAGTCTGGGTGTATGAAATAGGTACAGGTCTTAGGGACTGGCAGGGAAAAAGTGAGCCCAGCTCCTGAACTGGCTTTCTAATCCTTCCCTTCCACTTCAAATTTACCCCAGACCTCAAAGGAGGCAAGAGCACTTCTGAGTCCCTGCAGCCCACAACCGTCTGTCCTGACACCTTTCCCGTGCCGTTTTCTGTGAGGCTACAGCAGGAGGAGAGGCTGCAAGGCTCCAGCTGGGCTGGACGGCTTGTTTTCTTCCACTGGGACAAATCTGGTGGAGATTAGGAAGCGTGTTGTGTCATCAGCCTGAGTCTCTGGCTCTGCAGTCAGTCAGACATATGGCAGAAATTATCAGAGGAAGATGGAGATTACCAGTGGCTTAGGGCTGATTCGCAGCCCCGAGCAGAGCCATTGTGTCTGCGCCATCCTGCATTCAGGCGCAGCCGGTCTGGGAGCCAGGTGCTCGAGGCCGGTTGCCTCATGCGGGCAATGCCAGGAGCTGGCCTGCGTTGGTCTGCTTCCTTTTGCCCAGCAGCGATGACTTTCTGACTGCTGCCTGTCCCCTGCTCCCCGAGGACCCAGCAGCAGCTGGGTGACTTCCAGGGAGCCATGGGCAGCTCCTTGCCCTGCCCTGGCTGTCGGCAGCTCGCTGGCTCTGCCCGTTCCTGCCCTCTGCCATCATTGCCAGGAATGGGATGGGTCAGGGCATCTCATCCAGCCAGTGACCCTTTCTGGGCAGGGGGGTCTGGATAACAGCACTGGGCTGCAGCTGCTGTAGAGCGCCGCAGTGAAGCTTTTCTGGGCCTCCTGGAGGGAGCTGCTTCTGGGGAGTCGTGGCTCTCTTCATCCCACTGTCAGATTTACATGTGGCTGTGGGGGGTGTTTGCTTTTGTGGCAGAGATGCTGTAGCTTGGGCCAGAGGCGGCAGCTTGGGCCAGCCTGCACTTGCAAGCACACCTTGGTCTGCGCTGCCAGCTGCTTCTCCTGCTGCAGCTTGTGCTGCGAGTGTCCACGCGGGGCTGAGAGGAGCCTTTGGTGAGCTCCTGCCAGATGAAATGTCTCAGGCCAGAGCCCTGGAGCCAGGCTGAGGTGCTCTCCTCACTAGGGAAGGTTGGCAGTGCAAGCGGTGGGCAGCCCACGGGCTCAGCCCCACATAAACCCGCTCCTGCAGCCACATCCCCTCTCCCAGAGACAGGAGTGACGCCTGCCCGCAGCAGGCTTCCCATGCGGCAGGGGAAGGCTGCGCTTGCCCCTCAGGGTGCAGGAGCTGAGAGTACACAATGAAAGCGCTGGCTGTGGGGGACAGTCCTCAGGTGGAGAGGCCTCTTCCACCCTGTGTGGCAGAAAGGCTGCTCTCCCAAGCAGACCTGAGGTGTCTTTTCCCTTTGTGTTAGTGCAAATGTTGGAGTCTCATATGGAAGGACATCTTTTGGCTTGACACAAAGGGCACCTTGTTCCCCAGGGTGGCTTCCCTGGGAGCTGAGCTGTTGACTCCTGTTGTGTGCAGGATGCTGTCCGTGCCCCAGGCAGGCAGCGCAGCGCGGCAGAGCTCTCTTGCCCCTGTGCCCCCAGGTGACGCGGCCACTGCAGGGGCTGAGTCGGGTGGAAGTCTTCAGACTGAGGGGCTGTAGAAACGGGGGTGCAGAGTAAAACAGAGCTGAGCCAGGGGCTGCCGTGCCCATAGATCGTGTCCCTTGCATCCCTGCAGTTGTCTGACCGCAAAACAGCTGATGATGCTTTTGTTACCACCACCCCTCAGTGGTGACCTGCAGGTTTCGGGAAGTGCCCACTGTACGTTCAGCACCGCACAGAAAGCAATTGGAAAAGACAACTTCACGGCGATCCCAGAAGGGACCAATGGCATAGAGGAGCGGATGTCCGTCATCTGGGACAAGGCAGTGGTAAGAGTCACGCTGGGAGAGGGCAGAGCGGGCAAGGCTGATGGGCACCTCAGACACCCATGTCCTCACCCCCGCAGAGCTGGGCACCCAGCTGCCTGTCTCGTCTCTGGCTTTGTGAGTCAAAACAAGCCAGAGCAGGAGAGGCAGCTGTGACTATGCCCCCAGTTTTTGGTCTGTCTGGTGCCAATAGTAAGATCAGTCACAGCAGTCTGGGCCCAGCCAGCCAGTGGCTTGTGTGGGAGTGAGTCTGGTGCTTCCCTGGGCTCTTACTCTCCCTGAAAGAGCACTTTGTTCTCTTTGTGTCTGAGCAGGCCACAGGAAAGATGGATGAAAACCAGTTTGTGGCTGTGACAAGCACTAATGCTGCAAAAATCTTCAACCTGTACCCACGGAAAGGGAGAATAGCAGTGGGCTCGGACAGCGATCTGGTTATATGGGATCCTGATGCAGTGAAGATCGTCACGGCAAAAACCCATCAATCTGTAAGTCCTCTGCTTGTCTGTGAGAATGCTGGAGGGTGGGGTGCGAGTAGCACTGTATAAAGGCTACCTGGCTGCTGGGAGCTTGGCACTGCCGGGCTGGGCTCCAAGGAGGAGGGACTGAGTCCAGGCTCTGCGTGATGCCAGCTGTGACTGTGGTGTTGGATGTCTGTGAGCCCTGGGCTCTGCGCATGGGGCTTTTTTCACCCTTCTGTGTTGCTCTTCTCCTGAGCCTGTCCCACGCAGGTGTAAGGACACGCATTTCTCCTTATCTGGGTTCCTCTTCAGGTACAATTTTTTCCTGGCTTTGCCAACATGCTTTGTTCATGCCTTACCTCAAGCCTAGGTCCTGCCCTCCTCTGTTGTTGGAGTCCTTGCTCACACCGAGCTCCGAAGCAGCAGATCCTGGTTCATGTTGGGACCTCTGGTGGGTTCTTAGTGTGATGGACTAGTGAACTAAAGGAGGCCTCTGGGGCAGGCAAAGCTGTTACAGGTGTCCTCTCCCTGCACTGGTGGCTTCAGCAACGAGGTGTGGGGACTAAACAGCCCTGAGTGGGCAGGCAGCGCTCATGTCCGTCCTGACCATTATCCCCTGGTTGCTGCAGGCGGCTGAATACAACATCTTTGAAGGGATGGAGCTGCGTGGGGCCCCGCTGGTTGTCATATGCCAGGGGAAGATCATGCTGGAGGATGGCAACCTGCATGTGACCCAGGGGACTGGACGCTTCCTGCCCAGCAGCCCTTTCCCTGACTATGTCTACAAGCGCATCAAAGCCAGGAGGAAGGTGAGACGACAGGGATGCCAGGAGAAAGAGTTGGGACACAATTAGCCCTAATTGCCCTCTTCCCTAATAACTGATTGGTTTTCCTCTGGTGTTCTCACTGGACCCTGGAAACCGTGCTGCAAACACGTGTATTTTGAACGTACAGTTGGGATAGTTAAGGCCTGGGTAGAGAGCTTTGACCTTAGTTTTGATGGTGTGCCACCACTGGAGGCAGGTGCTTGGCTGGGTCAACAGTGGGTGATGCCTGCCCGTGTTGCTGTCCTGCTGCAGCAGGAGTCTGGAGGGAAGTGCCGAGTTAAAAACAGAGACTGGGAAAAATGGCCTTCTCCTTCCCCATCCATGCAGCATAAACCTGTGCTGAGGGATTGCCTGTTGCACCAGGAGGGAGCGAGGGGAGGCCGTCACACAGGAGGTGGGCGGTGGGGCTGCGCCAGGCCTCCACACTGCAGGGAGGTCTCGGGCATGCAGGATGGAGGGGCACAGGGCTGGCATTGTGAATGGCCTCTGCAGGGGGACTGGGGAGCCAAGGGTCGCTGGAGCATGCTGCTGCCATGGCGGGGTGCTCCCTGGGAGCAGAGAAGTGTCACTGTCCTCTTCTCTCTGGTGACAGATGGCAGAGATGCATGCCGTGCCCCGGGGCATGTATGACGGACCTGTGTTTGACCTGACCACCACCCCCAAGGGGGGCACCCCTGCGGGGTCAACCAGGGGGTCCCCCACGCGGCAGACACCCCCTGTCAGGAACCTCCATCAGTCTGGATTCAGCCTGTCAGGTGAACACACGCAGCGCTGGGCTGGGAGAGTGCGGAGCCACCGGCCACGCTGCCCCAGCCCCTCTGCTGGGGTGGGGGGCAGCTGGGAGATGGCCTGGGGCAAGCTGAGCACAAGAGTGGAGCGTGGCAGAGCAAGACCCTGTGTGTCCATTAAAGGACACGGCTGGAGCTGGCCCTCCACTCTGCTGCACCTTGCAAAAACAAGGCAGGCGGTGGCCATGGGGGTGCCAGCACAGCATCAGACCCTGCTCTTGCTGCGTGGGTCTGTTCATGGGGGAGCGTCTACAGAGGCGTTCAAGCCACTGCTGCTCTCGAGGTTGTTACTGGAGTTGGAGAAGGAGCAGGTTGCTGTAGACAGCCTCGGGAGGCCCTTCAGTGAGACCCCAGGCTGCCTGACTTCTCAGGCTGGTGAAGAAAATGCTCTTAACTTTGCTTTCCCCTTTTCCTTTGTGCTTTCTTGTCCTCTCCCAGGTACCCAGATTGATGACGGTGTTCGCTCAGCGAGCAAGCGCATTGTCGCGCCCCCGGGAGGCCGCTCCAACATAACTTCCCTGAGTTAAATGTCCCTGCCAAGAAGGAAACAAAATCCCTGTTCAAGCAAAGGAAGAAAAATGGTACATTGGTGTTTAAGAAGGAAAAGCAAATAAACCTGTGCTGAAGAATCAATAAGCCTCAAGCCTTATGTTTCACAAATGCTACTTGCTACCTAGCTTTAAAGATATTGCTTCATTTTGTTTTATGCATAGCCTTAAAATTCTGTTGTTGTTGTTGTGGGTTCAGTCGGATTGTGTTTTTACTCTTCCTTTCTGTATGCATGCCGCTCAGACAGGTCGCTCGGTTCAGTGTGTTACTCGTGTTGAATGCGTGTGGGATGCCGTGGTATGGGACAGCGGGAACAACCTGGCACAGGTGAACCAGCCAGGCAGGCGAAGTGGTGGGGGCCGGCCGGAGGCATGGTGTGGGACAGGGAGGGCAGGTTCACGGGAGCTGGTAGGGGCAGGTGGGTCTGTGTCGTGTTCATGTCCTTCGTCTCCACCCAACGCTCATTGGCGTTTCACCATGAGGCCCATGGGGGAGCCCGAATCATCTCTGTAACAGCTGTCACAGCACCTCATGTAAGGAGTTTTACTACTTTGTACACTTTATTAAAAAGAAAAAAGTTGTTCCTTCAAACAACTTGTGTTGCTGGTTGGCTTTTTTTCTTTCTCAGGCTGCTGCTGCTGGGCAGGGGTGGGGTGAAGCTGTGCCCCACGGGCAAGCTCCAGGGCTCCAGGAGGGGCTCTGGGCTGAGTTTGAGCTGGAGGAGCTACAGTGCAGAGACGGGCTCTCGGATGGAAACGGTGTGGTGCTCGCTGCTGTAGGTGTCAGGGTATTGGTGTAGCTTCTCAGGCAAAAGCAAAGCTATCGGCAAAATAGCATGCTGCGAGTGTTTGTAAAAGCCTGTTCAGTTTGTCCATCTGGCTGCAGCCTGACCTGGCCATCACAGGCTGTTAACACCTGACGAGAGCTGCGCCTGTCATCTGCGTGGTGACAGAGACCGGCTCTGCACAGCACTGCCTGGGCATGGTGCTCGGGTCTTCCCGGCCGGGGCTGGCTGGGAGGCTGTTCTCCGTGGGCACCTGTGAGTAAATGCTCTCCTGCTATCAAGCAGTGTTTATCAAGCCTTCTAAAGCTTGCAAAACATGCAAAAAACCCAACTTGATTGTTTTTTAAATATTACAAAAATTAAGTGTCAATTTAGGCTGTGCTAAATAAGTACACTTTTTTTTTTCTTCCTTAAGTATTTGACCTTGAAATATTTATTTTTACATGCCTGCAATTCAGGCAGGACAAGTTGTCCATGCAGCAGTCCTTAAGGGGGCATGCCAAAATAGTTGTGCCAGGGGTGGGGAAGGCTGTTCATACTTAGAAGTTTTGTGAAGTTCTGCTATCAAGTAATTAAAGATTTTTCCCTGTTGCCTGGTAGTGATTAAGCTGAGACTGTGTTTACAGAGGAAGAGGGGAAAGGAGACATACTTTTAGAAGTCTTTGGGGAATTTTTTAAAGATGTGATGTTCTTACCATTTATGTTCTTGAGTGGTGTGGTGGTTTTTTTTTTTTTTTGGTCAGCCAGTACAATGGTATTTATGCAGCAGCAGATTTTTCCCCAGCAAGGAGCAGGGCTAGTTTTCTTGCCTGGAGCCCCAAGCACATTTATGGTGTATGAACCCCTTCTCCACCCGCACCAGAGCGACGCGATTGTAGCTGTGTGCCGAGTGGGGGACAGGCACCACTGTCGGCACAGTCCCGCTCGACGGCGCCTGGCCCCAGGCACCCCCAGACCCAAGGCTCAGTGGAAAATGCTGCAGGTGCTCTGCGAATGAGAAGTCTGAAGGCAGAGTGAGGTCATACACAAGCTAGCGAGCAGCGAGCGGTGGGACAACCCCACCACCACCACCATTGTAGGAGGGTCCAGAAAGTGGAAGACACCTAACTAAAGCTTATTTTTAGGTGTGAACTGTGACTGAGCTGCTCAGCGCTGGGATGCCTGCTACATGCCACTGCAGAGGCGGAACAGGCAGACAGGATGTTCTGGTCGGTTCCTCGCACAGGTGATCCCCTGCCTTGGATTCAGATGTGCTCGGGGAACGGAGATGCTCCTCTGCCAGCAGTCACAGGAATGGCCGCTTGCCTATGCACATGCATGAACCACACATTTCCCAAAGCAAACCAGACAGCCATCATCAGAACAATGAGAGAGGGATTATTCATGTGTCAGTCTATCGGAAGCAGCTGTGAAGCCCACTGGGAAGTCCACTGCACACACTCTGTGTCAGTAACAGAGGGAATGCACAGCGCCATAGGCAGAGGGTGTCTGAAGTCTTCAGCCTGGGGAAAAGCAGGTTTAAACTGGGAGTCCAGTAAAGTCATAGTGGGCTCTAGGCAGGAGAAAGACCCATTCTGCCTTGCTATGCGAGTGATCTCAGAAGTAACATTGACTTCTGATCATCTGGGAAGGAGCCTTTCATTTGCTGTTGGTTTTATTTAGATTTTTTTTTTTGAGGTTGATCAGATTTAGCCAGAGAGAAAGACAGGAAGGCACAGGGAATACAAAGAACACCTTTGGGTAAATGGGAGGGAAATGGCTCATCACACATTCATTATATTGCTGAGAATAGGAAAAACATCGAATAAGGAGGTAAAAGCTCAGGTCTGCCAAAGCATTTAAATACTAGCATCATTCCCAGCATTACCATAATAGAAATGCCTTGGCCAGTCTCAGTCTTGGCAAAGACAGCACCAGGAATACAGCTGTTCCTGCAAACAGTAACTGCTTAAATCAAGCGTCATTTCAATGGTAGAGAGATTAAAAATACACATTCAAATTTACCTCTGGTGTTGGAAGCCAAACGCCATCAGATTCAGTGAGTTGCAGCAGTTTAATGTGATGGTGAATGGGTTTTTCAGGGTGGCCTGGAAAAGCATCTTAATGCTGGTTATTCGCCAGTGTCTGGTTGTTACCTCTTCATTTCCACATCTGTCTGCATGCTCTGACCACCCACCAGCGAGCCCCGCTCTGTGAGAAATGGGTACAGGAGCCAGCACGGAGAGAGGAGGAAACCTCTGCTGCCTCCTCCCAGCTAAGGAAGGAGATCATCGCCGCTTCCCGCCCTCCGTGCCCATGCTGACGGGATGTTCGCAGGAGGCGTCCGTAGGCCAAGGCCACCTTTGTCTCTGTGCGCTGGTGGAGACCCTACAGCTGACAGCAGCCTCTTCCACGGGAGCCACCAGCTGCGAGCCCGTGTGGGAGTCCTGACCTCCACAGAGCCTGGACCTACACTGCATCGCAGACCCACCACCAAGACCGATGCTAGCGATGGCACCTCTACAAGCAATGCACATCAACCCTGCGGTTACGCTGCTGGCAGTGGCCTGGCAGGCAGCACCAAGGGCTGTGATGCTGGCTAGCCAAGCCGAAAGGGTCAATACTGAGTGTCTCATCCATTTTCACATGGTCGCATTCCTGCCACCAAGAAAGGCAAAATAATAGGATCTAATTGAGTGTGGCAAATTGCAGAGGCAGCACCTACAGCCTCTCCCCCCACGTCCAGGATCCGCTGGCTCTGGAGCGGAAGGCAGGGGGAGCGGGTGCCCCAGCTCCTGCCCGGCCGCCCACCCCTGGCTATCGGCAGTGTCCCGGCAGCAGTGGATGAGTCCAAAAGCCCAGCGTCGTGGTGTGGGTGGGTGTGCACCGGCCCCGTGAGCAAAGCCCTGGCACGGGCTGTGCTGCTCTCAGAGGTTGTTGTTCTGGTTGTCCTCCTTGTACACGCCTCTGCTTTTTGCCAGGGTTATGGTCTGGATGTCGTTGTGGTGGCGTCTCACCCTTATGGAGAGAAAGGGATGGTCGAGCTGTGAGGGAGAGCCCAGGCAGCGCCAAGGCCCACGCAGGGGTGCGGCCACCTGGGAGCATCCTGCTCCTGGCATGAGCCAGCACCTGCCCCGCAGGGGCTGCGCTGAGCGCCTGCAGCGCTGAGACCCTGCAGCGCTGAGCCCCTGCAGCACTGAGACCCTGCAGCACTGAGCCCCTGCAGCGCCGAGCCCCTGCAGCGCCGAGCCCCTGCAGTGCTGAGCCCCTGCAGCACTGAGACCCTGCAGCACCGAGCCCCTGCAGCGCCGAGCCCCTGCAGTGCCGAGCCCCTGCAGTGCTAAGCCCCCGCAGCGCCAAGCCCCTGCAGCACTGAGACCCTGCAGCACCGAGCCCCTGCAGCGCCGAGCCCCTGCAGTGCTGAGCCCCTGCAGTGCTAAGCCCCCGCAGCACCGAGCCCCTGCAGCACTGAGCCCCTGCAGTGCCGAGCCCCCGCAGCGCCGAGCCCCTGCAGCGCTGAGCCCCTGCAGCACTGAGACCCTGCAGCACCGAGCCCCTGCAGCGCCGAGCCCCTGCAGTGCTGAGCCCCTGCAGTGATGAGCCCCTGCAGCGCCGAGCCCCTGCAGCGCTGAGCCCCCGCAGCACTGAGCCCCCGCAGCGCCGAGCCCCTGCAGCACTGAGCCCCCGCAGCACTGAGCCCCCGCAGCACCGAGCCCCTGCAGTGCTGAGCCCCCGCAGCACTGAGCCCCCGCAGCGCCGAGCCCCTGCAGCGCTGAGCCCCCGCAGCACTGAGCCCCCGCAGCGCCGAGCCCCCGCAGCACTGAGCCCCCGCAGCACTGAGCCCCCGCAGCACCGAGCCCCTGCAGTGCTGAGCCCCCGCAGCGCTGAGCCCCTGCAGCGCTGAGACCCTGCAGTGCTGAGCCCCCGCAGCGCTGAGCCCCTGCAGCGCTGAGACCCTGCAATGCTGAGCACCTGCAGAGCTGAGACCCTGCAGTGCTGGGCCCCCGCAGTGCTGAGCCCCCGCAGTGCCAGACCCCGGCAGTAACAGTGTGCCGGCAAAACGGGGCAATTAATGCACTTCATGGCCGTGGGCCCAGCCCTCCGCCTCAAGACGAGAAATGCCACATCAGTCCCCCAGCAGAGGACAGCTCAAGCAGCGTTCACCAGCACTTGCTCTCCCCAGCTTCGGCACTAAGCTCCTAAAGCCCCATCTGCAGTGTTTGCCAAGGTGGCCCAAAACCCGGGTCTGTCAAAGGCTTTGACAAGGGCTGGTGTCTCGGATGCTGCCTCTGTATCAGTACTTACTTTTCTCTGTTGAAAACAATGAAGTCCCTCTGGAGCATCTCTAGGTGCTTTTGAAGATGGCAGGCCTTTCACGTTTGAATAGAAAAACAGAGATGGGGAATAAATTCACAGTTGACATAGAAAGACATTACAAGGACCATTTCAAGGAGATAGAGCGATATCTTTAGGTAGAATCATAGAATCATAGAATGCTTTAGGTTGGAAGGGACCTTGAGAGATCATCGAGCCCAACCCCCCTGCAGTGAGCAGGGATTGAACCTGTGAACTCGGTGTTATTAGCACCATGCTCTAACCCACTGAGGTATAGAGCATCTTTAGCACTGCAGTGGAGAAAAGGGCATTAAGACTCTCCTCTCATACAAAACCAGTGCATATACATGCTGCTTTCCTCCAAAGGGAAGATGCAGAAGAGTCTTGGGAAAAAAATGGTCTGTTTAAGCAGTTTGCTGTGGTCTTCCTAGATGGCAATCAGCTTGCTTGGAAAATGAGAGAATTCCTTGACCACATGCTTGTACCTGCTTGCTCTTACCTGGGAGGAATTGCCTTTGCTGGTCTCTTTCTCCTTCTTAGCCAAGCGTTTTTTTTTCTTGTGAAGAGGTTTGGATTCTAGGATCATTTCTTCCAGTTCAAAGGTTGGGTCACAGTTCAGTCTGCCTTTCTGGAGGGAAGAGAGAGAGATGGCCTTAAAGGATTACAGCCTGTCTTGAAGAGTGTCTCATAAATCGGACTGCATCTGGGAGCTGAATTTTGTCAAAACTAAACTAATTACAACTGCACACATAGTCAGAACACCTGCTGTACTACTTACATATTTTACCAGTGCCCTCAGCCAGGGGACACTGTCAAGGTGTGGCAATTACTCTTTTTGAGCTCACTGCTTCTACTCAGCCCTTTGGCTGCTTCGAAGTGACAGCGAGGATGAGGATGAGGACGAGGACGAGGACTGTGTGTCTTGGCTGGGCTGTGCCTCTGCTGGGAGGAGCACAGCAGCCTGCAAAACTGGTTTTAAAGCAATATGCATACACCCACCGCAGAGAAAACCACCAACAGAGAGGGGAAATACGTACAATTAGCAAATATTCGTAGTTTAGCCCAACTTTTGTTTGGCTGAAAAACAGTCAGAGTAACACTGCACACAACAGTCCTTGGATTGTTTTCTGTAAGGGTTATGTTACTTCTGTGCTGCTTTAATCCAGTTTAAAAAAGGATCAGAAACGCTAATCTACTGTATTTGTTATTTTACTATGAACAATGGGCTTGTTAGGGAGAGTCATTACAGGAAGAAACAACTATCATAAAATGGTAGGTGATCTCCAGGCTGCCAATGAGCCTATGTCTGTTTATTGGTTTTTTTGCATTTGAAGAGCTAGTCCTAAGCAGGGCTGCTAAGAAAGGCGGTTCAGCGCAGGACAGCTCACAAGCACAGTCAGCCTGTGTTTCATCTAGCATTCCATGGACAGCCCGGAGCATGTAACGAGTTCTGCACCCAGAAATTCTGGGAATATTATAAACAGAGCAGATCAATTTTGGGGCACCCATGCTTTGTAGTCATCCCCCATTACTCTTTATTACACCCACAGGAAAGTGAAAATTCTGCCCTTGCCTCTCTCTTCTCCTGTACCTTACAACATCTGATGCTCTTGTGGAAATTTGTAAGAATTTCTCATGATCTGGTGCCAGGCGCGAGGGCAGGCTGCAGCGTCTAACGCTTAGGCACATTGAGAACCTTTTAAATTAAAATTGCCTTACTGTGGGAATGAATTCTGGCATTATCCGTTTCTGGAGAACAGCATCCCAGTTCACATCTGACAGATACGGAAACTCCTGGATATCTTTCAGCTGAGAAAACCGCTTCTCGGGGTTCGGCTCAAGCAACTGCAGTGGGAGTTAAATGGAAGAGGTGAGAAAATGAGACCCTGAGATGAGAAATCAGAGATCCGTACGTACAGAGGCATCTGTGGCAGAGTTACACCAGGTAACAGCCGGGGCAGGGAAGCAACCGTCAGACTTTTGAGTTGCACCTGTCAGCAGCTGCTTTTGGAGAAGGAGCTGGTTTTGCCCGTGGCGAGCGGGGCTGTCAGAGGGAGCCGGGGAACCAAGGGCTGCGGTGACGGCACGTAGTTACAGAGGCCCTGGGGACAGAGCCCCGGCACAGCTTTGCCTGCCATTGCTAAGTGCGAGGCACCGTGGCCTCTGTCTCCATCACTGGGGCTCAGGGAGGCGTCCCCGGACACCCTGCAGAGCACAGCACCGCGCTGCAGCGCCCGGGGCCAGCTGCCCCGCCGTCCCCGCGCCATCCGCCATCCCCGCGGTCAAGGACGCTCCGCTGAACAGGGCTCGGGGCACGCAGCGCCGGTGATGCTCTGCATGAGCACCGGCACGTCGCGCGGGGGGCCTCTCTCCTGTTGCTCTGGCTCAGATTCCCTTCACCAGCGTATGCCAGGGGCTCACAATCTTTATTTATTCTCATTTTTATGAACAACTTTTATCCCTAAGTTAGGCGCAGGTGATGAGGTGTCAGTGACATTAAACAATCTGTCCAACGTTAAAAATAACTGTTTGTTTCAGAATGGGGAGTTAAACTCATGCCTTTGTGTTCCCAATTTAATGCCGTATCAGTAGAACATCCCCCGTTTTCTCACTCTAGTAATGGAATATTCATAAGTATAATTCCAGTGTGAAATAATGATTCACACAGTTTATTTTCAGCATTTTTTTTTAACATTGCTGTAGTAATGACTTGTGTGGAAGGAAATGAGTGAGGTTTGTCTCTGAAGCTCAAGGATTCAACATTGCATAAACTCCTGATAGTATGCACTCCGAAAATCTAGCAGGAAAACCAGACGATCCAAACCCTCTGGAAACGGGTGGCTAAGGTGACCCCCATCAGCCCCCCGCCTCACGCTGGCGTGCAGCTGGGTGTGCGCAGCGAGGGCTGTGCAGAGTGTGCGGCACACAGAGACATCCCTCACAATCCATCTCCTTCTGCAGAGCTCCGTGCTCCGCTCTTAACGAGTGACACAGCCCTGCCACGAACAATAATTTGCCTTGAACGCTAAGAAATACAAAAATTCACAGGAGATGTTTGAGCCAGGACAGAACCACAGTTGGCCTTATATATAATACATGTGGCTGTTAAACCAGATGCAGGGGGGCACTTGGAAATTTAAATAATCATGACATTGCATTATTTATTCACAAGGGAGCCTATATGGCTTGTGGCATGTTGTGGCCCAGGGAAAAACTTCCGACATAACAATACAGGGGACTTCTGCAGTAAATATACCTATATTACTGTTAGTCTTAATGAAATATCAGTTCCATTTAATTTCAAGTAATTATTTTGAAGCAAATTTGATAACAACTTTATTAAAAAATAATTATAGTGGTGCATGAACCACATGGCATCAAAGGATTTCAATAGTATCAGCACTTCTTGCAAATCTTTTCATTATGGGGAAAAATGTTTTTTAAAAATAAAAAAAAATTATGCAATCTTTTTGCCAAATTTATTGACACATATATTACTATCTACTTCTAAGACACATCATTCCAGAGAGACAAAGTTACAGGAGAAACTCTAGAAGCAAGACTGCCTGTGGCCTCGGAAGAGCTGCATTAGCAGCAGCCGCGCTCGCCACCAGACTCCATCCCCATCAGTGCGGGACGCAGCAGTGCTGGCCGTTTCTTACACTAGCGTGGCCACAACGTTAAAAGCTGGATATCTATCCTACGATACCAGCTGAAGGTCGCAAACGCTGGGTGTGGACACGATTTGCAACGAACCCCCACAATTTACTGCAAAGGCCACAACGCACGGCGGAAGGACCGGGCTGCTTTCAGCAGGCGCCCAGCTAGAAGACATCCCGGCCCCTACGCCACCCGCTGCCGCGGCTGCCCTCACCTTCCTGATGAGCGACACCATGTCTGTGGACCAAGCCGCAGGGTACAGCACCGTGGCTGTCTTGAACACGTGGGCGATTTCATTTGTGGACGTGTTGGAGCGGATATGATACGGCCTCTGTGAAAAACGCCACAGGGAAAGCATTTTAATTTATCTATTTTTTCAGACTCCTTAGGAAACCTTTGTAGAGCAAAGAAGCTCCAAAGTCTCTGCGTACACTCCCCAAGCCTCCTGTTGAAAGCCTCTCCCTGTGTGATCGCAGCTCAGTCGAAATAAACAAAATAATAATGTCAGCAAGAACAATGATAATAACTAGATATTTAAACAGCATGACGGATAGGAGGCAAAAACCATCTGAGCACCTGGGGAACTCAATCTAATCTAAAATGACGGGCAACGTACAGCCGGCGTTACCGTGCAGGTAAAGGCACCTCCACATGTAACTCCCAACTACAACAATACTGCTGCCTTACTGCGAAAGAGAACTTACAATGGTAGTTTCCATTTTGAAAGATTTTTAATTTCCAGATTTTTACAGCATTGGGGGGGGTGAGGGTGCTAAAAGTACATTTAAAAACCAGTATCTCTAAATCGTGGGATCAAATCAGGTGCATTGTGCTTAACATGTACTGACACTAGGTGGACCTCAAGGTCTCCCGTCACTTCCCCCACACGGTACCACCACTGGTGCCACCATCTTCATCAGGGCTGTGCCATCAGGCTGGAATACCCAGCAGCACTTCTACTCCCACCTTTGGAAACAGTGCCGTCAAGTCAGAAGTCAACGTGATGACCAGTCTGCAATTCATTTAACATTACAAATGGAAAACTCAAATATTATATTAATATGTTTACAGGGAGCACATGGCTTCGGTTACCCAACAGGTCAGACAGCCATGGGCCCTTAATGTGTACTAACCTGATCACTCACAATTTGAAATACTCACATTAATTTGAAAATTTGTTCTTTAAAATATATTCATCAAAACATTTTTTAGTCATTCAGCAAAGATGATAGTTTCTTAAAAATGTGGTTTGCATACTTGTACTGAAAGAAGTTTCCTAGCCTCACAAGATTTTAAACAACCTTTTGCTTAGAAGAATGTAATTTAAATAATTTTGTCCCACTTGTTTTACACAGCAGTTCCAAAACACTAATCTACTCGTCTGTCTACAAGGCCCCCAACCTTACTGAGTTAGCAGCAGAACGCTGACATGACAGACAGGCATTGTGCTTTATTAATAACTTACACATTGCAGTTTGCTTTTGCTCAGAATACTCAGTTTTATTGCAACAGCAACAAGATTTTTTTTTCAAGGTTTCTTTTTTTCCTTGCAGGGTGGGAGCTCAAAGTAAGTTATATGGCAGCCCAAACTTCAGGAGCTGTCACTCTGTGTTGCCCAGCTTATGCCAACCCAGAGGCCCTGGGGCACAGCGGGAAACTGTCGCGACGCACTGTTCTGTATCGCGACAGTTTCTCTGAGCTCTTAGGTGTGATCACAAGAACCCTGGTGTAAATGTGGTTTCTGCTTCCTATACTGTAATAACCCTTAAAGCCTTGAATTTGGCTTGGCCCTTTCACCCTGTTAAAAAGCATTAACCTTTCCAGCAGAGCGTTTAAGGAAAGGGATGGACAGACGGGGACAGGAGCTGCGCACACAGTACCCGGGTCCTGAGCAGCTCGTAGGCAGTGATTCCCAGTGACCACCAGTCCACAGCGAAGGAATAGCCAGTGGGTTTTGTGGAGTTAAACATTTCAGGTGCTGCGAAATACAGAAAAAGGAAAGTTTGCCTTGCTGCAGTCTCGAGTGGAAATCAGCAATACAGAACGCTTAACCCATGCCACAGAGAGCATCCCTGATATTCTGCCGAGGACACAAATGAGCATATTACCCATTACCATGCTTTTGATAATTTCTGCTTTTTTCTTCAAAACAATGGCATATGGCTGGTAGATTGGTCCTCTACCAAAACATCGCTGAGGTGGACACTAACCAGAACGCACAAGTTGCCTTGCAGCAATTCTTTTTTTGGTCTCTGTCAGGTCCTCGACTGCTGTCTCAGCCTTGCAATGCAGAAGAGTCCTGCACCAAGGAGCCTCAGCGCGGAGGGAAGCGCAAACACCCGTGTGTGCAAACCACCCTGATCTCCCCTGACAAGCGCCGCGCAGCCCGCTGTTGCTGCACGCTGCAGCTGCACAGCAGCGCCCGCTGCCCTCGTGTCCTGCTCGGCACTGAGCGCCGCGCCGGTGCGCGCCGGACCTGGCCCGGTTCCCAGCACGCCAGCTTAGCCCAGGTATTTGCCTGCCCTGGGAAGCGGCACACCTTGGCCCTGCTGGCTAACTACAGGTGCAATTAGCACAGTATGAAGTATTTTCTCAACAAACTCAAACAAGCATTTCAGCTCCTCTGTGCCTTACTCTCCCTACCAGTGAAATGGGACTGTCAATAATTTCTACTTTAGTGGACTGTTACAAAACCTGGTTGATTAATGTGTGCAAATGATGGGATGGCCTTGAGAAACAGGTGTGCTATCACCTTTGTAATCGGAATGTTTAATGTTCAATAAACAATCCAATTCCTATGGATTACAGAATGCTTTATACAATCCCTAAGATATGCACCAGACCCAGTTGATTTCCTACGTTGTACAAAGCACTAAAACTCCTACTGTCCTGGTGCAGAGCCCGTCCTGCGCTGCTCCGCTCCCGCTCCTGCGGCACCTGAGCGCCCCACGGCCCCTCCACGTGGACCTCAGCGCTTCTCTGCCCACAAAGCCAGGAAAGAATAAGCTCCTTTTGCTGACACAGCACTTGCCCGTTATGCCACAGTAGACAGTTTGGAATAAGGACTAACCTAATTTACTAGGCACAAAATTGGCCTGAGAGTCTCCTCACCTCCCCCAGGAAGCCTCTCTGCCCTCAGCTGGCGCTCAGTACATCTTCTTGTTGGAAAGCTGCTCCCATCCCACTCGTACCTCTTTGTTCACATTTAAAGTACTTCAATCTGGCAGAGCCTAAATACAGCCTCACACAGTGAATGAAAGCAGCTCTTTAGAAACGTTAATATGCAGTGTAAACGTAGACATAGTGCCAACTGCACCCTTGGCAGGGAAAAGCAGATTTTAACTGAACGAAGCCTGAGAGACACAGCTTTTTAGGAGGAGGTAACCAGGCTGATAAGAAGTGGGTGGAGGCACAGACTGAAATGCTCTTTCTTAGTAAATAAATTTCCCTTTTGAGAGTAAGGAAAAAAAACTACTGTAGGATTTTTGTGTGAGCTGGGAGGCAAGAATTGCTCTAAAAAAAACAAAACAGGGAGCAACGCTTTTTTTGTGCATGTTTTCCTTTTTAAAAGGATTGCACTGGTGGTGCAAAGGTGAAAGGTCAATTTGGTCATCTGGATAAAAGGAGATTCCCAGGGGATTGCCCTAAAGGATTTGCCTATGCAGCAGCTGTAGGGAGGCTGCATCGTTTAGGTCTGAGAGGCAGTGTTACCGTATAGGAAAGCATGTACTTTGTGTGGAGGGGTTGTGTTGGTTGTATAGAAATGCTTTTGAGTGTTTCTGTTTCACTTAGGGAAGTTGAATTTAGGGTTACAAAGGCTCTTCTGTGTAATGTTTGCACAGGAGTTCTTTTAGCATTAGCTCAGGATATTTCTTTCTGGTTCATTACCTGCATGCTCTGGCCCCAGTTCCTCCCAGGTATGTCAATGTTATTTTGCTTTATGTTTATTAACTGTGCTTGTGTGATAAGTATCGAGCGGGTTTCTTGCTGTCTGAAAAGTCAGCTGCTTCACTGATTTGACCAGTAAGTGAACATAAGTAAGTCTTCTGTACTCCCCTTATAAAGGGGAAAAGAAAAAGCACACTTTCTTTGAGTAGTAGGGAAGCAAGGTCTGCATAGGGAGCAGTCACTGTGTGTCTTCCTTCCACACGCATGTGTTGATTTGCTCATGAAAACTGTTTCTCCAGCTGACCCAAGGCTGCTGTGGAGTGATCTACCCACTCCAGAGCCACTTTGCCCCAGAGGAACATCCCCCCATGCACTCCTACAGCTGCCTCACAAGTTTCCTTGCCTGGGACTAGTCCCGTGCCATTGCCTGGAGATAAAAAAGCTTCCTAAACCCTGCATTTTTTGTGAACTGAAGAAAGAAGGGGAAGGGGATGGTATGTAACTGTAGCAACCAGCCCAGCGACTCAGCTCTGTGGGCACCTGGAAGCTGGTACCCCCACTTCCACAGCACCAACAGCGTGCGGGCAGGTCAGCGCGCAAGCGTGCTGAGCACTGGGGAACCGACTCGACAGCGCTGCAGAGCCTGGCTGTGGCTTTCCCTTTGGTACACCTCCGTTTCCAGGGCTGCATGGGGCTGGTTTTCACTTGCTGGCAGAAATAACCATACCTACTGCTACCGGCAGCATAGGGACAATAGGAGGGGTTTTCAGAAGGACTGAAAAACAGGCTCAGCATTTATCTTCCAATTGCGGTGGCTGCTTCTGCACCAGTTGTGCCTCCCTCTCCTACACGCAATGCGCATCCCTCACAGCTGTGCTCTGCAGACCCCAGTTACAATGCCCTCCCATCCTGCTGTTCGAAGCAATGCTCTCGGCTGTGTCAGCCCGACACCAGAATATGGACTCTTCCCTGCTGCGCCGAGTGGATGCTGCAGCCCAGGAAAACAGCGAGTCTTCAGCCTGCTCATTTGGCCTAAACACACAGTAATGCTAGGTCTTAAAGCAGCCAGTTTATGTAAAATTGCAAATTATAAGCTACTGATGCAGCAGTGTAAGACTTGTGCTAATGTACTGAGGGACCAAACACAAGCCCTTGTGCTTCACTCTCCTTCTCAAGGCTAGCAACAGCATTTCATCGTTGCTACATGGTTTGACTGCTGCCTGTGAAATGCTCTGAGATCTCAGGAGTGCAACTATCTTATTTGTAATCAAAAACATGCTGTACAGTATGGCATATCTGCCATAAAATCTAAAATCTGTGTTTGCAGTACACTTGCTTTGGTCTGCTGTGTGAAATCAGTAGATGGATGCACATTTTCCAGCTGCATCAGGGTGTTACTGGGAGGGACTCCGGTCATACTCCCCTGCAGCACCTCTCGAGGTTGTTCCTCATTTCAAACAAATGCATGCATTTTTGTTACATATCAGAAAGAAAAGAATTCAAACTCTCATCAAAAAAAGACTTCATCTGTTTCCCACCACAACTGTCAAATCAAGCCCACAAAACATAATTGTCATTGGTTCTTACCCATATACGGCTTTGTGCCAGCAATGGTGGTGACTTGTATTTCTTTAGTCAGCATCGTGGCAATATTGAAATCAGTGATGTGCACGTGTCCTGAAAGACAGAGGTTAATGTGTAACTTGATTTGCTTTAATTTCACATGAGAAACAGCTTTGAATCAGAAACTTAAAGTAAAATACTCTATAGAAAGCAGTTTCCAGGAAAAAAAAAATATTCTGGTGGGAGAACTGATAGAAAATATTTCAGCTTGCAGGCTGCTTACAGATGTATCTTGTTACATCAAATATCCCCTTATTTATTCTTTGGAGAGCAAAAAAAATGGAGTTCTCCCAGAAGTCATTTAATGATGATTTTTTTGACTCTTAATCTGGGGGGAAAGAGAACTGAGCTTTTCTCACAGAAAAAATTCCACTATGTTTTGGGGGGTGGGATGGAAATCCTTGATATTTTTTACTTTCTAGCTTCTTGCTCTTTGGTGTTCCCAGGTACTAAGCACTGTCTCCATTTTCCTTTTTAGAGGATGTCTCTAGAATGGAACAAAACACCTTTGGCAGCAAGCAAAAGAGCCTGGCACAAGAAATTCAAACATCATGAAAACCACCTTGTGGGGTAGGAACAGTTTCCGCTATCACTGCTACAATATGCACAACTGCTGCCTGCAAACTGAAAGGAAATAAGAGGTGGATGTGACTTGCAGGGATGAGAAAGGAAATGCTTCCACCTAGCTCTTGCCTGTTCTTTTATTTGCACTTTTTTTTTTTTGCAAGCACTTAATTTATTATTCCTTATTTAAACTAGTCTCAGTGAGCACACCAGTCACGTACAGCAGTACAGGTGATCAATACAAGGCTGGCTTCACTGAAGTGAATTTCTTTGAAACTTGTGGGTTAGTTCAGCCTAATTCTTCCGATTAAATGCAGGCAGTCTTTTCTTCCTCCTGACCTCATGCATCTTCTCCTAAGGCACTGAACCTGCTCGTCCCTGACAGAGCTGGGCTCATTATCAAAAGCATCAGATGTTTTGTATGTTGTGTTTTGCAGACTCATCACCCTCCTTTCCAATAACAGAGGGTGGCTGAATTGCTGCTGTTTCCTCTAACCACGGAGATGAAATCAAAGTGTCTTTCTACTGATGGAGATGTGATGGCAATGCTTCCCTCAGTCATTAGCTTCAACAGCCAGAAATTCACTGCTGCTTTAGTTCATTAGTTAAAGTAGATTAAGATCACCTTTATATGTTTAAAAGTTGATGCTTTGGTAATGAACTCCTGTTGACTTGTCTGGATGCTATGAAACATTTAAGTAAATCTTTACAATTGTGCCTATGTACCTGTTATATGAGAACAGGGATACAAGCTTGCCTGCTGCAAATATCTGATCTAGCTGGGAAAACTTGGGGAATAAAAGTAGAATTTGTGATTTCACCTAAAAACAGTGTGTCTCATCCACGTTCCTGCCTGCATCTCTTCAATGATATGTGCAGTGTGTAAAGCACAGGAGCCTCTTGCCCGCACCCCGTAGTAGCTGTGGCCAGTGTGCCAAATGCATCCTGGAGCACGCGCATCCTGCAGCTCGGGCGGATGGCTGGATGCGTGTGTACAGCTGCTCTAGGGACGGGCTAGGAGTGGATCCGATGTCCATCAGAAGTGCCGGAAGCAGGCCTGCCATGCTTTATGCAAACGCAGGCATGCTCGGTGTTTGGCCTGTGAGTTTCCAGGGCCAAGGATCACCTCTTTGTTAGGCGCCGGCTCCTGCCTCGCACCGAGCCCTGGCCCATACACCTCCCAACGCTGCTGCTAGGCACAGGGCCCGGGCAGATGTGCCCCTTATCCAGAAGGCCCTGGGATCATTCTGCAACCACTTAACTTCCACCTCCATGTCAGCATCTGGCAAGGGTGGATAAATCCTTCATCCTTTCCCCATGAAGTTATCATCCAGCTTTTCAGCAATTTCAAATTCCATCATGAGGCTGCCTTAGGCAGGGAAAGGGCAGGTACAGCTCAGCAGGAGTGACCTGCGAACGCCCGTTCAGGTGGGACCTGTCTGCATCTGTGGGCTCTCTGGGCTGCGAGTCCCACTGAGACACAGATTTCCTTACCAAATCTGCGGTGCTTGTCAGGCTTGAGTTTGAAGGAGGAAAGGAAAACTTGAGGTCCGTCTGGTGAGCTGTGGGCATTGATGTGAGAGCTCACCCCTCACGGTACCTGACCAATCTGCCAAGAGCACGTGTCCCTCCTTGCTGCTTACACTGCTTTACAAAACCAGCTGGGCCCCCTCTACTTCAGTCTGCCTGCTAAAGAACAGGCATCAAATCACTGGGGAGCACTTGAGAGAAAAGAATGACGTACAACTGTCTTGTCTGGATATGTCCTCCATGTCCTTGCATTGGTTTTTTTCTTTCATCTCCAGCTCTCATTCCACTTTGTAGGGAGCTGTTTTCATAAACAGGAATCATAAAGACTTATTAAGAATTTGATATTCCAAGCACAAACGTGCCTTTCTCTGTATGCATCTTTTAAATTATTCACTTCAAATAAATCACAAGTTTTATAAACTAGCCCACCTGGGAAATTACCAAATCAAGCCAATGAGGCTGAGGAAGAAGGCTCTGGCCAGTACGATGAGGCTGCACAGCGACGGCAGCGTTACAGAACGGGGTGGGCTGGGCGACCAGGGAGGGCAGCTACGGGTAACCAAGAGGGAAGCGCTGGGTGTTGCTGCTGAGCTTTAGGGTTAATCTTTAAGGCTCATGTTTTTCTGATTGCTCAGCATCTCTAACTGCAGCCAGTTTCGAAACAGCACAGCCAGAGCTGCACTCCGGGCACCATGTCCTTCCCAAAGCTCATCCTGTCTGCCTGAAATTGGCACTTTCAGAGGAAGCCTTTGGTTCTGCATTAAGGCAACAAATTTTCTTATTATATTCAGCACCTCTGTTACTCCATAATTCCTTCACCTTTTGTGCAAAATACATAAGGCTTCTGCAGATTCAACTAAGAAAACATTTTAAAGAATATGAAACTAGAGACATTAGGAGCTGTGTAGTATGGAGGCTCTTGGACAGACCGTGCTGTAACTTTCTTATCTGAGATTAGAAAGCAAAGGGGCTATGTGTGCAGTGCCCGCATTGGCATGAACTCACCCATTTTAGCACTGCCCTCGAGAACCTTTCAGCAGTGGTACAAGAAATAATACTGAGCAAAGCCATTACAGGGCTCTTGCAAAAAACCTCTCCGTTTTACTAGAGATAAAACTGAGCTTTTATTCAATTTTATTAGACAAATGACCTGGCCAAAAACTCCTGATGAATTAGTCACAATTCCTGGAAACTGTCATCTGTTATATTCTTTTATTCCCAGGTGAGCTGTGCTGTCATTAAGCCAAATCAATAGACTTATCATTAAAGGAGGAAATCACTTTGTGCTTGGAATGAGTTGAAGGTCGTCATCTGCTGAGGATTTTTTCATTGTGGGACCTGATCCAAATCTCTGATGTCAAACAACTGCTTTATTTATTGCACAGAAAGACATCTGCCCGCTATTCCACTTTATTTATGGCTCACTTTAATTTCGTAGCTGAAATTGATATGGTAATATAGAATGTCACTGACCAGGGTGGCAGAGGCCAACGCATGAGGTGTGTGTTAAGTTCATGACAGTCAGCAGCAGGGCAGCACATTCCATGTGTGGCATCATGAGAGGCATTTGTACTACCAAAAACCTGAGCCAGCCTCCTGCACAAAGATCAGGTGATGTGCACAAGGGCTCCTGCAGCCTTCGTCAGTGATTAACACCAGCAAAAAGGGTGCTGCGGATTGTGACACACATGGGCACCTTTCTATCTGTAAATCTGAAAGGGTGAAGGAGTCACAGCTGGAAAGGAAGATGGGCCAAAGGGCAGAGTTAGGGAGCAAGCAGAGTCTAAAAAATGAAGGACAGAAATCTGGTTGCTGAAGGTCCTCAGGTGCTTCGTACTCTCAGGGGACTGAGAGTATAATCAAGAACATTATAAAAAATTGATGTTAGCAAATAGCATATATTTTGTGATCGCAGTTGTGAAAGCCTGGTGAAGAGAACGGAGAGGGAATGGGGAGCTGCAGCTCTGTCCCATGGGGAAAGAGATACTGAAAACCAAGCACAGTCTACTAGGCTAAATATAGATAAACATGCTACAATAACTGTTGCTCTGGGGACAAGAAAAAATTGAACTGTGTGCACAAAGCTTTCTGTATGCATGAGAGGACTGACCTTTGCTGACATGGATGAAGAAAAGAAGTACTACAAGTCATAGTCAGAAGGACATTGAAGTTAAGGGTACATCCACAGAAAATAACTCTGAAACCTCTGCACCAGGCAGTTAAAACATAACAGCGAGCAGAGAATAGGCTCAAAAATCAACCCAAATTGCAGTGTCATTATAGAAGTTTGCAGGTTATGTCCTGCTGAGCTGAATGCAACTGCAGAGGCAAGCAGAGCTTTTCCCTGCCTGTTTTTTCCCCTCTTCAGGAGAATGCTGACCTACATTTCCGTGGCTCTCGTGCTCCCAGCTCCCTCACGGGTGGCTGTGTCACCCCGGTCCTACGGGGCGCAGAGGTAGGGCGATTCCTGGAGGATGGTCACCGGTCACTGTGTCCGCTGGCGAGGGCTGACCAAACGCAGCCCCACACCGGCTCCGCACAGCGCTGGCTGGGAGCGCGGCCCCGGAGCCCCGGGGTGGCAGTGCCGGCAGCCCCGGGGTGGCAGTGCCGGCAGCGCCCTGGCCCCAGCCGGCCGAGCAGGTCCACATCGCATCGGCGGACGCTGGTGGGAGGGAGGAGGGAAGATGGGTCTCTGCAGCGGTCTGTGCACAGGGCAACAGCAGGAGAAGCACCAAGCGAGGCAGGAGAGAGGCTACTGCACTTGGCTGGCAGCTTTGCTGACAGCTCCTAAATAAATAATTAGCTAGCACTTTGAAATTAGAGGTCATATGCAAAACGGGCAGAGTCTGGGCTCGGGTGCTGCCAGGCAGCCCTAGTCACACACAAGAGCTACGGCGATTCCTCGGGAGCTTCAGCATCTCTTTACAGCCTCTGAAATGACAATGGCTTCAGATACACCTTGTCCCTGTACTGACTTTTTCTCTTTGAGCACCTTGCTGTTGCTAATGAAGATTTCTCACAAGAAGCCAGTTACATCAATTTTCAAAAAATACAAAATGACAAAGTGTTTTTCTAATGAGTTAAAAGCTAATAAATATCAGACAACTCTCCACTGAGCGAGCTTTGCCAGGACAAAAAAATGTGTCTAGAGAGTAATGAAAGAATATAGTTAGAGTTTTGCCTGAGAAAAAGACTAAAGAAAAAATGATAGCAACATCTATAATATACCCAGCCCCAAATCCTCTTTGGAGCTCCCTCCCAATGTCAAATGCTCAAGGAAAAAGAAAATACCTGAATGAAGATTACCTATTCAACCATAATTCATTCTGTTTGTGAGCATACATTACACACAGCCTGCAATTACGTGAGCATTTCCATTCAAACGATTACATTTTGAGTAAGATGTAATCAAGAGCCAAGAAGGTCTTAAAATAAGGTCTGCTAGGCAACTGACCACAAGCAGCACAAAATGTGTCGTCCGTGCCAGTGCCTTCTAGAGACACCATTAGGTCGGTCAGTCAGAGGAGGTGCTGATGAAACACTAAGGCACCCCCAGAAATACCGCAGCAACACACGGTGCCCATCACCCTGAAGGTACCCGACGCCGCTGCTCAAAAAGCAAAAGACAGCAACCAAAGCATGAAAGGACAATCCTGTTCCTAACTGAACTGAGGGAGAGAAAGCAACACAAAATGAGGAAAACAGCCAGCACCGAAACTTTAACTTGTATGTCCTGTTTCTGACTCTGCTTTCATGCATCTGCATGACCACAAAGCACCTGGCACTTACCATGCTCATCCAGTAAAATGTTGTCAGGCTTGATGTCTCTAGGAAAAAAAGGTAGAGAAGAGGAGACAGCCATTAGCCTAGAAAAGTGCCATGAAGCATGGCTGCAGACACTTCAGGGGGGGGACACACTTCCAGAGACATCATGCCCTAGAAGGTGTCCTTGCTGGGGCTCTTGAGCTCTGATGTTCCCGCAGGGTTTGATTTAGGCATGAGAGAATGACTAATCAAACCACAAAAGCAGAAATGGTGGTACAGGGCTACGGCTGCGAAGGCTGCTGTGGTTTGGTCTAGCAGCACCCAGGTAGTCCACGTACAACGTTAGAGCTTCTTTTTATCTTTTTTCTCCTTTTACTTCTTAATCAGTCTCAATACTATACTGAGAGCCGTTCCCCATTTACTCAGTAAAAATCAAATTATTTTAACATCCTTGTTGTAGAAACACACGGGTTCCCCACAGGTTTTGTTCCTGAATAAAAAAAACCCCAAACCAAACACAAAAAACCCCCAAACCCATAGCAATGCTATAGGGAAATGCTTTCCATTGAAGGGAGAAAATGTACACCTGATACACCTACTGTATCCACCTGAGTGACTTTACAAGGCATTACCTGGCTTTAATGAGCTAATTACATCCGTCGCCACTTGCCTGCTGTCAGCCTGAGCCAGGCACCTGAATGCACCTTAAGGAGAGCGTCACACACGCAAGGCAGGCACGCGTGCAATAACCCTGCACCGTCCTGACGCTGCCCACCGCGCCCAGGGGCTCAAGGGGAAGACATGAGCAGGTTGGGGATTTTATCTTTAAAAATGCAGTCACTAAGATAACGTTTAAATTCACCTAGCCACCTGGAATCAAGAAAAGACAATATACGTAATTATCATCTAATAGCTCACAGTTCTCTGGCACCTTCTCACCCAAAGTACTTCCAGTGGGTTGTGAATACCAGTACCTTCCTCGTGCCACCCCTATCGCACAGGTAGCCACAGGGACACGCGTCTTTACCAAGAGGCAACGGGGTTTTCCCCATAGGTGCAGCAAAACTGAGCCACAGGTTAGAGCCAAACAGTCAAGATGGTCAGAAGCACTGTATTTGATAGCGAAAAACAGTGACGCCACACCTGGTATCTTTGAGAAAACACTAATTTAAGGAAAAACTTTAAGAAATGTTTTAGCAAAAAGTTTGACAAAAATGGATTCTTTGAATCCCTCAATACAAAAATATTTTCAAAGTTTTGAAATGAACCATAAAGACAGGTTTTCGTTTCTCATCCAGTTTTCAAACTTTTTTTAAAATTATTACTTTTTTAATTTCCACTGCAGCCTTTTCTGATCTCACTCAGTCTGTTATGCAGCCTATGGAATTACACCAGCACAGTGAGATCATTCCCAGGATGCAAGCACTGAACAGGGATCATTTTGTTTATTGATTATTTGTATACATCTGTTTTATAAACTGGTTATAGCATTTCCTAGCCTGAAAAAATTAACAAATATTTCCCACTCTTCTACATGTAGGTGGGAAATAATTCCAGCCACCAGCCTGTGTTTGCTGCCTCTGCACAGCTTTGTTCACACCAAGTAAGCAATCGCTTGCCTGTCTGCTGATGTTCCCAATTACAGATGTTGCAGTGTAATCGACTCAGCTGAGTCAATTTGTCAATCAATACTGTTCCACTGGGTTACAGTGTTAATTAAACAGCTTGCAAGTTTTACAACCTGTCATACATGTTTGGTTGTACTCAATTCACCTTAAAGACATATGGCTGCTTGAAATACACGTTGCAGCCTAAACTTTAGCTTCTCCCCGCTATATTTACAAATATCCCTGTGGGCAATCCCAGGAGTTTTGCCCCGGGGCTGTCCTCTCCGCACCTGCCCTTACACTGCAGCTGCAGCAGGACGCCGGCCCACCCCGCGGCGATGCCGACGGCCACGCGGTGCTGACGGCCGCGCGGTGCTGACGGCCACGCCGCTGCAGGGATGCGGCTCAGAACGGGGACCGCAGCCCCCCGGGCACCCTGTGCTCCCTTAGCTGTCACGTCTTTCATGTCCCATCACACACAACACATTCACACGCATCACACACACACCAAGGAACCGTCTCCTCATGCAGACTCGTTCTTACAACATGGAATCATGAAGAACCTCCAGCCCCTTAGTCCTATAAACATGACTACTAATTGTAACACATTACTAATAGAGAAGGATTTCCTCCTTGCGCTTCCCTTAGGCCTGTGCCCGCTCAATTTGTTCAGGCCAAGCCCACAGCGTGAGGATTTACCCCGCGCCGCCCCAGACAGAGACAGCCCCGTCTGCATTTCACGATGTTTAATTCATGCTCATCCATTATTTGGTGCCGGCGAGCAGGTGCCAGGCGGAGGCAGCCAGCGCGATGCCCCCGTCACCGCACACCGGCTTTGTGTCCCGGACCACGGCAGTGCCCGCTGGAGCCCCAGCGGGGCGGCTGGGATGGCCCGCCCGCCAAGATCGGGGCATCGGAGTACAAATCTATGCAGGTACAGAACAAAACAAGCAGCGTGCAGGATGAGACTCCTGAGAAAGTGGGAGCTATCTCCAAGGAGGTCTGGCTCCCACTGAAGCAGAGCGAACCCTCTCTGGGGCTCTCCACAGCTGTGGGGGCATGCTGTGGGCACGCCAAGCGTCAGCCTTTCTGCTTTCACATCTCGGAAATGGCAGCCACATGCTACAGGCAAGAACAAGCACTAAGGTTCATCGGCCCTTGAGCAGCGCGTTCCTTCTCTTGCTAACAACCAGGATCCTTTCACTTTTAGATTTCGTACCATATTTTATTTTTACACCTCACAAGAATGCTCCTCTGGAGTGATATTTGTAAGTGAGATAATCTTCTGCCTTTAGCAACCCTCTGCTAGTCCCTCCCTGTTCATACCCCCTGTTAGCCGCTACCAAGTCAAACCCTCGGACCCCCGAGGTTTGCATTGCCCCGTACACCAGCAGCAGACAGCCGCGCGTCTGTCCGTCTGGAGCCAAACCCTGCCTCTCCAACCAGGGAAAAGCTCTACCTCCTCTGTTATTTTGCAGGTCTTGGAATGTGTGGGAAGAGCTCAAATATTTTTTCACTGGCCATGAAAAATCTTGGTGGCCAAAAAGAAACTCTCACCACTTCCAGAAAGCCATTTAACCTCATACAGAAAAAAAGCTGTGTTTGGTCCCATTCCTCACCTTTCAGTGCGGTACAGAGAGGGGAGCAAAAGGGAGACACCTTCGAGTGTGACAGCAGGGGACTTCTGAATGCTGACGCCTACCCTCCCTGGACCAGGATGGATATTAATGGGCTACAGCTAATTAAACCTATTAGAGACAGCTTTTTGCAGGATCAGCAAACAAATCAAATATGCTATATCATAGCCATCCCAGAGGGAGAAATACCATGCTCTCTGTTGTATATGAAATGCTTTTCTTTGGCAAGCCTAGTGTTTTACATAAAAGTTAAACGTATGTGGGAGAATATTTTGTTTAGCTCTTAAGCTTCTATTTGCCCTTGCATGTCAAAGAGGAACAAATCTGCCCCAACTGCAGCCTACAAGCATCGGTCCACCTATGAGGTCCCCAGCTGACCTGTGGATGATGTGCCTGCTCTGCAGATAGTCGAGGGCCAGCACCAGCTCACAGATGAAGAGTTTCACAGTGCCTTCTTGGAACCGCACGTTTTGTTGGAGATGGTAACGCAGGTCCCCTCCAAGCAGCAGGTCTACAACCATAAACATATCTTCTTCATCCTGGAATGAGTACCTAAAATGGCATAAGCATGGTTCAAGGATGATAATATTAAAAAAAGGCAGGTTAAAAAGGGACATATGGTACCTCTGGGAATACTCATAATTTCTTGGATCTTTTTCACTTGTTTGTGAAATAATAGTTTCATGACCTTTCCATGCTCTGTTTCCCACTGCAACTAAACTTCTACCACCTTTATTCTCAAAATAATTGAGATGACCGTAATTTAGCTTCAGATCCATAACCAAGTCAATGCAGCTTGTATGAACAACTACCAGCAGGCCCGCTAGGAGAACAGGAACCCAATGTTTTTATGTCAAACTTGTTACTATCAGCCGCTTCAAAACCAAAGCCACATCCAAGCCCACTGCTCTAACGCAGCTTGCTGCTAATTTCCTCCCCCTAACAGTTGCGAAGGGAGATGGACGGGAGTCTGGCAGGCGGGCACAGCTCTCGGGCATGTCTATCACGGGATATGAGTGGCAGTGACTGACAGCACAGACCAGAAAGGGCCCAGGAGGTGTGGGCCGCGCATTTTTATTTTGGGGAGGACCTCATACTAATGCTTGTTTACTGCTTGCTTCCTGAATTGCTGGGAAGCATACAGCACGCAGCAGCTTTGTTTGCTCAGCAGTTAACAGCTAGTGCCAGCGGCTACGAGCTAGTGAAATGCTTCCACTTACGTGTGAGGAGCAAGATGGTACCGCTGCACCCACTGCGCACTGTCAGAAGAGGCTGGCCACAGGCAGCGACTAAACCAGCCTTTTGACTATGCCACTTTGACTATGGAGTGGTGCAGCCCCAGAAATCACCCATGTTCATCCGTGCTGGTGCTCTGCAAACTGTCCGTAAAGCCTATGCTGGCTCAGCCAACGCTGGCGTACGTAAGATCCCTCCAAGGGATCTTGGAAGATCCCTTCACTTGCTGCGAAGTCCCAGCTGGCTGAGCAATCGGTAACTCAATACAGCAGTGGAAATCCAGCTTGGAGCTCTGGATAAGCGCTATTCTCCATGAGGTTCACACTCAGCTCTTCAAGATGGACATTTCGTCTTCTCCAGGCACCCAAGGGAACTGACCACAGGAGCAATGTAGAGAGGAGCCCTAAACCAGTTTCACAGCCCTGCCCAGACTCACAGCCGGTAGATTGTGCACCGGAGGCACTCAGAACCGGGCTCTGGTGCTCCTAGCAGCAGCCTGTTAATAAACCCATTTGCTCAACGCAACAGGGGATGCAGCTGCTATCTGCCGTTCCTCTTTAAGTGACCTCATTTGATGCAATTATTTACCAAGTGTCCCTCTGAGACAGTCTAACAATCAGCTATGAGCTTTTTTCTCATGGATTTTCTTCTTACCAATACACCAGCTTCTTGATGTGTTGAGCAGCACCACAAATTAGAATATTACTCCACATGAAGCTTGTAGTCTGTGTATCATTCAGAGTGCAGGAAAGCTAAAGGCTATACCCTAGCCCAGGGATGACATGATAAGAACAGAAGTAGGGAAACTCAGATGATTTGCTCTGTACCGGTCTATACATATGCATATGCTGTTTAGTTCTCAGCTGCTGAGTGAGTTTTGCCTGGAACTACTCATTCAAATAGGAAAGCTAAGTTTGGAGATATGTCCAGAGCTCTGGGAGGTCTAGATGCATGGTTCTCATTCAAACCCTGGTTAGAACAACACTGACTGGCAAGACCATCAAAATCATGAGAGTTCACCTAACAGCACTCAAGTTACAGGAGATTTCAAAAAGGAACACAAAGTTATTCAAAGATTTGTGATCCTCAGTGTGTTTTAGCCTCATTTTTTGTGTTTAGCATTGGTAAGTTCGACTTCATTCTAAAAATAAATCAAATATCCAATAAATGTAATTACCCACCACCCAAAGGAATCCTATAGCTACAGGATATTGGCTGCTGGATCATGCAGTGTGTGAGATCACACCACGTGAGATGTTACTGGTGTCCTAATAAAATCAACCCAGCAGACTCTAACAGTAATGGAGTCTTATTTAAAATTCCTTTCTACAGCATGTTGCAGGACAACATGCTGAATCAAATGAAGGGGAAGAATTAATGCATCTTCTATCACTGAGCTGGTCAATCCCATTGCTAATGGTTGAAAAAGGACTATAACCAGAGCACATAGGTTGCATTTGTCAGGTACTCTTAAAGAAAAGTGACTCTCTTATGTGCACATTTCCCCTATAGATATATGGGTTTCTGCAATAAAATTTGAATGGTATTTTTCTTCTGTCAGTAAATTCAACGATAAATTGCTTTTAGCTTTGCTGATTAGCATCAATTCAGTCAAATATCAATAAGGTATTAAGGCAGGCTGTTTAAAGCATGAAATAAACCACAAAATCAGAATCAGGAGGTGATGAGAAGAAAGCACTGCCAAGGCAAACCCTGCAAAGAGAGCACTGCTTGGCTATTGACCCGGTGCTGTTGCTGTGCCGTCTGGGAGCTGATGTTTGTTGCAGAAGAGCACTATTAAATAAAACTGGGTTATGGTAACGAGCAATACCTGCCTAGGAGGAAACCACAATGTAACACACGAATAAACTCTCTTGTGCTTGTCTGGGGGAACAAGAGGGCTAAATTCTTGTTTAACTAAACAAGATTTCCCTGAAACCAGAGCCCCAGCCAGTGGAGCAGACGAGGAGCCCCACCTCCAACGAAGAACCACGGGACCAGTCCACAGTGCACGCACCCGCGCTCTCCAGCGCAGTCACAGACAGTCACTGCCGCTCGCCCCGCGGGCAGCGCCTCGGGCAGCCCGCTCGCCGACGGCTGCCGGCGAGACGCACGTGCCCGGCTCGGCGGACGGCACGATGCCCGTCACGCTGCGGATGGCAGCACACCAGCTGCTCCCGAAACCGGCTTGCAGCAGAAGAGCGGGCCAGTCTGGTCTCAAAGATGTCTCTGACTATGCTGACTTAGCCAGTACGCAAAGAGCAATATCTTACCATAAATTAACTAAGAAGGGGTGCTCCAGGCCCTGCATAATCTGCAGCTCCTTGAAAACGTTTCTCACTTCATTACGCTCCACGCACTTTTGTTTATTCATGTATTTCATGGCATACATCTTCTTGGTGTCGTTCTTTTGCACAACGCAGACCTAAGTGAGCAAGTCAAGGGATAAATCAGAGATGATTTGTCAGCAAATTTAGGCAGGTAAAACACGGTCACATGAGCGTTCTCCAGTGGCTTTAGCAAAGTCCACACTGCCAAGTCACGGCTCCATACACTGACGCTGCAACGCTGGACATCACCAGTAAATCGCTCACCCAGTTTTCAGCCAAAGAAGAAATTTTGCTGGGGGGAAGGTGAGGGGAAGGAATTTATCACCACAAAGATAGGAGATAGGGAATCGCACACGAGTCAACATTTTATTTAATAGCACTAGCTAATCTTGGTTGTGTCCATCCCTCCCACATCAGTTACTGTGCCCCTTCCAGCACAGAACTGCAGGTTAGAAAGTGGGGAGCAGCCCCTGATCTCCCCCTTCTTGATGAGTTTCATTCAGCTCACAAAGAACCTTGGGATTTGTGGGAGGGGTATGGGGGTTTGAATTTTAACCCTTCTTACAGTTATATTTCATCAAATCTAGAAAGAAACGTTGCTTCAGTGAAGGACTCGGAGTTTGTAGAACTGCAAAACAAAACATACTGTTTTTTCAGATTTGTTTCCACAACAGTGTATGAGTTTGGGATGAACTTGCAAAGTTTCAGTCAACCTTTTTTGTTTTGCCACCAAACAAATCTTTGCCTAGAGATCGTTGTCGCGCTCTGCACCTAAGACACGCCCCATTTCTGGCATGAGAGTGCCTTTATGTGAAGAGGCAATGACCTTCTGGAATTGTGTCAACGTATACAAGCGAGGAATTCCATAACAGCATAACAATACAACCAACCTATGACTGTAACCTGACGCTTAATACAAACACTGTGTTTCACAGAGAAATATCCCCTTAAAAAAACTGCCAGGCCTTTCATGTTGATTGTAGTTCGTTATTAAAGATGCATCATGATGTTCAGTGTTGCTTTGCTGGGGAATCTTAGAAAATGCTTATCCAGAAACATAATGGAATTCAGCTCATTTGATTTATCAGTATCTCATTTTAATCTCCTGTAATATAATTTGTGGCTACAGAATGGATGAGGAATCAGGCTGCGATTCCTTCTTGATTACCAGGAGTTGAAGCTCAGGTCAAAGCTCATTGACAATGCAGGGGTTTATTTCTTTACTCTCATGTGAGCCTCTAATTCACCCGTTTCTCAATTACATTTCCAGCTGTCCAAATGGTGATTAGTTCACAAAATACTTACTTTTCCAAAGCTGCCCTTCCCAATAGCTCGCAAAATTTCAAAATGGTCGAAGGTGACTGCAAGAAAGAGTAAACATTCAAACATTAAATGGCTGAGCAACTGTTTGATGATATTACATTATTTCTACTTTTTTTTTTTTCCTTAAGATAAGAGCTGAGGAAAACAAGGGATACCCTAGCAACTTTCTGTTGCTTCTGGAGATTTGGGTGCTGTTTAAAACTTGGTATTTAACAGGCTTTTTGTTCTTTCCAGCTCAGCTGCAAAGGCAAGTTCTCTGGGTCAGGCTTTGTCTATGGCAGATCCAGCAAGGAACCATCAAGTCAATGTTTTTACTCTGCTCTGCCTGTTAAACATGAAAGTCTCATTCCTGCTGAAACCAAACACAAAGCTTAGTCCATCAAACGTTTATAGCATGCGAAGATGTAAATGGGCAGCTGGACCTTCGTATCCTTGTGGCATTCTGGACAGCCGTTCAGTAACTGCAAGGTAAACACAGCAACCCTGGCTGCAAGCTTCGCTGCCACTCGGCATCCGGAATGGCTGCTTCTGCTCAGAAGGGAAACAGAAGAGCACCAGCTTTGCAGACAGTGCATTGAAACAGGGAGGAGCGTGAACGTGCATTTCACTTCTGGCCTCTGGCGGGAGATGGGGCTGGGAGGTGGACATCTGCACAGCAAGGGAGAATGTTCTGTAGGTGCTCGCAAGTGTTTCCAATCAGCCAGGGTGACGCTGCCTGTGTTTCATCTCAGGCAATAAAGAGATCCAGAGAAACAGCAAATCAAATTACCGTACAGCAAACAGAGATTAATTGTACCGGGTTCAAACCCTGCTGCTGATTGCTGGATGAGGTAGCATGGCAATGATTACCGGGCTGAATGCTCTGAATCCTGCTAACGCTTCTCCGAGAGGCTGGTGCAGCAGTGCTGTGCCCAGCAGCCGTCAGCTGAGGAAAGGTCACGCTTGGGCGTCTGCTCCTTGACCGACCAGGGCTGGCTGAACCAAACCGCGCTCAAACACTCATTCACGGCACCAGGAAAAGGCCTCTGACAGATTTATAACTCATCAGCTTTAATTAGCGCGGCCCCTGGAGCTGAGAGATGCCACCAAGGTAAGGGTTCATTTGCCTCGTGCCCCTCGCTTCCCCGCTGGCAGAAGGGGCTGGAGCTGCGTCACGGCTGTGCGCGGCTGCGTCACGGCTGCGTCACGGCTGCGCGGGAGTGCTGCCCGCCCCGCGAGGCCCGTGGGAGCCGGCCAACACCGCGCCCACCGCTGCCTCGCACGCCCCGCGGCCCCCTCCGCTCCCTGCTGCGGCCGGCCGCCGCCAGCTCGTGCAGCGGCCCTCTCAGGGCAGCCGGCCGCGCTGCTCTTGGCACCGGTGTCCAGGTCTCGCGCGCAGGTCCGGCTCTCAGAAACAGCCATCCTGTGTAACCCCCAGCCCGCCAGGAGGTCTGCCTTGGGGTTATTACCGTCGTTAGCCTATGTTAGTGCAAACAGCAGGGTGTTCTACCACCAGACAAGACTTCACACCGCTCCCAGCACTTTGCTAAACAAGAGGAAAACCTCAAGGCCTCTTTCCCTTCCAGCTTCAAGCGAAACAAGAATGAAAGCACTTGCTGTACAGAGAAACACAGTTATGCTAACAGCATCGCTGGGCACCCGCAGGTGCCCTTCCAGCCGCCGTCCGCAGCTCCAGGCTGGCTGCTACCAAAGCTGAGCAGGTGCCCCCCGCGGGCCGCTGACGGCGTCTTTCCGAGGCGCAGGCTCTAAGCAGGTGTCTTTCGTGAAAGCCCTGCCTGGTAGCTCCATCGGGTGCCACTGCTGTTGCCCTCTCAGGCTGACCCGAAATACTTCAATTGCATTCGCACCATCCCCGAGCAGACAGGTCTGAGCGTGCCGAGGCCCCTGGCCCCCTCGCTCTGCCGCGGCCCACCGCTCCGGCTCCGGGCTCCGGCCCCAGCAGAGCTGGAGGACTGGGCTGTAGCCTGCTCAGATCTTCCCAGACTACTCTTACTGTAGCAGAGAGCTTGGATATAAATTTGTGGTGTCCAAATCAGGAACCAAACAAATGCTCTTCATCCTGAATCCACAGCTACAGATTTGACAAGCCTCATTTCACTGCCTGATGGCATCTAAAACGATGAGAAAGCCAAGGCATTTGCCCTTCAGAGAGAAAATTCACGTGATATGCCAACTCAGACAAATTATGTTTAAGAGATGCCAAGGAAGATAATATAATTGCTATAAAGAACCAACTGAAGCATAAGCATGAAATACCATTTTGAAAGCAGGGGTTATATTTCTAAACCCAGTTTCAAGGAACAATATTTAGATTAAAAATTCAGAACCTAACTAGCCATGAAAAACATGCTCATCAGAGACAGGTCAACCCTGCCAAAGCCCCCAGGCTCCATCTGCCAAGTGGAAGCCAATGATTCAGGGGGCTCAGGTCCTCCCGTCCGTGTTGCCCACCCCAGTACAGCTAGCACGACACCGCACGGTCTGTTGATGCGTCTTCCTTTTGCCCCTGTAATTTCCCCCATTTTCATTCTATTTCCTTCTTCCCTGCCTTCTCTGCTCTGCAGCCTCAGGAAAACAAGTGCTACCACAGGATCAGGAATGCTAATGCAATCCCTCCGTATCAGGGAGCTGAACTCGGCGCAGCTCGAGGCAGAGGAACAAAGATACATCTAACGCTCTTCTGAGTCCCGGCGCAATTTAAAGACAGAACAGCTGATGGTGGACTAGAGAGGACACTGGCAAAAAGGTGTCCGTCTCACCCAGACATTGTCCTCACCTACTATCTACTTCTGCTTTATCTCCCAGCAAATTTGGCCAGCTCAGGAGAATATCTGGCTGACATCCTCCGGGATGCTTTCCACACCCTTTTGCCCAGAAGCAGCACAAACAAAATCCAGCTTTTAACACGGTCTCATCCTGACTACATCAGAGGGGAGATCATGTTGCCGCACTGAACCTTCTGTCTGGTTATTACATTTTCTTTTCATCTCACTAGCTCATTATCCACAACTGTGCCTACTCAGAGGAAATGCTGAGAGAAAAATAATGCTGTCATCCCACTTCAGCCAAAGGCAAACAAAGCCCCTTTGAGAAGTCCATCTCAAAAAAAAAAAAAAAAAAATCATGGTGCCACAGAAAATAGTCAAATTACAGCAACAGCAATTTGGAAAAATATGCAAGAGGCACTGTGACTATGTGTGCTATCAAAGGACGACACGAACCCCGGCGAGGCGTGAGCCCTGCTGCCCTGCCGAGCGCTGTCTCCGCACGGCACAGCGTGGTCCGCGCTCCGCAGAGCGAACGGCTGAGGTGCGGGAGGAGAAGGGAGCCCGCTGCTGCGGGACGGAGGCACGGGGAGGCGAAGTGATTTGCCCACGGCTATTGAGAAAACTACGGCACAATATAAATCCAGATGTTTTCACCCTGGAGTCAGCTCCTTAACAACCCTGTTTTGCAAAAGGTTTCACCTGGTTGCAACTGCCTGAGTATCCTCCAAGTTGGTATTTTTTTATTATTTTTAAGCAAACTGAGAGGTAGTATAGAGAAATGACATCACTGAACATTGCAGCACGGTTCTCTGACAGAGAACCAAGCAGAGCCAATTCTTTGGTGCAATGGCAAGATGCTCGTTAGACCGGGATGTTCCCTCCTCCCACCTCCCCTGGCACTGGGTCCCAGCAACACCCCCAGTGAGCGGCATCTGGCAGACAACTGCCGGCCGGCGGATGCAGCTGCAGCGCTGCCAGAGGTGCAATTCGGGCTGTGAACAATCAGGTGCCTTCCTGGCACCGGAGCACTTACACTGTTCATGCTATTGCTGTTTATATTTACACAGCAAAGGAAAAGTCTCTCTATGGCACAGCCAAAGAGGTGGGACCGCTCTCCATCGGCCGCAGCCCAGTGAAGTGACCTGCCAGGGTCACGGAGCAGAAGAGCCGCTGTGCTGCTTCGTGCTGTACCCAGCAGCTCTTAATGAATTTCAATTTTAATTGAAATTAGAATAAGGACGAGATTGTGACATCTAAGTTGATACAGTCTCTGGTCACAAATTTGCCAAGATAATGGAAAAGTTAATAGGGGACATCGCCATTTCAGCTAGGTTTCTCTTCCCCCAGTATACTAAAATACGACTAATTAGAGAAAAAATGTGCTACCACTTTTTAAATCTGGGCAGGGCTATAAAAGCACAACTACACCAGTCTGGACACTGTATCTGGGTGCAAGGGTGACCCCCGAGCCTACTGAAACTCAACAGATCAACACTGAACCCCTTGAGATGGTCAGGACTGGGCCTGTCCCTGGACTTGCCAGCATGACACACAGACGCACCAAGCACTGGGTACGGCGTTTCACGCTCGGAAAGCCCAGTGCCCTTTGCCACAGAGCTAACAGGGGCTTCACACGCTGTCAGGTTTTGTTTGCCGGAACCAAGCTCTTTCCAAGCACAGAACTGGCTCTCATAAGAAATCACCTGTCCGAGAAGATTTACTGCCCCAAGGACAGTCACCCTGCACAGGTCACCGCATTGCTCGGGGTGTTACTTATTTCTCAGTCATGGGAGCTGATACTGCACGAAGCATGTCGAACCGAGAGAAAGACTCAGCAGAGAGACCAGCCACCGCAATGAAAATTCAATCGGTTACAGTCAGTCTCACAGCCAGGACGTATCACCCCAAGGAAGGTGATCAGGAATGTGAACATTAGTCATCCTGAGCTAGCACAGGTAGTTATTTGGGAGAGATGCCAATACCGAGCATTTAGATAGGAATAAAATCTCCAGGAAAACCTCACAGCACAGATTTCTTTTGCATTAAAGTAACTTGGAAAAAATATGAAAACCAAAGAAAAATCGCAAGCAGTTTTATTATTCATTTGGGAACAAGAGCCAATTTAGCCAGCCAGCCACACACGCGCAGCTGGCGTTGCGGACGCAGCAGCACAGAGCGCAAGGACGGAGTGATTTGCCGGCTCCCTTTGCGTCTGGAGGGGGACAGCAGCAAACACAGACCCCGGAGTGCAAAATCTTCTCTGCAGGATGACAAACCAAGACGCACAGGGAAGGGCCAGATCACAGCAGGGTGGTTCGTGGCAGCGAGGGGAAGACGTTGCTGCGCAGTCACTTTTCCCTTCCCCAAGCAGCCGCGTGCTCCGGCAGCTGCGCACGGAGACCGAAGAGCGGGACGGCTGCAGCCTGGGACAGCAGGCTGCTGTGCCACGAGCACCAACGGTGCCACTCGGGACATAACCACTGCCCTTCCAGAATGAAAGCGCATTCCTCCTCGAGACCTCTTTCCTCAAGGAGCTGAGTGAGAAAGACCAGGTTTTGGCCAATGTCTCCTCCTCTACCCCTTACGTCCCCAGTAATCAGGATTATGTCCTCCCTGACTGGAGTTCTTACCTTTGGGACAGGTTTATGAGTCATCTAGGTTCTCGTATATTTTATTTGTATGTATTTGTATTTATCTACATAGGCATTTTATGATTGTCCCCAGGTGAAAGCTCATACGGCAGTTAGCAAGCTGACTCATGCAACAGGAAATATATTTATGGAACAATCTTTTAATGACTGTCTCTATAATCTTGGCAGCATAGTGACACTGGCCTCCAGTACTGCTCTCAGCAATGTATTCTCCTTTTCCAGCCAACCAAGCCCGTGTGCTGGCTTCCCAGTGCCAACAGGTAGAGCTGCCCAGCTGGGCAGTCACCAGCAACCTCCACCTCTGCTGCTGCTCACCGGGTCTCTCGGTGGCCCTCCCACCAAGCCCAAAGCAGGGGTGGGAACACACATCGCTCAAGCTATCGTCCCACCACACTTCATAACAGTCCTCCTCGTGCTGTGATCTCCAGAACAAACCTCTCCTGCCTCCAGAACTGCAGCATTTCTTCCCTGCCTTCAAAGCGCCTGGCAGTGTCCTGGAGACATCTCAAAGCCAAACCTCTGCCAACAGCTATTCTCCCAGCGCCCGGCTGCGGAGAGGGGAGGCGAAAGAGCCACCTGGCACCCAACCAGAGCTCTGCAGGAGACCAAGGGACGCTGCTGCTGCAAACCTTGACACACGTTTGCTCAACCGAGACGTCCGGGTGCTTGCAACCCCAGCGTGGGAGCTGGAGGTGACTCTCAGTCACAGTCACTGCACTGGTGGACTTTGCAGTCACAGACAACAACTAGGAAAAGCTCTTACCATCGTCGTTTTCATTGAAGGGTGGTGACTTGCTGGAGGTGTTTGCTCCCATGGCGTGTTCAGCCCAGGCTCAGCTCTCTCAGTTACGTTACCACCCTTGAAGCCGGCGCCTCCAGGACGGTGTTACCAGTGGTCACTCCCAGCAGACCTGGGCAATGTTCTGCTGGTGCATCCTGGAGAAGGCAGGAGGCAAAAATTCATCATCATTCAGGATTAAGAAGTACTTCCAGCTTCCAAATTTCTCCTTGGAGGTTCACTGCTCTGGAGACAAAACTGAGTATCAGGGAAAAAGCACATTATAATGGAGTTTACTAGAGACACCCAGAAACACCATCACCTTCAACCTAGACCAGGACTGCTGCCCACTAAGGGAAGTGCAGAAATAGACTACCAGACCAAAAGCTCTGAGGATCTGGCTCATGTTTGCTGTATCATCCAACACATTATATTCTGTAGCTTCAAAGATGACTAATTGTAGTGAGGTCAATATCCAAAATAAATGGACAAAGTGACTTGGCTAGATAAAATCAGAAAGGCGCTTTTGACTACTAAGGTAATGTGGAAGTGTAAAAGCTATATAAGAAGAAATTCAAAGTGTCAACCTTTTGATTTAAGCTGTTACAGAAGTCTTGCATTTGGGACAAAATCATATTTTTTTTTAAATGAAAGATTTCATGGAAAATCAGGGTGTAGTTACCATTCAGTTTCTTCAAAAAAATTTTTGGATATGAACTATGAACAAAAAAGAAAACCTTCTGATTTATGTTCAGCACTGGCTGCAGCGGCTGGTTTTCCTCACACTGTGGAAGGACAGGTCTGCTCATTAGCAGACAACACAGGTTTTAATTTTCCAATTCTTCCCTGAACACATATGTGTAGACTGGAGCATATGATTCTGTATAGTTTAGTGACACTCAAGATAGCTTGAATGATCTTATATGGGTACAGTAGCAGCTTTATTTTTAAAGCATTTACATGCAAAGCACCTTTATATGCTTATTTTGATACTGACAGCCCTGTGAAATACACGTTTATTTCTTGTTGGAAGTACAAAGCCCTAAAAGAATAAAACGAGGGAGTAACAGTGCGGCACAATCCGGACTTTGTCCAGCCTGGAGTGTTCTCCAGGGCATTTGTATTTTCATTGAATGTTTAAGGATGCAATGCAGCCTTACCCATTTTTCTCAGATCTACACTCTGGAAACACAGCTACTGAGTAGCTTCACTTTTTTTATTAAAGTAACAAAATCATGTTATTGAAGCACAAAAGGGAGGAATTATTAAAAAAAAAATGGAGAAAAGAGAATTACTGTGGCAGTCTTGGGAACTGGGGCTGCCATGGGATGCTATGGGTTTCCCACACCAGCACACTCGGCTCCTCCTCTCCAGCTGCCTTCATCTCCACCGCTCAGCCAGGAACGCAGCTCTAACCTCACACCCTGGCTCAGGATGATTACCTTAAAGCAAGGGCCAAAGCTTGCCTGAAGTTTAAAAGCAACCCCTGTATTTGGGTGTCTTCCTGAACTGGGCTGCAGTGATGTAAAATTCCTCCCCGATATTACAATCCTGGGAATCCAACCATGGAGCACGCTGCAGCAGCTGCCAAAGCGACGTACGGCTGACTGCAATGGTACCCATCCTCTCCACGTCAGCTGGAGCCCAGAGGTCTCCCAGCGCTCCTCAAAGCCTCTCCCAGCACCAGCGAGGGGCACGCAGAACGGGTCAGAGGCAGCACACAAGGTACCCTCTCTCCAAGGCATTTTACAATCTCAACGGCATCCCACCCACGCTGCTGCTGTGGTTCATGTAGGTCTCACTATTCCCAGCAAAGAGCAGGGAGTCTCTCAAAAGGCCAAAAAAACCCAGTGCAAACTATTAAAAAAACTAAAATCTTGATTTCTCATCTCAGAGAGCTGAAACAAGATCCAACAATAAAACAAATGAAGCAGCAAATGTTTGCAATCCCTACCGGTGCCTCTGAAGGGAACAGATTAAGCCTTCAGTCTGAAACAAAGCCACACCAGCACTTCTTTTCAAGCCCCAAAACTTACTCTTCAGAGGAAAAATACACCTTCAGATGTCATAACCACAAATCAGGTTTGCGTACTGATGCTTCTACACCACAGTGATCTTACTGATGTCAACCAAGGTCAGCTGTTCAAGGAAACCTTCTTGTATAAGCGTCTGTAGCTTAATTTATTTTTGACAATACATCAATACATAAAAGCTATGAGGAAGGAGCCGCAGGTATTCCTTGAAGTTAAGCTAGCCTGAGTAATAATTGCTAGGATTTGTATCTTTAAAAGTGTACCCAGGGTACGGTAATGATACATCTTTTCCTGTTTCACAAGTCACAAAATGATTAAAATCATTACTTTCCCTCGGGCCAAGACAACTAACGCTTCTGCACTAACTTGCTGCTCGGTTGGACACTCGTCGCTCCACGAGCAGCGTGGCAGCAGCTCCGCTCGCCCGTGGTGCCAGGGTCTCGCCAGCCAGCCTGGCAGCCGCAGCAGAGATTTTACAGGTGTGAGAAAGCAGCTGCTGGGGGGTGCCCAGGCTCCCACCTCCACGGCCAGGCAGCGCACCTTCACGTTGCCAAGCATACTTTATCCTCGACAGATAAATGTAAACCCAAAGCAAAGCAGGGGAAGAGTAGCCACTTCGGTGCCGCCGCCGGGGTTTTACACTCACCGCAGGCGGGCTGTGCTCTCTGATGAGGGAAGGGGTGCTTAAGGAGCTTTTTGCAGCACCAAGCAAGGGTTAGAGCTTTATCCAACCGGCGAGCCGCTAGTTGCGGTGTTGGAATTCTCACTGATGGGCGACCACTGAGCTTCCTTCCGAAGAGGACCGCTAACTCGGAGGGGCTCCCAAATAATTTCTCCTAACACCTCTTCATTGCTAAGGAGTGCTTAGGGGCGGGGGTGCCGCCCTGCTGACCAGCTGAGGCCGGGCAGCAGCACACGGCATCACCCCCGCCTTCGTCCCACAGACCCTGAAGATCATCCGAGCTCTGCGGCAGCCCCCGCGGAGCTCAGGGGGACGGCAGCGGGCACCACGTTGTCACCTTTGCTTCTCGCCCCGCTCCCAGCCTGGCGACGCCCACCCGCTGCCGGCAGCCGCGGCGTCCGGGCCGGCAAAGCCCCCGGGCTCCAGCCTGCGGCGAGCCCCCCGCCCCGCCCCCACCCCCGGGAAGCGGATCGGCGCGGGGCTGAGGCGGACCCCGGCCCGGGGAGCACAGCCGGGGGCACCTACCTCGGGGGGGGACGGGGCCGCCGGCGGCAGCAACCGGCGGTGGCGGCCGGGAGGAGAGGAGCCCAGCCGGGAGCCGGGGGAGCCCGGGAGGCGGAGGAGCCCAGGAGCCCAGCCCGGGAGCCGGGGGAGCCCGGGAGGCGGAGGAGCCCAGGAGCCCAGCCGGGAGCCGGGGGAGCCCGGGAGGCGGAGGAGCCCAGGGGCCCAGCCGGGAGCCGGGGGAGCCCGGGAGGCGGAGGAGCCCGGGAGCCGGGGGAGCCCAGCCCAGATGCCCAGGGGCCGGAGGAGCCCAGGAGCCCAGCCCGGGAGCCGGGGGAGCCCAGGGGCCGGAGGAGCCCAGGAGCCCAGCCCGGGAGCCGGGGAGCCCAGGGGCCGGAGGAGCCCAGGAGCCCAGCCCGGGAGCCCAGCCCAGGGGCCGAGGCAGCCGGAGCGGCCGCCCCTCCGCAGGCGCCGCGGGGCCCGGGCCGCGGGAGGGGCGTGCGGCGGCGCGGGCTCGGGCTCGGTGGCGGGGCCACACCCCGCGGGGGGGGCAGGGGGGGCTCCCCGGGGGCGCTCCGGCCGCGCCATCCCCTGCAGCCCGGGGAAGGACAGCCTGGCCCGATCGCCCTGCCCCGCGGAGAGCCTCCTGCCATCCCGAGATGCGCTCCCGAACGGCGCCCCGTGCCGCTGGCCAGCCGGGCTTTATCCCGTCCTTTTAACTCACCTGGCACCACAGAGGTTTTTATTGCTTTTGATAAGGGAAGGGTCAGGCTCTGGAACTGCCCCGCACCCACCAGGGGTGCCCCGTCTCGGAGCCGGGAGCCACCCTCTCCAGGAGGGGCTCAGTCCCACAGGGTGCCGAGCGCTCTGCCTCCAGCCCGGCCCAGCCGGCGATTCCCTGATCGCTGCCGGCCTCCCTACCTCCGGGGAGACAGCTCGCACCCCGCAGTAATGCAAGGTCCCACCTGGGCACAGCCCGAGCTATTTCGCTCTTTGCAAGGCCAAGCCCCAGTGGGCACGCCACCCCCCTCTGCCCGGACGCATTCCTATATCCTAAAGGATGCCATATCCTAAAGGATGCCGTGAAAAGGCAGACACCGCGTTTCCCATCCCATTGTCCATGTTCTTCGGACACTGGCTTTTCCTCTCTTAGAGTGCTGGGAGCAGGCTCGGGCTCCGGGGGCTCCTAGGGAGAGCAGTCCTTGCCCCAGCACAGCTAGAAGTCAGAGTAATTACCCAATTTTAGCCCTATTCATGCATTACTTGGAGAAGAACCAACAAGCAGAAACACAGCTTGGGTTCCCCTAAAACTCTCTGAATTTTAGTCAAATGCACCAAATCAAATTGTCTGAAAAATAAGCACGCGGGCTGCAGAAGAAGAAAGAGGCTGGATTCGCTGCAGAGCTGGACCAGGGAGGCTCGTGCTCACCACGCAGCCCAGAGGTAAGAACACTTACAGGGCCCCAGAGACAGGTTGGTCTGCGTCAGGAGGACCCCAGCTCCCGTCCCTGGGAGACAACCTGCACAGCCCTATGACGAGGATGGGGATCCAGCAGTTACCGCACAGAAAATAACAAAGTGGCTGAAATAAAAGCATCTCTGGTGGGTAGGGAATGTTTAGTGATTTATCTACAGCTCCAGCAATGGGAGAGGCCCGAGATTCCCATCCCTGCCCAAGGTCAGGCTTTACCTTTCAGAGCATCCACCTGCGGGCTTTTGCATGTTCAAAGCAGCTTTTCCTGAACAGACTAAAATTTGCTGGACTGAGGATCCTTTCTATTTCATCTTTCACATTAGCAATTTAAATGAAATTTAGAAACTTTTACCTTAAGTCATTAGAATTCTTTTTTAAACATTATTCTTAAGACTTTATTTTCAATAAAAGCTAGAACCCAGGACAAAAATAGTACAGTTAGTGGCATCAGAAATGAAAATGTTACAGAAGTGTTAGTTCGGAGTTGTTCTCTGCAGAGTGGGTCACCTGGAGAGTTTCAGTATCTCTGTACATTGACAGAAATAAAATATGAAAGCCGAATTCCGGAGCAGGCCAAAGAGAGGGCAGAAGGCAGCTCTTCTGCAACAGCTTCTGAGGAGCAGCCAACCTCTGCCACTCAGACCAGCAGCGGCACAAATTCCAGCCCCGCTGTGGCTGCCTGGTCACCGCTGGGAAAAGGGAAAACACCGCTCGGCTCAGTGCTGGCTGAAAGCTGGCATGGGATTCATTTTCCATGGCAAACGGAAAGTCTTATCTCCTTCAGCTGGGGCTTTGTTTCATCTGCAATAAAAAGAAGCCACACTTTAAAAAAAAAAATCAGTACAACTTTTCCCCCAGTTTTCTTAAGAAATAGAGCCTTCCTACTCTGTCAACTCAGAAACAGGAGGCATGTCCCAACTAGGGGAATTTTTTCAGTGGGAATAGAAAAAGGGACTCTGTTCCAAAAGCAGACACCCATTTACTGAACTAATTCACTTACCTGTGTAACATGCTACCAATCTCCTGCACAAAACAGGGGCATTGTATACAGACAAATTAGGGAATAATGAACTGCAGTTCTCTTTTCTGCTACCCACAGTCATACTCACAGCCCTCCTTCATTTCTACTGACACCCATTTGTCCAACTTCAAAATTTTGGGAAAGTGCTGGAAATTTCCTCTTATATGCAATATATGCCATCCAGAACTATCACAGCTGATTCCAGAGAACTACCTGCCTGAAAGGAAAATGAAGCTACTGCCTGGCCTATGTGTACCTATGAGCTACAGGTCCAAAATACGCTTTAAGGCTTACATCAGAGCCATTTGTATAGATTTTCCTCAGGATTCTTAGAACAAAACCAACACTTCCTAGCAGGTAGACCCAAGAGCAGCAAGACCAAGAGGAAATCAGGATTCAGGCACGCAGCCACAGCAGATACCCTGTCCCACCACAGACTCCCACCATGCAAGGACATCTCTGGGCAACAGATGAAGATGTGCTCCTGGTGACACATCAGAGCTGGGAAGCAGAAATTAAATTCCTAGATGCAGCGGAGCTCACTGCGGCAGAGGCAGCGGTGGGGCGTGCCTGCACCGAAACATGCCGAGCAGAAACTCAGGGAAGAGGAGCAGGCTCACCGGGGCACCCGTCATGCGGAACAGCCACCTCCAGCTTTCCCCGGTTGGTGACGGGAGCATCACCGCTGCCCGACGGAAGATCTCTGGTGCCTTCTAATGGAGAAGAGGCAAGGCTGATCCTTCTCCTCCGAGAGCCTCCTGCGACAAATCAAATGCCCTCCGCACCTCCATTGGCATACTGAAATCCTTCCTTCCCAGCCTGCGTGCACCGGACGAAGCCCCCGGGCTCTGCGAAGGTCTGAGGGAGCCAAGCACTGAATTGCTGCCACCGAATTAAAAAAAAAAAAGAAGTTTGATTCTCTTTTACTCTTTTACAATTTTAACCATTCAGCCAACTATATTTTTGTTTCAAGTACCAAACTAGTTTTTAGCAATGCCTTACAAAAATACAGTTTAGCCATATTTACAGTATGTATTTCCCGGAACCTTAAGCCCTAAAAGAAGCGAAATTATACTTAACAGCCATCTCCCAGCTGTAACACTCTCGTGAACTTTAACATTATGGTATGTCTTCCATGCGTCACACTTTAATAGCCATTGCTGGCATCTCTCGTGGTTAAAGTGGGCTCACTTTCACGAGTGCGCAAAGCTTCTACTGAATTAGAGGTATTTTGTACGCTTTGCAGGTGGATGCTTGTTCAAAGTATAAATATGTATATTGATACCTAAATTGGTGTGTTGAATATTTTAATCTACTTCATTTAGTTTCCCCAGTGCTTTCAGCCCACAAAAGTCTCCTGCAGCTGCCTGTACCCCACTCAGTGCTGGAGGGGCGAGGTCTCCACCCAGAGCCAGCAATTCTGCCACCAGCCACAGCGGGTCACTACTGACTGACACGGAGAGCAACATCTTGGTTCAGGCACCTACACCCAGAGCCATCACTGGAAGGTGAAGTCTGCTCGTGGGGAGTCACGAGTGGGCAGCCGATAGCTCACATTTCCTAAACCCCCAGCAGCGGCAGCTCCCGGAGCCTGTTCCCTTCGCCGCTCACAGAGCTACGTGGAGCTGCGGAGCACCCGGGGCTGCCCTCCAGCAGCACAGTCTCTGCCACAAGCAGGCAGCGAGGTTTTTCTGGATGAGCAAATCTGTCCCTGGGGTCAGTTGACCTGTCTAACCCATATGGAAGCAAGGACTCGTTTATTCCAGCTGAGGATCAAGCTACTGTCTATTAATAAACAGACTGCAAACCCTCCCAGGGGGCAGGGAGGAACGATATTATTCCTCTGAAGGGCCCTTAAAAGTCATGAGAGATGAAATTTGCTTAAGAAAAATCACTAGAGGAGATTCCTCCAAGGACACAACTTCAAGTGTGACAGTGCACAAAAAGATCGTTGTCTTCAGCAGATCATGTGAAACAGTGCCAATATCATACATTGGCTTGAATAAAAGGGTTTGGAAAGCTCGAGGCAGAGATGGGTAAGATAAACAATGAAAAGCCCTGTTAGGGTTTGAAGGGGTTTTTTTAGTTTATATTTGACAGATATAATTGCTACCTTTATCCTCAAGAATCAAAATGATCCACACCTGGGAGGTATAAAGTCCAAATTCCTCCCACAGCCAAGAGGACTTGGGTATGGGTATTTCCTGTCTATTCTGGGTCTCAGCTTTAACCAGAAAAGAAGAAAATATTAAACAATTTGGGACATGGGGGAGTCAGTGTAGCAGAAGTTTTGCTGCTGGCATCATGGTATCTAGGATGTCAGCTGCATCCCCTGGGACTTCTTGTGTCTCTGGCCCTGGGTCAGGAATCTGTTATCCAACCTCTATTCCTGTACCAGGACTGTGCTGCAAAGTGCTTCGTTACCTCACTGGTGTGCCAGAGGAATCCAGAGCCATGAAGGAAGTGACTTCCACACCACCAGTTGCTACTGCCAAAAGGGGAAACCATTTGGCTTCTGTTCACCCTGTGCACAGCTCGCTCACAGCTCTGCTAAACCCTGTGCAAACGTCTCTTTTGGGCTTTTGGAGAGACAGCACAAAATAAGAAAGGAGACACTCCAGCATTCCCCCTGCCATGGAAGGAACTGAACCAACCCCTGCTGATTGCAACACAGAGCTGGGGATACTGGTTAAACAGTATTCTGCATACTTCTAATTTTCAGACAAATGTTTCCTTTAAGGTGAGAAAGCTGCACTTTCAAAGCGAGCAATCTGCAGCACGGTCTTCCCTGGAAGAGCGCGGGGCCCATACACATGCTTGTCAGCTGTTCTCATTTGCCTTCACAAAAGAAAACAATCTGTTCTTGTTAATTTTTTTGCATAATCACCTTGGAGTACAGCTTGATCTTTTTCCTTCTTTCTTTAACCCATTGTTCAGCTTCCTGAGTTCATACAAATGCAACATAATTATTCCCCAGAATTTTTAGCAGGAAAGGCTCCTCACTGGCTTTTAGGAACTGTACCTTGAAGCAGCAATGAAATGTCTCCACTACCAGCTCCTCATGCACTATACACAACAGGGATTCTTCAAAAATGCTGTTAGAATAACACTAAGGGACCATTTGGCATTTCATTAGCGCCTGCTGAAGAACCACTAAGACGTGCTTGGGCCTTTCAGCATGCAACACTTTATGCTGCACATGTTCGTATTGGAGTTCAGCTCAGTGAAATACCAAATAGCTGTTACGTACCAGAACAAAGCATACTTCTGGGAAAGCTCCTTAAACAGGCACAAGGCTTTATCCTCAGTGATACCCTGCATCCTGTATCTAGTTTCAGTAATAATGGTCCGAGTAAACTGAGCTTGCTTTTTGACAGGCATCGTACTGCGTCAGCCTCAAGCTGGTTTGCTCTGGATGGCTTCAGTCATCCTCCACCGTTTCAGGGAAGGACTGACCCTTCTCCACTGCGCAGTACGCCTAGAGCATGCTCAGACTGAAACATGTCTAACTGATAGCAGGATTTGGTTGACAAGTACCAGGTTCTGACCCTGGGCTGACTGCTTAACTGCAGGCCTGAAAGGCAAAGGAAGGTATTGGTGGGGTTAAACTAATCTGGTCCTGCACCACTTTAGCTTTTGACAGCATGTTAACACATGCAGTTAGAGCCCATCAACAGTACCTCTAAAAACCCAAAAACATCTGCTAAATCACCATCAGAGCACAGCCCTGTTTTCCCCTTTCAGTTAAACTGCCTTAAAAAAAACCCCAAAAACCCCACAAACCAACCCCAAAACCTTAAAAACCCAAGAAAAGCTCTGCTGAACACTTTTGAGCAAAAGACAATTATGTCAGTTAAAATCTGCCAAAGGTGAAACTCCCACGGCTGGAGACAGACAGCCCGAATCACTTCAGCAGTTAGGTCTCATTTACACTCATTTAAGCAGCAAAGTATAACTGACAGTGGGACTGTTGACTCGTCCCCTGCATAGGGATGAATTTCTCCCTGAGGCAGGACAGCAACTCAGGCATGCTTTTTCAAAACATGAATAAAATAAAAAAAATCCACTCCTGAAACCTTCTTTCACTGCACGCTCAGAGGCACAGGAAAAGCAATCAAAGCAGGCTGTATGCCAGTAAGCAGAATTTCAGCATCTCAGGTGTCCAAAATACCATCATGTGGATCAGCCCAACAAGGCAGGAAGCCATGGCTAAGGATTCAGTTGCTTCATCCGGTTTTCCCAACTGACATACATCCCATTACATTTGCCTATTGTCATTTAAGTCCTTTCCTCCTGAGAAGAACTAGAGATTCAGGCCATGCTGGGTTTAATTTGTGGCTCATATGTCCCTGATACCAAATGTACAGGTGAGAGGAGGCAAGCTACAAATGGCTGCTACCCAAGACACCGTCACCTGGCCAGACCAATGAAGAACCAATGTCATCTCCTGCCTCTGAAGTGTTTCCAGAGCTCTTCCTCACACCAGCACTCAATAACACCTGAGTTACACCTTTAAGCCACAAGATTTGCCTGTGGCTCACAGGGTCAAGAACATTGTCCATCTGGAGAGGGTGCATTTCTGGCCTTTCTCTCCTGAAGACAGCAGAAGGAAGGATACCATCTGCGTACTCATAAGAGAATCGGTAGGATGCAGCTGTACACTTTCATGAAGGGATGTAACTGCGTCCAACAAATTACATGCCAGTACTTTGTTAAATTGCAACTATTATACCTGTACTAATGAAGTAACTGGCAGAGGGGGGAGAAAAAAAGAGCACGGCCAACCCTGTCATACTGAAGCATCCCTACACAAAGTCCATCAATGTAGTAGAAAGCATTTCTGGGTTTCAGCCACTAAACACCACAAACTTCTAAAGCAAATACAGAATTGCTGATACCCTGGCAGTATACTGGGTTCATTTTGTTTTAAAACAAGTACTGCGATTTAAAAATTGCTACTATCAAACAGATCCAGCTTAAAAAAAGGAAGTGTGGGCATAGGGACTTACCCAATTCACGGACTCCCGCAAACTTTGGCACAGCACAGACGATGGCACCTGCACCGAACTCGTGATACGCGCTGTTAGGTGGCTTGTTCTGAAAACATCTTGGACATCCTTTTCATAATGGAAACCACAGCATCCAGGAGCCTGCATCAGAAGAGAGTTTTAAAACACACCAATCCCTGCAAGATTTCTGTTAGAGCTTCAGTTTGGAAAACGCGCCCAGTAGTAGCTTTCCAGGGCTGCAGTATGTGAAGTGCTGGGACTCCTCAGCTAGGGGTCACTAGAATTTAAGGCAGAACAGGATTTCAGCTTCTGAAGGACATACTCTACAGAGAAGACTCACTGGATCAAAGTTTTTATACCATAATGGTAAGATTAACTGAAACTACACATTCCTTCTATAATACTGCTCCCAGTAAAGAGATTGCAAAATCATAACGCTTTGCACAACTCCACTGGCAATGCATCGTCCCTGTCCCCGTCTCTCTAGAACATACAAAGCACCGGGCTCTCTATGTTACCCATTCCTCTTTTGCTAACGTGCCATTAGGGTACAGAGCAGGCTGCATTTTGCTTTGAAAGGGTCAACACTGAATCCCAAATACACAGGAATATAGCCAGACCTAAAGGACAAAAAATGTTTCACGGAGGGCTTACCAATACTTTACAGTTCAATAAATTGGTTTACATTACTGGTTAAATATATAAGGATAAAATATGCATCTCCTGCTGCGTATGTTACTTCACAACATTAAAGAATGTCACCAGCAGAAGAATGAAGTTCTGGAAACTCCCTTCCAAAATAAGACACAAGACAACAACCTAAGTAGTTGAAAATACAACCTGATAAATCTATAAACAGGATTATGCAAGTGAGATGCACTGAAAGCGTCTGGTTTTTGCTGACCCTCACATGGCGAGAAGAGTACTTGTCAGAGGGAAAAACCTGTTTAGTGCTCTCGGTGCAGGGCAGCAGCTTGGCAGGAAGGACAGAGAGGAGCCGGTATCAAACGCATGCATCACACATCCTTGCCGACAGCCAGCACCTCAAAAAGAGCACAGCAATGTTTGCTGGTGCTGTCCCCTTCGTGCTCAAGCAACAGTCACACAGACTCACATCTAGATTTCTCCTATTTTAATTCACAGAGGACAGAAAGCAAAAAAGTAACTCATGCAGATACTAGTGAGACATGCCCTGGAGTTCTTTCTCCATCCTTTGCAGAACAACTCGAAACTTTAAGGAGAATGTCTGCTGAACTTGCTTCTCAGCACACATTTATGCAGCAGTGTTATCCAGGTCCCCCCCGCTTCCTACTCCACACTAACTGAAAGTACAAAGCCAGCACAAAGATTTCAGTCCCCAAAAGCAGATCATTCTGTGGCTACTGGACATAAATTAGTTTTTCATGGATTGAATTTAATTCACTAACCTGAGCTTTGCCAGCAGCACTTTTGGAGGATTCGCTACATGGCAGTGGTCTGTACAAAGACACAGTAAAATTCACCATGCTTTTCTGTTTGTCTGCAAGATTAAAAGGTGACAACTCTAAAGGTTTCAGCTTTCCCCAAAGTTTAACACAAGACTCCCTTGTTATTTTCACATCTCCTCATTCTACTCAACCTATTGTCACTGGTTCCAACTTCTGGAGTACTGGAATAGAAAGAACGCTGAAGAGAAATCTTGAGACGCAGACCCGAGGTTCCTGACTACCCTTCAACAAATAAGTCCTCCCTACACAGCAGTCTCTATATTATGCTGGTAACTGCAATTTTAAACTAGTGAGATGAGGTATCAATACTTCTGCAAAGTCAGCTGCAAAATCCATGCAAAGAACAGGTGCATCAGCTTTTATCAACCTCGTTTTCCTTCCAGCTCAGTTATCTCTACGTATTATTGCACTCACAGCTACAAATGCACTGAAGACGTCCTCAGAGCTGTAGATGAAGCAGAGTGGGAAAGTGATACCCAAGGGGCAGACTACAATGGTTTATGGAGGCTGTTCCCCCCTCCAGTCCTTCCCACCCCGTGTCTCTCCTTGAAAAGCTGTGCTCTGTTCGGTGCTGGGGGTCCTCACCAGCACTGCCCTGGCTCGTGCTCCCTGCACCAAGGGGTTTCCCTTAACTTCAGCCTTGCTTTCGTATTTGGTTACGCTCCACGCATTCCCTTCCTCCAGCTCTATTTACACCTGGAATAAGGGCAGTCCATTTTCTGACATGGACAGATATGAAAGGAAATCCAGCTCATTTCACTTAGGTGTTTCTCCTGCCACAACGAAGACCACCTAACCTTCATTTTCTTGATTTTTTTTAAAAACCTTTCCATAATATTTACATTGTGAAAAACAATTAGGGGAAATCATAGTATGGAAACAAAAGCTGTAAGTAAAATTTGTTTCTGCAGAAATTAATGCTTTATGGATAGCTTTGTGCACAAAAATAAGTAGCATAATAGTTCTCCTCCAGGGGGCTGGAATGTTAACAATAACTCTAACAACTAATGAGCTCAGTTTTACAGCAGGGAGAACAGATGCACATAGAAGTTAACTCTGTTTTATGGTCACGCGATGTGTCAATAGGTGGGCTGGCAAGTAAAAAGTATTCCTACTCCCACTCCTTTTAACCAGTATATATCATAACCTCACACACCGGGAAACGTTCTCTGGGTACATCACCCAGTCCCATCAATATTAATAGACTGTCATATGCAACTCAAATAGATGCTCTCCCACTGCTATACAGCATTCATGACTCATTTCGTTTCAGGACTGAATGCAATGCAGTTAGCAGCAGACATCATAAAGCTAATCAATATCCATGTGCAGCCTTTCCCCAGGCATATTTGATTTTTAAAAGAGTTCTTCAAATTCTTAGAATAAAAAGGCATTTAATTTGCATGCAGGGAAGAGAGAGACAAGCTTGCAGGCAAGCTTTTTTTATACATCAATATCACAAGACGTGTACTTTATTAGTGAAATCCTATCCTTATAGCAAGAACTGGTGTTTTGAAAGAAACAGTCCAAGAATTACAGGTGATGTCTACATGGTCCAGAGAATTTACAGAAGTGAATTCAGCAATAAAACTTAAAAAAATACAACAGCATTCTTTAAATCAATCCTCTCCAACGTATCAAATGGGGGCTCAGTTACTAAAGGCTTTTTTTCCAACCTGGTGTCTGTAATATCGCAGCATTCATGCTCTAGGAGTCAGGAGGTACCAAGGGCCAAGAAACCCTGCCTGCTGCCCTCAGCACTTCCAGCGCAAAGCAGGAGTAAATGGTCCCTGGTGTGAATGCGACAGCTGCCGTAGTGAGGACGGGAACAAATCCTGTCAAAGGCTGTTGGGCAAAGAATTTACTGAACAACATTTATGACAGTGAAGGTCCGAGGCAGAACCCTGCGAACTGCCCAGATGTTGAAGAGACTCACTGTCGCTCGTATCAAAGCTTGTCTGATCTCCAACAAGCATCACGGAGCCTCCCGAAAACGTCAACCTTTCCGTTGCCTGTATGCAGATATTCCATCCTCACCCTCTCTCTTTCCCCCACAAACAGCTTTCCCTTGAATTTATTTCCTCCCATACAAACTCCCCCTCTGTGATCGCAGTCAGACGTTAACTGCAGCGAGCTGCCGTCGCACGCCCTGGCAGTGACTCCGCAGCACCGCTCGCGGGCTCCCGGGCGCCGGATGGGCGCGACCATCGCTGGCACAGCATCCAGCGTGGCACTGAGGGCTGCCGTGCCCTCTCCAGCACGGGCTACCCAGGCACGGCCAGGTTTCAGGGGTGCTCTTTGACAAGATAGAATATGGGGAAGTAGTTCTTGGAAGTGATTCATAAGGCTCTGCTGGTGCGTCTTTAGCCAGCTCTCATATTATTTCTATGCCCACAGCAAAATTCTTAGTAAGCTTACACCCAGCCATAAAGGACTGTTTGAACGCAAATTAAGAAGATGCTGATTATGTTGTTCGGGGCACTTTTCATTGTATCTGTCTGGACTCAACTATCAGAGAAGACAGGAGGCCATGCCACAGCAGTCAGAGATTAAGAAGGGAAAACAGGAGTTCTGGATAATTTTTCTCAACGTCTTGGACACCTGTGGGACAGTTACATTTCAGCTGTAAAAACAGTGTGCGTAATCATGTGCTCATGACCTCATATGTACATACCTTATACATAACTGGCTTTTCTTTTGTAGGTGCTTAGTATTTTGAAGAGTTCAGATGTCCAACTTCACATTCCCACTGCCAAAAACTCTTCATGAGTGTCTTCAGCAGCAGCTGTTCCTGAGAAACGCTTTGAAAACATGGAAAAAATGTCATCAAACACATGGTTGGTTGTGGCTCCTTCAAAACAATCGTATAAAATGAGGCAGATGTGTATATAAGCACAGAAATCTTTGCAAAATGCTAGTAACTGAACATCATTAAAAACATTAGACACATAGACATTAGCCTGACATTAATAAAGCTGCAGTGTAAGGCATTTACAGGCTAGCAAATGTAAAAAAATCAGGATCAAAGGCTCAAATTAATCTGGTCGTTACTCAGAAGTCAAGGTGAGGCAGCAGACTTAACTGAGAGCTTGGCAATTCCTAGAGCACAGATGCGTATACTCATACCCACTCACGCACAAAACCCTGTACCTTGATCCAGAGCAACCAGGAACACGGCAAGTCTTTACTCAACAAAACCACACTCAGTCTTTTAGACAAATGTTATCAAATAATAACTATCAAAGTAAAATGAGGGTCTAACTCTTACAGTGTCCCTGTAATGACAAAACAATAAATAACAAAAATGTTATAAACAATAAGGAAATAACAACAACATAAACCTTATCAGAATGATTAGAAAAAGAGGTATTTGTTCACTGGTTTGCCTAGGTTAGAGAATCGGAGATCTTATTATTGCCATGACTGTATAAAGGAAATCTTGCATATAAAAATATTCTTGTCCCAGATGGGCTTGATTGCCATATTTGCTTTCCAGTTTTTATAATTCGCACTTCAAATCTCCAAAGAAAAGAATTGCTATAACAGCTGTTGATTTGTATGAACTAACTTGCATAAATGTTCTCCCTCCTATCCTTCAGGGAAAAGTCTGAGTAAACATGAGCCAGGGAAATATATTCCCTTAGAAAAAGTCATCTTCTGGCAATCTGAAAAACTTTGTCGTTTGTGAAAGCAAGTCATTTCAGCATTACAGTTTTTTCCCTGATGGCTAAGTCTAGCCACGGTGAGACCAGACACGCCACTGGAAAGGGCTCCAGTGCTGTACTCGCCCTCTCCCTCAAGGCCACATCCAACACCTGGCTGCCAAAGCAGCGCCGTGGCTAAGGAAGGGCCACCGTTCGCCCGGCCCCGGCTGCCAAGCATCCGCGGCTCTCCGACTTCCCTTTCTCACGGACAACCCAGCCAGGATCAGCAACTCCCTTCGCCCATGCTCGCGCTCAGCTGTGCACACCACCTTGCAGTTAAGATCACAGCTAGCTGAAAGACCTATTTTTTTGGCAAAAAAACCCTCTGCAGTTCTTAAATCCATTTTTCTTTCATGTTCCAATAAATGTGGAAACATCTGGCAGACCTATCTTCTGACTTAAAAAGCAGCATTTCTCCTGGGAAATGAGTCCGCCCTCAAACTCCAGAATTTCTCTGTTGAGAATTTAAAAATTAATTACATTTAAAATTTTAAAAATCCCAAACTTTATGTTGGATGTTACCCAGCAAGAGAGTTACGCTAGTGCATTAGCAATGCCCAAGAGTCTAGAATCTTTCCCTCGTTTCTATTACAGCACTTTTTCCTACTGGCAACGTATTGGTGTTTACTTAGCTCTAACCTAGGCAGCGAGAATCCTGCCTCCCTGAAAGCGTGAGGAATTGACCCTGAAGTCCTCCCAATGTAATTCCTACCATATAAATAGTGACTAAAGACCAGAATTGTAATGGGTGCCTAGTGAAGCAGACAGGAAGCCAAATGTTTCTGCCGATCTGTTCTTCCATACTGAAAAGCTCCGAGTGACTGAGCTAGCAGACCCTTACGCTCAGCGTGACGGTATTATGCAGTACTTATTATTGAGTTGTATATCCACTTATTAAACTTCAGGAATTTTTCTGACCACTGAAAACAGAAGTCTACTGGTTTGGGATGAAACCTAGAGAGCCTAAATGAAAGCACCAAGTTACCTCTGCTAGCCTGTGCTCAGCCCCTGCTAGTGAGTCTCATGTGAGAGTTACAGAAACGCTTAATTACAGAGAGCCAATTATTAGTGACGTCTCTCAAACGCAGGCGCAGAGCATCTTCCACAGCAACTCTGATGGAGCAAAACCACACTGAGGAGCCCAGCAGCAGAGCCTACAGCAGCTGGATCCCATACTCCATCTTGCACAGTAAAAGTTTAAGGAAGAATGGGCTGCCATTATTTACAAATGCTTGAGTAGTTTTTTGAGACTCCAGAGGGGCAGAACCGTTACCAGGGAGGTCGCAGGGAACAGCTTTCATCCAGAACATACGCATACAAGAGGTTAAGCGCTGCGGAGCACACCACGATCTAACCCGGGGCAAACTCCCCCTGAACAGCCGCTGGGCAGGGGCTGGCGGCCAGCACTCCGGCACCAGGACCCCCGCTCTGGCAACACGGGGAAAGGCAGCGCCCAGGGAGGTGCCTACAGAGGCACCGCTCTACTGCACGCTATGGTGCGCACCAGGAGCTCGCAGGTGTGCCAGCGCCTGCAGCAGCCGCCTGCTCCGCCTGGGCCAGCCGGCACCGCTCGGCGGGAGCTCGGGGCAATCACCCACGCACCTGGCGCTCCAAGGAACCTGGCCGCTCCCTCAGGGCGGTGCGGGCCAGCCGGGTGCCTGCCAGCCGCCCCACGGCTGCGCTGGCCCAGCACAGGGCAGGCGAGGCCAGCCCTCCGGGAGCACTGCCAAACCCCGCGGAACGACTGCTCAGGGACTGGGCCCACCCGGGCAGCGCACAGCCGGCGCCGGACACGCCGGAGCCCAACGCCGGCGGTATTGACGTTCCCGTGCCCGCACGGGCAGCGCACACCTTGCACTGCACGCCGCCCGGAGCCACGGGCCCCGCGCCGCCCGCCCCGTTCGGCCGGGCAGCCTGCGCGGACACACGGGACGGCGCGGAGGGGACGGCGCGGAGGGGACGGCGCGGAGGGGACGGCGCGGAGGGGACGGCGCGGAGGGGACGGCGCGGAGCAGCGGCCGAGCAGGCGGTGCCGCTGCAGCCGGAGCAGGGCCGCGCCCGGGCAGGGGCCGCCGGGCAGGGGCCGCCGGGCAGGCCACGGGGGAGCGGCGGGGCGGGCCCCGGGGCCTCCAGCCCGGCCGAGCCAGCCCGCAGTTGCGGCCGGCCCGAGGGACAGCCCGGGCGCTTCCCCGTCACCCCGAGCGCTGAGCCGAGCGCGGCGGGATGCGGCGGCCCGGCCCCAGCTCGGCCCGGCCCGGCCCCCGCGCCCCGCCCGCGGCTGCGCCCGGCCCGAGCACGCATGCGCCCGGCCCGAGCACGCATGCGCCCGGCCCGAGCACGCATGCGCAGCGCGGAGGCGCCGCTGGCGGGGGGGGCGGGGCGGGCCGCCCGCAGGCGGGTTTTAGCGGGGAGCCGTTCCCAGCCAAAAATGGTGGTTGGTTTGGCTTTTTTTTTGAAAAAAATCCCCCACCTGGAGACGCTGCCATCTGCTTGAAGGATTTGAAGCGCTGAGCCCCCAGGCGGAGGGAGGGCCGGCCCTGCTGCGCGCCGCCCGCGCCTGCCAGGCCGAGGGTCGCGGCCCACGGCCGGCGCCCAGCCAGGCCGCCCGCCCGCTGCAGCAGGCGCAGGGCGCAGAAGCTTTTCTGTCGGTAGAAATCTATTAAAAGGAGGCTTGCTGAACCCCAGCGGGACCGTGTTCGATCCTGCCTTTGTCATCGGAACTAAAAGCGCCCGAAGAGTTTGCATCAGCTTTGGTAACGCGGCCCAGTGGCCTGGCAGCAGGCCCTTGATCTCACGACAGCCCAGCTGTTCGCTGCAGCAAATACAGCCTCAAAGGTGTCACCTGCCAGGGCTCTTGAGAAAGTTGAGAGTTGGAAATAATTCCTCGAAACCCTTGTTTTTGCCGTTCATGAGGAGCCCTGCTCTGATACTGAGCAGCTTTTCTTGCCCAGCGCTGCAAACAACGCTGCATGGAGCTGGGCAAGCGGGCAGCGAGGGAGCCACCGCGGGGGCCGTCGTGCTGTCTGTCCCTGCGCCTGCCCACCTCCGCGCCCCTGAGCAGCCCAGGTACTGGAAAACACAAAAATCCCTGTTTTCGGACACTTGTTAGGTGTCATCAGACTCCCAGACCAGGAGGAAGAATTTTAAGTCACAAATCCTTTTTCTTTTGTGTTTATCTGAGTGGAATTAGGTAGTAACACAGAAGAGCTGTGGGCATCACGGTGCTGCTCCTCTCAACCACCATGCTGTCTACTTGCTCTTAAAATACTCTAGCAGAATTTATGAGACATTCAAGTTTACGCAATAATGTTAAGACCTGTTTTTTGTAGATGTCATTTTTTTTGCATCTTCCTGTCATATCTTGTAGGTGTTCCCATTGTTCGGACATCTCAAGTTATGCATCTCACTAAACTTAATATTCTTTCATAATGTTATCAAACTGTCTCATACCCTCAGATTCCAGATCTTTTCATACTCTTAAAGCTCCAATTTTCCCCTGTATTTGGCTTGAATCATCCAATAAAGCTCATTCTGGACTTTGTCTCTATTATGTATTAAAGATTATTATATTACTTTTAATATATATGATATATATTGACCTATGTTAATATATGAAAACTTATCATGAATAAAACCAGACAGAAATCTCACAAAGACATTTGGGTAGGCCATGAGATAGTCCCTTTAACTCAGTTCTATCTCCAGCTCTACATTCTCTCCCAATCCCATATTTTCCTTTCCTTTTGCAGGGAAGTAACAAGTTTGAGTCTCCCACAGCACAGCCCTGTGACTGAGTCCAGTATCACACTTGCCGACTGCAAAACACTCACATTTTCTGTGCCACCTTTCACTGGTGTGTAAAACAGGTAAGATGGTATTTCCTGTCCTTGTGGCTGCATTGTGCTGCTTTCTTCATGTTTGGAAATTGCTTTGAGATAAAACTTGTGTTAGGATAAAAGGAAGCAAGTTGTCGTTTGAGGCAGTGGAATTTTTGTGCTACAGTGAGAACTGTATCACAGAAAGGGAAATTCTGCTGAGCTGTCAAGAAAAGGAGGAGCAGCAGTAGATAAAATCCTTATTTCTCTCAGAGTGGCTTAACACAGAGTATTGCTACAGCAGTAAGCACAGTTGAGAGAGCTACAGCTTAATAATATGCCTTGTAGTAGAAATGCCTGTAGTATTCTTTCAAAGCAATTGCAGTGCACTTCTGATTCCAGGCAAATTTTGATGATAATATTATGATGTTCTGTACAGTGGCTTCATTCTGCTTGGGTTCATTGCCAAGCAGTTCACAACTGCGCTGACCACAAATGGGAAGAAATTTCGTTGTGATAGTAAGAGTAGTTCTCTTTTTCTCTGTTTCACTCTCTCTTTAACAGTGCTGGAAATGATTGGGGGCATTAGTATTCTGATGAAGAGAGGCTGTGACAAAGACCGTGACTACAGGGCCTCCTGACTCTTCTGTGATGCTGGCAGTGATGTCGAGGGGACTGACTCCAATTGCACCGTTATTGAAATAGCCCTACCATGGTACGGAGAAAACAAACAGACGGGCAATTCATAACACAGGCGTAATGTTTTCAGTTTTGCAGTGTTAGTTTTGCACTTTGTATGGAAGAATGATAACAGGTGAGCAAATATTTATCTTCATGCAGGGATTGCGGATATTTGTGTGCCAATTTGTATGTGCTTGTGTTCATTTCAAAAAGGACAAGCTATATACAAATGTGATCGTATCTTTCCTTCTTTCTGCATGTGCTTCCCTGGCAGGATTTGGAAACCTCATGCAGGATGTGCTGTGGTGCTTTAGTCAAGTAAAAGGAACTATAGATATTGGGGTGACAGAAGGTAAGTTTATTTTTTCCTTTTGTTGCTGTGATCAAAAAGAACTTGTTTGTCATGTACATCTTGCCTCATCAGCGTGCAGGGGGGTTGTTCGCATGTTGTTGGAAACGGCTGGCAAAGAGCTAAGTTAACACTCTTCGTTTCTGCCTTCATTATGTACTTAGGCATTTGAAAGAGATGAGTCTCTAACATCAGCTATTGATCCAGAAAATTAATTTGAAGGCATTATGGCTCAATCATATGAGTAGTCTTTGAAATAGATTTCCTTTTGGTTTTCAGCTGTTATTTACAGAATTTTTCAGGGAATTATGAGACAACCTCTCCCACTGTAACATCCTTTAGTGGAATCAGTTGGATTCTGTTTCTGGGTAACATAAGTATAACTTGGTGCTCATTCCTGTATCCGGAGTTGAGTTAGATTGCAATGCATACACTTCTACAGATATGTGTCTATGTGGGAGGGACTGATGCGGGCAGTTGGGGGATTTAGGAGCACAAGACATCCCCTTTCACACTCAGTAGCTTTCAGGGTGATATGTGCTTATCAGTCACTTAGGCACTTCTCTCTCTGCAAGCACATCTGTTCGGCATTTAGCCAACATGTGGACTGCAAAAACGTGGACAATTGAAAAGAAATAAATGCATTCAATTTTCCTGACTTTAAAGTTGAATTTATTCATTCAGTTCTGTTCTTCCTGTGATTGTTCTGGTTTAAACTTCTTACCGGGCATTTTCCTACATTTTCTTATTCTCATTTCACACTTCCATCTTCCTTCCTCCTATTGCACTGGCCATTAATCCTTTCCCTTGCCATTTCACATTTTGTTACCTGTATGTTCTTTATCCCTCAAGGATAACTGAAACCTTTATCACATCCCTCTTCACTTAACCCTCCCAGTATAGGCAATGGTTTTGTGCCATAGGGAGGCCAAACAAACAGTGATGAAATCCTGGCTTCCTGTGTGCAGAGCAGGTCGGTTTGTGTTACTACAGTGACCTTTTACATTTGCGTGTAAATTTCTGTTGTGTTTTGTTTGGAGCACCATAGGACATGAGCTGTGTTTTCCGGGATGACACTGCACAATGCACAGGCCGGTATCTGGAATATAGCATGGCAGAGTGCTTCCCATTAAGACTTAGTTGCGCTGGCAGAACTGCGCCAATGTTTTCTGCCTGAAACCAGAGTGTAGACACTACTAGTAGTGTTTCATCCCTCCAACTGAATGGTTTTGGGTTGGCCTATTAGATACATTTCTTCTATTTTTTGTATTTCCTGAAGTGTGATGCTTTCTTTAAAAGCACAGTCTCCTAAGACTGAGAAGAGGACTGAGTCAGCCCGAGCCTCTGGCAGCAGAGCTCCGACTTCTCCTCCTGGTGGGAATGCGATTCCGCCTGGAGTGCTGTCCTCTGTGCTGCTTCAGTGGCAGGTCTCTGGTACGCTGCTTTTGCAGAAGAGGGTTTCATTCAGTCTGTAACCTCTAGAGGCTACAGTGGGGCACAAAACTCAGGAGAATATTTAACAATTTCTTAAATCTCCAGGGGGAAAAAATGCCATTGCGGTTAAAGCCATAACTTTTTTTACTGAGGTGATTTTTGCAAAATTGTTTACAAGTGGTTTCAGCTTTTACGGTAGAATCTGACTCTAAATGGTCAAGAGTACTTGTTTGCTAGTTCAGGATTAGTAAAATGATAGGTTGCCTCTTCTTACTCACTATCCTTTTCTTAATGTAACCAGTTATCAACTGAAAGCTATAAGCATTTTTTTAGTTTTACATTTGAGACTCAGTGCTGGAGGAATCCAGAGGCATGGTGACAGGAAGGCACCCCTGTGATTTTTTCTTGGACTAACCTGGACTCACAGAACAGTAAAGGCTGATAGATAATACTTTAAAGGCTATATTCAGTGAAACCAATAACAAAAAGGTGATCACGTTGGTCTGTTGAATCTGGTCAACAGGTACAAATGGCCTCACCATGACCAAGCAGAAAGCTTGGGAGACTATTTTAGGTATGGGATTGGGCTTTTGGTTGTTACGCTGGCTTTGTGTTTGTATGTGAATATGTATGTGTATTTGCCACATCATCCAAATGTGTAACTAATAACTCCAAATCAAAGATTTCAGTGTTGAATGATGGTCTGCAGGCTTACCAAGCTGGCTCAGAGCCTGGTTTCTGTTCTTACATGTTGGTTTCCTTTTTGTGTTGCTTGCTAATTAAGCTCAAATATATATCCCGATTTTTGCATGTAAAGTGAAGCTCAGTTTGTTAATGGAACATAAAAACTGAGTATAAATATTTAAATAGATCCAAGCCACAATAAAGATAATTTGGGGGGCTTTTTTTTTTTTTTTTTATGTGGCTTTAATGTGGTAGAATTAATCTATTTCTTAGGGAATGTTCATGTCTATTTTTAAGTGGAAAAAATATTTTTTTCTGTCATGTACAATGGAATCTATTACATGGTGGAAGAGAGGCACAGTATTTGCAGATTCCAGTCCTACAAGCAGGTCTCAGATACAGCTTCTGTTTCAAGCTGACTGTGAGTTCCTGGGTAAACCTGAAGCAGGTCGCTGCACAGCTCTGTGTGGATAATATTTATTCCAGACTCACGTGACCTCTGACTCTGTGATCTATATCTACATCCATAAGGAGGTGATACAGACAGACACAGAAACTACAGGGATGCCATATAAATAGTTAAAAAGGCATACAGGGAGGAGGGACGTGGGTTTAGGAGGAAATACAGGCCACCTCCTGATCCCGTAGTGATGATCTTGTAAGCAGAAGTGGGGCAAATCTCCTTCTGGGCTCTTAAGCACAGGACCAAGGAGGGCTGGGTCTGGACAGCTGAGGGACATGAACTGCTCTTGGAGCAGTCAGTTTTTCCTCTCCCTTCCTGGAACAGCAGGCAGGTCAACACCTCACCGGTCAGTTCATCCATTAAGTTCCAGTGGTGGAATCAACTTCCAGCTCTCTGCTAGCAGAGTGCGTTACACAAGCCCAGTGCTGTGGTCGTGAGGATCTGGGTTGCAGCAGGACGTCACTTGGTGTGGAAATGCGTGCTGGAGAATGAGCAAGGTGGTCTGTGCGCAGCGGCTGACCATGTCCGCGGTCCAGCAGCGTGGCTCTGAAGATGCCATCCTCAGGTAGCACAGCGTGCACTGCCCTCTTCTCGCGATGCGCACCTGCGTGTGCAGAGCGTAAGCTGCGTGCTGAGACAGGAAAGGTCGTAACTACAACAGCGATACACTCTTTTTTCCTTTGTGGGTGGTGAATGGTTTCTCCAGCGCTGTTCTCAGCTGGCCTAACTTAGGGGTGGCCCTAGCCTTCTCTAAAGGCATCCTGGCTCCAGAATATTAGTTCAACTAGCTACTTGGACATTCACGTTCTTTTCCAGGTTTTGTTGTACGCTCTTACGACAGTGGTAACTGAGACACTGTGATCATTAGAGATATGTAATTGCAGTTTTCACATCTGTGATGTGGTTTAATTATGCATACCGCACCTAACTTTCCTCTGTAATTTCGAGTGGAGACGACATTCATCACTTTCTCAAGTAAACCTGGGTGCAGTTAAACAGCAGTGTTTGCTTCAGAGACAGTCATTTACATTTCCAGGTTTCTGGATTCACAGTATTCACAATATTCTCATTGTGTGAGTCATACATGAACACATAAAGTGACTTTCCATGAAGACTGCGTGATAAAATACTGTCTCTTTATTTCACATCTTGTTTCCTGCGACGGACTTGAGATACACAATAGTACTTAATCTTCAGCCTTCACTTCTGCGTGATGCAATCAGGGTGAGCCGTCATCTCTAAGCAGGAAGGCTTTGCATTGCTTGCAGCCCAGACCTGGATTTTTTTTTTCCCTACATCCAGAGAGGGTATTTTGAATAAAGAGAAAGATATTAAAGTGAAATGAAAAGCTGCTGTCTGCACTGGCACAGGTGCTTTGCATCTCTTTGTTATAAATGCAGTCCTGCTGTCATCTACCAATGACAGCAAAATTAGAAAGACTGCAGCCAGATGATGAAACCAAACAGCAAAATGACCCGGTGCTCCACACGAGGCAACAACAGCAGGCAAGAATGGTGAGTGGTTTGGTCCTAAACCAGCAACTTGTCCGCAGAGTAATTAAACAGCAGAAAAACGGGGTGGGAGCATCAGCAGCTTATCACGTTATTTCCTTCCAACCTGCCCTCTTGATGCTGTGATATTTTCCATTATGTGCACCTGAGCAGGCCGCGGCAGAGCGAGTTTGGCGTGCGCTAAGCTGTGAGGGATTTCTGCCTTGAAGCGCGGGGTGCAGCTGAAAAAGCCTTAGGGCCATCTAGGTCTGCTCCGCTTCCCAAATGCTGCGGGTTCGCCTGGCTGCGGGAGAGCCGGAGCGAGGAGCTCTGCCTCGGAGGAACCTGGAACAGAGCGCAGTCTGCTTTCGTTCCATGGCTCAGTGTGCACGCTGCGGTTTGTGGGTGCCTTCGGGGCGTCTTTGGCCCCCCCGCTCTAAGCACGCTCTCGGGCCGGGGGCCGGGGGCCGGGGCAGCGCGGCCGCTCGGGCTGCCGCGATCGCTCGGAAGGCTCCGGCTGCAGGCGGCGCCGGGCCGCGCTTTGCCGCCGCGCTGCGGGGCAGCCGAGTTCCAACGCCGGAATCGCCTCGGGCGCGTCCCCTCCGCGGCGGGGGCAGCGCTCCGGGGGGCCGGCGGCTCGGGGGGCCGGCGCTGAGGGACGGCGGCGGAGCGGAGCGGAGCGGAGCGGGCTGGGGCGCGGCGGAGCCCGCCCGCCGCCCCCGGGGCTGCCTGCCGGGGCCGGGCCGGGCCGGGCGGCCGAGGCGCGGCGCTCCGGGGGTGTGTTCGCCGGCGGGACGGGCCTCGTCAGCAGCCCCAGCCGCGCCTCAGCCCATGCGGCGGCGGGGCCGGCCGGGCCGGAGCGCTCCGCTGCGCTGCGCTGCGGGGCCGGCAGCATGGGGGCCTGGGCGGGGGCTCCGCCAGCCGGGCAGCCCCAGCAGCGAGCCCCCGCCGCCCCTGCCATGTAGGCTGCCCGGGCACCGGGAAATCCTCATGGACTGAGGAGCGGCTGCGCTACTTTCTTTTTTAGTGGTTTTTTTTTGGGGGGGTTGTACGGTTTTACCCCCTCCACCCCCCTTTTTTTTGTTTTTTAATTACGGGTTTGGAAGATGAAATGCTTCTCGCGCTATCTGCCGTACATCTTCAGACCGCCCGGCGCCCTCCTCTCCGCCAGCTGCCACGCCGAAGGTAGGGGCCGGGGGGGCGGCTGTGGCCGGGCTCCGGGCTGCCACGGGAGGAGGCTGAGGAGGCAGGGGAAGGCTCGGAGGGCGGCCGGAGGCGTAGCAGAAGATGACTCTGTGTGTTCCTGTGAATGCTGCTTGCTTGACTGCTCACTCTGCGCTGATGGTGCAAATAAGCAGCAGGACCGGCTCAAGGAGGGCTTTCTAGTGATCGTGCTGGCACGTCTTTCAGGTTTATGTAGTTTGTAAATGTGGCCTTTAATTCATCTGCATATTCCCAAGAAAATGAAAAAAAATCCTACTTAGCACTGCCTGCGTTCGGTTCCCTGTGCCCTTTCCCTCGCTCAGTAAAGCCTGCTTTCGGGTCTCGGCAAAACAGCTCTGCAGCTATTTGGGATGAACGAAATGTTCTCACCGGTGTTTGAACGTTGTTTTTGCTGGGGAGGAATGCAAGGTATCGGGTCTGTGTTCACTGAGACTTCGTGGGACTTCTCCCATAGGGCGTGCTTGTTCGTGCTGATTTATAACCCTGTGTGATACGACTGCGTGTGTTTGTTGTGTGTGAACCCAAGACGGTTTCGTGGACCATCTGCAGTCGTCCAAACAGCTCCGTGGGACCAAAATTTCACACCATTGTTACTCCACAATGTGGAACTACAGTGATTTTCCTCATGCCGCTAACCAGAGTTAGTTAAGGAGGAAAAACACCCTCCCTGTCACCCAGCTTTCTACAGACTCGCTCATCTAATTTGAGTCTGTGTGCATAGACCAAATTACCAACCTTACCTGTGAACAATGGGAAAATCCAGACAAACACTGTAGGGATGCATGCTTACGGCTGTTTTTGAGATGACTGGCTTCCGTCTCAGCCCACTGTGTGTATCTAGTGAAAAAGAAACGCTGTGGGGAGTACCTTGCCACGGCTCCCGACGCCTCGACCACAAATGTTGTAAGGCTGAAGACAGGCAGTGGAAGGGTCGAGCAGGAAGGACTGGGCAGTAGATGATGACACTCCAGGCTAAATTACTATGTCTACTTACGTTGCTATATTTTACTCCAAGCAGATGGTATGGACTTCTTTTTTAAATTTATTTTCTCTGAAGTTTTAAGCAGATAAAATTATCCTGATAGATAACTCAGGCTAACTCTGGAGGTCTGTCTTTGAAAATTTCCCTGAAGATTTCTTCTGTTTTCATGTTGACTTTGTCCAAAGGCACAGCTCCTTAAGATATTCTGAATAAGCAACTTTTGGATTGTTCTACTGGAATAAGTAATTCAATGGAGAAGCAGACCTCACTGTTTTAAGGGAGGTCATACGAGACTACTGAGAGAAAAAAAAGTGAGTTAAAGAAAGAAGCCACACTGGTGTGCTATCTATTCTTCTCCATTGCAAACAATATATAAAGAATGAAGCTTGTACAGAACTGTTTCTCAGACCAATTATCAGATGCATATAATTAACTTGGGGTGAAACTGAGGTCTGGAGAGTTTAAATGACTGTTACAGGCTAAATCAGTAGCAGAACCGAGAAGAGAACCCAGGTAAGAGCCTGGCTCCTGCCTCAGTCCTCTCGGAGTGGCTAAAAAGGCCAGTGTAGCATGCGAGAACCCTCAATATACAGTGTGCAGCGGGAGCAGGATCTAGTGCTTGTGCTTCCATGTTCTGAAGTGATGAGGGTGCAATTTGGTACCTTTGGTTCAGTGTTGCTGGAGGGCAGACTCACAAATGGACAGAAGTATTCATGGGGTGAAGCTGCGATGCCTCAGGGGCCGGATTTGGTCAGATGCTGCCCCGGTCAGTCTTCCAGCCAGGCTTTACTCTGCAGACAGAAGGCACAGGACGGCTGAGCCTGTCAAAGAGAAAAGGCTCCCCTCCTCACCCAGCCTGGCAGAGGTGTCCCTCTTAACCAGAGGAGAGACTCCTTCGCGCCCCTGCACCACCCTCTGTACTCACCTCTTCCTGGCGAAGGTGTTCCTCCAGAGACCCTCCTGATCCCGGCTCCCTCCAGACCGAGACCTGAAATCCCAATGAATTCTCTATTACCTCACTGTAAGAATTCTTTTCTTCATTCACCCCACATTCCCGGAGTTGTAAATGAGAGATCTAGGTCAGCAAAGAGCCTGGAACAGAGAACAAAGACCATGTGCCAAGCTGTAATAAACCTGAAATTCAAGCACGGTTGTTGATCCTCTTCTGGCACTGCCTATGGAATGGTTTTAGAAGGTTGCAGCTGAGCTCTCATTTACGTCCTCACAGACTGGTTTGTTGTTCGGCTCTGCTTTGCTGTGAAGTTACAGTCCTTGCCTGGCAGTGCCCATGGAAATGATCCAGCATCGTTCTTGTTACTGCGGAGGTGTGGGATTAGGATCATGAACGGGAAGGAGACGGTGCATCTGGAGGAAGCTGGTGCAAGTGGAGTGCCTTAGGTGGTGGACGTGGTGTGGCTGAGCAGGCAACATGCTGGCTTCTCTTGTGTGACCTGTTGTTGCCGTCACGCTCCCGATGCTCATTGTCACCCAGAAACGCCAGTGCTCCTCGTACCAAGGCGTGTGGCTTAGGATGCGGCATAGGATAGCACGTGTGTTTTGAGACGTTTTGAAAATACTGACTGCTTGGGCCTTAATAGCACAGCTCAGCGATGCATTCAGCCACGGGGTTGGTGTCGCGTGCTTGAATTCGGTCCCGCTCGGCAGCACGTAGGAACGCACGCTTGTGTCCCATTGACCTTCAAGGCATGCCTGTAGCTTGGCTGAATGGTAGCAGTTTGACAGAATTTGAGCCCACAGTGCTATCCTTTGGACCCTGATTGCTACTCCTGAGCTGTATTTGAATGAGGAATATTGCTGTAGGAAAGCATTTCTTGATCTGTTACTTAAGATGCAAAGCAGGTATTTGGGTCTGTCTTGTTCTCGCGGTGGTGTGTGCACTGAAAGTTGATCTAAATGTATCTTTTGGTGTGGAATGGGCACTGTGGGCTCTCTACCATTTATTATTTGCTGAAAAAGTGTTAAATGGCAGAGGGACTGGTGCCGTAACAGAAACATGCATGTGTTAGTATCAGGTTTGCCCACAACTGTGGATAGGCTGCAGCAGCTGACGGACTTGGGATGTACGTTTACAAAATAAACCACTTCAGAATGAATACATATATACTGATCAAAATAACTGCCTGGTTTTTTAAATGCAAACTTTTTTTATTTCTGCAGCATGTTCAACTCGAGGATATCAAAGATCATTTAAATCCTTAGCTAAGTAACCTTCACAAAAAAAAGCCTTTGAATTAAGAAAACAATATCCTTTCCTGCAGATGAGGAAGCAAGCACAAAGGTGGGAAGTGAGTTCTCTGTGGTTATACAATCACCAAACTTTGAGTCATGCATATGTTTTCTTCCAGAATTTAAACAGAAGTATATTTTTGTGCACTTTTCTGAGCAGGGTTTGAAATGTTGGCTGTTCTGTAGAAGTATTAATTATTTTGGATACTTTAATTGATGTTTAGACATGTAATAGTTATTTCCTATCCTTAAAATCTGTTGTTGTGCTTAGGAGATCTTTAACTGCATTATTAATTTGACAGACCAACAACTTGAACACATTTTCAGAACTTCCAAATTTTTCCAAATTTGGTTGCCATTGAGTTAGGCTGAAGGTCTTGAATCACTTTGTATTTCACACTGGTAAATGTAGCTGTTCATCACTGCAGTTGTGGGATCTCTGTGCAATAGTATGTTAGTTTGGTGCAGATAGAAACCCCCAAACAATACAAATGTGTCTGCTTTCAGTTCGCTCACTAACTGCAATTGATAGGGATTATTTAAATATTACTCTTTATTTAATATTAAATACTTTATCCAATATCTGAATTTACTGCTAAGGCCTAGATACATGTTTTTAATTGTAACAGAGAAATAATGATGCACATTTGATACTGCAGTGCTAAAAATCTGGACCATTAAGTGAAAACATAGAATCATGGAATGCTTTGGGTTGGAAGGGACCTTTAGAGGTCATCTAGCACAACCCCCCTGAAAACATATTTAGGTGGTCAAAGAAGCACTGTTACTTTCAAGCTAGATTCAAAACAAATATATGCGGTAGGTTTTGTACTATTTTACTAACTCTGATCACCACAACAATGTAATAAGAAACTTTAGCACTTCTTCTATACTTCCCACATACTTTTGTGAAGGACCAGGAGAAGGTGTCCACTGACCGTAAGTCACGTTAGGCCAAAGGTTTGGAGCTCAGCCGTGGCTGTGAGTAGGCTCGAGCAGTACTGATACAAGCAATGAACTCACTGTTTGTTCTGCACCAACAAGTATTTCTTGCTTTGAAGAGTCCTTCAGGAGCTTGGTGTTACTCTGCAGTTTGTTCCTGCACATTCTTTATTCATGCAAATAACTTAGAATGGCTAAATCAGTAACTTAGAGAAAGTTACGGTGGTCGTGCATTACAATCAGTAGTAGGCCAGCCCAAGGTTTGTAATCATTGGTGTGGAATTCTGATGCTGGCTGGTTTTCTTTCTCATGGGGGAAAAAACAGCTTCACACTGTACTCTGGATAGATTTCTGTTTGCTAGGGAAATAGAAAACAGAAATAAAAGACAACTTCTTACGTCCATCATACCCAAAACTGAGACAGTGCACAATGGGTACAGCAGGTTTGTGTGTGCGATACGAACGGGGAGGAGCTGCTGCTGGTAATGAAGGGCTTTGAAACCTTGCCGTGCTTCATCCTAGCTGCTGTCAGATGCAGATGTGAAGGGAGCAATACTGCTCAAATGTGACTCATGCTGGAGAACAACAAGTGGCGGTGGGGAGCACGGGAAGGTCTTGGATCGCAGCTGCAGAAATGAAAAACAGTGGGCTGGCTGTACAATTACCGCAGGCCGTGATCTGGGTCTGAGTCTCGTTAGTTAACATCTCAGCTGTCTCTATTACGTTATCGTTGTGGCTGTACTTGCTGCCCTCCTGGCCGTGCATCTGGCGCTTCTACTGGGAACCCTGGCTTTCCTGGGAGCTGGTATTGTTGATATTCCACCTATTCCGCTCTGTGCTCAGTGGGACCGCTGGCACAGCAGTCTGGGATTTCACACATTCCTCCAAAATCAAAGTATTGGGTCAAGGCTGGAAGAAAACATGGGTAGATTTCTTACTGGCGTTTTGGAATCAAAAAAATAGCATTGAGAAGTCCCTTGGGAGTCATCTAGCAGGATTAACTGTACTTACTGGTAATATTGACATAGTACAGGGATTCTTATAAAAGGTCTTCATCCATGCCAGATTTGGTCTGGAATCTTAACTCCCATCCAGCTGGTCTCTAGGATCTTCTAATTCAGCGATAAACGAATTAATAAATCAGCTTGAGATTTTTGAATGGGAGGAGATGTACAGGAGAAAACCATCACGTCGTATTGCTTCTCCCAAGATTTAAGTGACAATATTTAGGTGATTTTAAGTGATAATTATTACAGTTAGCATGGAAACATACAGCCAGAGAAGCGATGAGTGGCTGGAGGGCTGGTAAGAGCTAGGGAGGTCACTTGGATCACCTTTCTGTTTGCAGCAGGCTCTAATAAAGCAGATACTTAAAAGGTTCTTGTCAAACGTCTCAGTCCTCAAAGGATGCCAAATTGCTGTCTTTGCTGGTAATCAGTTCTAGTGCTGAGCTGTCTTCATGGTTTGTGTTCATTTATCTCTAACAAAACTATCTGCAAGTTAAAATGATTCTCAGTCTCCACTGTGTAGCCTGCAGAATCGCTCAGCACTGGCTTTATTGTGATGATGTATCTAGCCTCGTTCAGTTAAATTCCCTGTCTGAGCCTGTCCTTACAAGTGAAGCTTTCTGAACCTCTTATTACTCTTGTTGAGCCCTTTTATTTTCCCTTGATGTGGGATAGCCAGGAACTGGTACTGTGACTAAGAAAATCATCCATCCTTAGCAGAGAATGCGTTTTGTGTATTTGCTGTGCGGCAGCCTGCTGGTCTGTTGGTGTCTGTATGACCTTTGGGCCAGAGGTGCTGGTAACTTAAATTCAGTTTGTGCTCTTTAGTGCATCTGAGTTTTCTACGCACAGTAGAGGAATTCTGGCTGAAGTTGTGAGTTTCTGTATTGCTGAAGATAGTCGGTCATGGCTGTTCCAGGTAACCGTGAAAAATGAAGGTCTGTTAAGGGTTAAGCTGTCAGCCTTCCTCACCTCCACCCTCCTGAAAATTTTATTTCAAAGCCAAACTGTTGTCATTTTCCCTACTTTCTTTTCCTCTGGGGAGAATCTTCAATCCTCAGTATGCCTTTTAGTATTAACATGTAGAGTAAGATTAATTAAAAAGCATGCCCAGGACTAGGAATTCTCTCTGATGTGGCCGGGTTGGCTCCGTGGGTACGTGCATCTGCTGCAGTTGCAGGCAGTCGATGGAGCCGGTCCAGGTTTCCCGGTGGGAGCAGAGCTGAGACCAGTGGTGCCCGCACAGGCTGGGCTCCCGGGGACACGCTCGGGGCTCCCAGAAGCGCTGGGCAGGCGGGAGCTGTGCAGCCTTCGTGCCGAGCCGACACGCCGGGACCCTCCTGCGTCGCGCACAGGGCTGCTGGCAGGGAGGCAGGCTGTCCTTTGAAGGGCCTCCATGGGCGCTCCACGTGTTGTCAGCGGTGCTAAGCGGTGGCAGCTGCCCTGTACCGCTGCTCACACCTCCCCTGCTTTAGCCTACACGTACGCGTACAGCGTTTGCCCTTCTGAGCGGCTACCCTGGGGAGCTGCGCTGAGCGCAGAGCAGCTGGGCTGCTGAGCGGAAGAAAAGAAATGAAAAGGCAGTTTAATAAATAGATTTTGAAAAATCAATGGGGTAAATATTACGTATTTGAAAATGAATGTTTCTTTCAAGGCCTCTGAAGAATGGCTGGCACCCGTGCCCGGGGGGGCTCTGCCCGAGCTGCAGCTGCAGCAGAGGCACAGGGCAGTGACTGTCCGCGGCGAGGGTGGGCACCAGCCCGCGGTGCAGTGCCGCTCCACCCTGCTGCCGGGTACAGAGAGCCCTTGTCCCTCATCCCTGTTGTACCCCGAGAGAGGGCAGAGCCTGCCCGAGTTACCCGAGGGGACGCCGGGACCCATGGCTGTCAGCCTGGTTCCAGCGCGGTGCCCGCTGCCGCTGCTGTACCAGATGCGAATCCACAGGGAGCTCGCTCGGCCGCAGTGAGCTCTCCTCCCGCCTGCAGTTTAGGTCTGTCCCGCAGGGAGTTTAAACAGAAAGCGTATCTACATTTGATCTTCAGAAATTATGCGTACTTCTAAATTACAGACTGCGTGTGCAGAAAGCAAGGGGGGGCACGGACTAATTCTGATCTCAGCTGCTTGATAAGTCACAGCAGCTCCTCTGTCTTCTGCTAAGTAGCTCCTGTGTCTCCCTGACCCTGGGGCATCTCAGATTTGGCTTCCTCGCCTCTGTGGGCAGTGGGAGTCATGCAAAAAGCACAACTGCCCGTTACGAGCCTGTCGCTGAACGCGTTAGCACCGTGACGCTGCTCGAGTCCGCCGGACTTGCCTGGAGGACGTGACAAGTCCTCACGTGTCTTTGTGAACCTCCTTGTACTCGGGTGCGCGTGGGCTCCGCTCCTTGTTCGAGTTTGTACAAACATACGCAAATACATTTTACAAACGTGGATCCTGTACTCTCTATTCGGTAAAGGCTAAGCTACGAAAGGTCATACAGTGTCTGCTTTGGTATATGAGGCCTGGAGCTACCTTGGTTCAGTTAATGTGATTACTCTAAGGAAGATAATCTATTGCTTTAGGAATACCTTCACCTTTCGTTTATTGATGCTAAGTGTTCAGACTGTCCAGTGCCTGATTTATAAATTTCTCAATGGCAAGATAAGCAACGAGCACCACTCAGGTAATCGGTGCTGTTAGTGAAACCGACTTCTAGCTCAAAATTAAGTACTGTTTTAGTGAAAAAATACACTAAATAATGAAAACTATCTTTAAGCAAACTGATTATTTGCTGAATAGCTTGGTACTCACAAGATTCATGATCCTTAAAAGACCAAAATGTGACTTTCCTTTAAAGTAAAGGATTTTGAAGTTACAGTAATTCCCAGAGTATTTGTATGAATAATTCCCTGGCTCAGAAAGGCTACCAAAGAGTGGAGCAATTCCTGTGTTTATGTAGCCCCGAGGTAACTCTCTCTTTGTTTTCTCTGAAGCTTTTTACACTTTTCTGTTTTTCTGCATTTCTCAGTTTGTGCCCAGGCTTTGCCACTGGCGTTTTTGGGGGTTCCAGCGGAGGTGACGCAGAGGCCGGGATGTTTAATCACTTATGTTTGAGCCGATTTTAAAGCTTAGCTCAAAGGTGCCCTTAAGCTAGAGGGTTAGCTTTTTAGGGGTCTTTATTTAACATGAAAGCTCAGCCAGAGGCACCTTAAAACTAAGCTCTTTACCTTAGGGGCACCTCTAGGCTAAGCTTTTGGCCTTTGGAATATTTTTGAGTGATGCATGTAAAAAATAAAAATAATTATTTCCTCGTATGCTCCAGACAGCGGATTCCTCTGTGGGTGGCCACGGAAAGTGTGTTCAGGTTTTACCTCTTACCGTATTTAGATCAGTGGAATAGGCCAATCGACAAAGTGAAGGAAAGCCTGCTTGGGAGCTGTTTAAAATGTGTCTTAAAGCTCCTGATGCCAGGTGTGAAACCGTCAGCGGAATGGAGCAGCCGCAGGGAGCAGGGCTGCGGCTCACTCGCTGCGCTGGCTGCACTCCCTCTGCACGACACTTCGCAGAGCAAACGCTGCTCTGGATGCTGGAGAGCTCTCAGGACGGCAGGGCTCCGCAGCCAAAATCCTTGGCCTGGAGTGAACCTAAAATAGCCAGTTTTCTGTTCGCTCATTTTTGAAGACTGTGACTTTGTTATTATGATGACCCTTACATTTACCACCAGCCTGTCAGTTTTGTCCCTGCTGTGTTGAGTGCAAGTGGGTTTATTTTTCTGGTGAGTCATTCCTGTGGCTTTGACTCGAGTTAATCAGGCATCAGCAGTTGGGATCTTCACTGAAGTCCTGAATTACCCTGGAGTAAAGCCCACATAAATTAAATTTGAAGCAGCGTTAATACTACAGAATGGTATGTGCATTAGAGGTACAGTAAGATTGTGTAAGTATGCAAATATGGTTTGGTGTAACTAATAGTCTATAATTACATGAAGAGAGGCCATTAGTTTAAGGCTGATGGAGGAGAACACCGAGTTAAGACTGAGCTTTCTACAATAATTGCATTTCCTGATTTAGCTGTTCTTTAATTTCTCAGGCTGAATGCCATATCAACTCTTGCTTTTTAGTGAAGAACATCAGACTGGCTCTAATCTCAGTTCTTACATTTATCAGAACTTGCACCATGTGCAGCAATCCAACCTCCTGGTCTGTTCTTTCCGTAACAGTAAATAAGGTTAATTTTGTGTGGCCATGAAGAAATGGATTGTTGCTAGGGGGAAAAAGAGGCAAATACCCTATGCAAAATACGAGGCATAATGTCAAAGTGAAGCATGGTATGCGAAAACTATTGCTTCTCCCAGTGAGCTTTAGGCCTTGTTTCTGCGACATCTATTTCTCTTCATTCATTCCTGTTTGCTTGCAGGAGGTGAATCGCACAGCACTGTCCAGCTCCTCCCGTGGTGCCAGGCATGAGGCGGGAGATGTGCTGCAGCCGGGGAGAAGGGAGAGCCGCAGGCACATCTCTGGACTTCTGTGATACGAGAAATTATAAACTTTGTCCTGACAGGGTATGACGGGCGAGCTCTGACAGCAGGCGTGCTGCTCACGAAATGGCAAGGTGCCCAGCTCTGCAGCTGCCAGACTCAGTTGCTGGGATTTAGGCGCATCGGTGGTGCAGATGGGTCCGTTTTCTCCTTTAGGGATGATTGGTGCACCTGCATTTTTGTTGTGGTAACTCAGGAGCTGGAAATATCTTTCCTTGGCTGCACTGATTGCATTTCCTTTGCGTTTTTTCTTACTCTGTCCATTTCAAGGCCTTTTAGGAAAAAATAACGTTTTCATTATTTGTATATAAATTTACAGGGGTTTATTTTGCTCTTTACTAGCTTCAGGAATTTATAAAAGGAAGAACGCTGTTTCAGCTGTCACAGATACAGAGCTTGCTTCTTGCAATTACACTCTTTCAGTATAATTTTTTGCCACAGAATACAGTAACAGTAAGATCCGTGATTTTTTGTCTGCATGGTGATGCTCTCAGAGCACTTTCAGTAGGGAAAAAGTGTACAAGCCACTTTGAAAGATGATGCTGTTTCGTTAAGAACTCAGCTTGAAGTCTCCTTAATGATACGCTAAATTTTGTCTTCTAAGGGGTGGAGAGTCAAAGATCAGAAGGAAAACTCGCTCTGGATGATTCCTCTGTGCTTTGTTATTTGATCACACGTTCCAGCTCTTGGTGTCCCCAGGAGGGATGACTCTGGCTCTGGGGAGCTGCAGCTCGTTCCCCAAGGCAGACAGGGAAGAAGCAGAGATCCCTCCCTGAGGCTTCTCACTGCATCCCCTACAGCAGCGAGGATTGCCTGGGCTGCAGGGGGGTGGGTGCCCGCAGGGGGGTGGGTGCCCGCAGGGGGGTGGGTGCCCGCAGGGGATGGATGCCCGACCAGAGGCTGCGGTGGGAGGAGGAGGGCGGGAGGAGGCCAGGAGAAGGAGCGTGGCACCTTGCAGCCCAGGGAGCAGGCTCTCCAGCACTCAGTGGCCAGGCACTTGGAAAACCAGCTGCTGCAGTCATTGCTCAGCCTTTCTGTGCACTCTGAGAATCCCAGCTGCAGCGTACTGGTGCAGGGTCAACCTCTGCCACGGGAGGTGAGCCCTCCGGGCACGCCGGGGCTCTCTCATGTGTTTCTAAATGGTACCTACCCCACCTTCCAAGGCACGTAGTGCTGTGGGCCCAGGAGACTGTAACAAAAAACAGACATTGGAGAAAGCTAAAAACTGCCTTTTGTGGTCTTGGCCCCGGAAGAGCCCAGACATGGTCGGTGGGTCAGGGATGCTGCTTTGGCCATGGTCAGTGTGGGCTGGCTCAGAAGGCAGCCGGCCAGCAACACCGGTCACTGGGTTGGCAGCAGGGAGCCCCTTCCAGCCACGCCAGCAGCCCCCGGCCGCGCTGCGTCACCTTCCTCAGCTGCCCTGCAGCCGGTCCTTCCTGCTCTTGTCTCAGCTCTGCTGCAGTTGGGATTCCTCCAGGACCCTGCAGATCCTTGCCATGTCTTCTGTGTAAACACCTCTCTTGATTTCCTGCGGATAATAACTTGACTGGGAGAGATCCTCCCCTGCTTCCCTCGTGATGCGCTGCTGCCGCTGAGCTCTGTGCTGGCTGCCTCGGTCAGAGGAGCGGGTTTGCCGCTCCCCGGTAAGAGCAGTTCCTGTCTGTGCGCACGCGGGGGTCTGAGCTGGGAGCTAATTGTAGGCCCTGCTGAAATTCAGTATAAACAAGGACAGAGGTCTAAGCTGCACACGATGCTCTTGTCAGTTAGGGGTGGAATTTTTTTAATTCTAGCATTTCTGAACCTCTTAATGCAACATAAAAGTGCTTTGTATCTGTAAATAAGCTCTGACGGTGTCAACATTTCTCTGTTGAGGCCATGATCCCTCACGTGATCTTACACTACTGTAAGTTTACAGCCATAAATGGTATGACTATGGTGAAGTAGTTTGTTTTTTTTAAAAAAAAAAAAAGCCTAGTAGCTCCTAGGCTCAGACAAGGCCCTCGTTGGAGATCAGCTTTTATTATTACGATAGTATATGTATTTGCACTAATTTCCCAGGCTAAAACATGATCTCGTTTGTATTCTCCCAGAGCTATTGGGTAGAGAGTGGGATTGAATTTGGTTTTAAATTCTCCTGGGCATGACATTGAGCTGCTATTTGAAAGGAATTAATCTTCATAGCCTACTGGGACCCTTCTGAGCTACCTGAATAAACACAGTTGAGGAGGTTGTCCAGGTTTTGCCTTTGGTTCCTTTTGGATGGGCTGTGGGCAGTCCCACGGGACTCGTGTTGAGGCCCAGGGGTTGTCTTTGATCAGACTTTGGTGATTATCGATGCGGAGTAAGAGTGCCGTGGGGGCTGGCTCGTGGGGCCGTACGTCTTGTGTGCAGTAAACTGGGACCAGTCTGTCCTTTTAAGTTTTGCTTTTTGGCAACCCCTTCTCCATGAGGGAAGGCCAGGAATGGGAAAATCCCTGACCACAGAGTTCATTATGGTAAGTGGGAGCGGACGTTGAGCAGGAGACGATTCTGCTGAGTTCAGAGTTTGTAAAGTTTTAATTAAGATGCAGTTGAAATGGTGGATCTAGATTAGCGCTGCCCGGCGAAGTGGTTATTAGAGCTGCATGCCGTTTACTTAAGCAGCTCATTAAGGGTGTTGCATACGCTTTCTTCCGAAGCTTTGTTTCTATGCTTTGAGGCTGTGTATTTTCTCTTTTTTTTTAAAAAAAAAAAAAAAAAAAGAGGAAGAAAAAAAGAGCTATTACTTGTTTGATGGAGACAAACTCCCCCCCCCCATGAGTTGATAGTCCCTCTCTCATCTAAAAGTGTTGTCTCTGAGCAGTGCTGGTTCTGTTCGGTTATGTTCCCAAATAACAACGGGGCTGAGGACGGGGGAAGCTGGGAAGAAACAGAAGCTGCCGCGGATGCTGGTAAGGGGCAGCAGCCCATTGCCCTCCTGGTGTCTCTTTGGTCTAATGAAGGGTTCCAGGAGAGCGTGCAGCTCTCCTGCGAAATCACTGAGCACTGACGCGTTATAAAGTCCTCCTGGTTTTTGCAGCACAGGAAAACTTGCTCGGGTGATGTTATTAGCTGCAAATTGAGGAACAGTGGCAAGTCCTGTTGGAAAATAAAGCTGGAAAAACCTCAGGCTTGAAGTTGTGCCCAGCAGCCCTGCTGAGCTGTTACAGTCTGCAGGACGCCTTTGCTCGGAGAAAGGCCGTGCCCCTGCACCGGACCGGAACGCGGCTGAGAAGCGGCAGCAGGGGCCGGGCCGGCGCTCCCAGCTGCTGCTGGTGCTGCTGCTGGTGCTGCTGCTGGTGCTGCTGCTGGTGCTGCTGCTGGTGCTGCTGGGCCGGTGCCGGTGCCGGTGCTGGTGCCCAGGGCGGCCCGGGGGCGCGGGGGGGCCGCGGCCGCTGCTGCCGGCTCGCATGGGGGGCGGCCGCCCCCCGCCCCGAGTCCCGCCGGCTCCCGGGCGGCTGCGCTCCCGACGGCTGCCGGACGGGGGCGGTGCCGCTGCTGCTGCCGGTGCCGCCGCTGCTGCTGCCGGTGCCGGTGCCGGTGCCGGTGCGCGCCCCGGTGCCGCGGGGGGCAGCGGCGGCCTCGCCGAGCGGTGTCCCCCCGGGGCAGGGTTCCCCCCCCCCGGGGCAGGGACCCCCGCCGCCCTCTGCGCCCCGGGGGAGGCGGCAGCGGCGCGGCTCGGGGCGCGCTGGGCAATTCTGGGGGCACCGGCCGCTCTGACCCCCTCCTTTCGCCTCTGCCCCCGCCGCACCGGAGGAGTACGGCCCCCCCGCCGCCCCCCGCACCGCCGACGCTCGCCCCGGAGCGGACGGGACCGGGGGGGGATGGACACCGGCAGCCGGGCTCGGGGTGCCCGCAGCGGGCAGCGCGCCCTGCCCCGAAACGGGCACAGGCGGGGGCTCCTGCTCTGGGGCAGGTGGCAGCCGGGCAGCGCAGGCGAAGGCTCCCGGCCGGCTGGCGAGGGCTCGCCGGTGGCCCGGGCCAGGCCGGGGTGCGCTGGCAGGCCGGGGCACGGGGCGCCCGTCCCGTCCCGGGAGGGGTCGGTGGGTGGGTGGGTGGCCGTCCTCCGGCGCGGGCCTGTCTGCACCCGGGGGCTGCGACGGGGCTGGGGACCACGGTCCTGCCTTGCGCCGGGGCTCGAGTCGCTCTGCGTCGCGTCACCCCTGAATGACCGCAGGCAGCTGAAACAGCTTGCTGCTTTTGTTACAAAACATGCTGCCGAGGGGTTTTTAAAATCAGAAATAGTTTTAATTGTGGATGTTCCATCCTGTCATCAGAGGATTTTGAAAATGATTTTTCTTCTGCCCCGGTTCACGTTGGGAAGTTGCTCCCCATCCCGCTCTTGTGCTGATCAGCGATCCCAGCGCGGCCGTCGGTCTCCGGGCTGCCTAGTGCCAAGGCTTCCTGCAATTTTGCATGTCACACCAGCTCCAACAAAAGAAAGAGCTGAATTAAGAGCGTATTTCCAAGGCTCTAGAGATATTTCCGTTATGTGACTGTATTTCACTCACTACAGATGGGTTCAGCTGTAGCTTCCCAGTGTTCCCGTGTCATCTATATTTAGTTAGTGCTTAAATCAGCACAAAGGTACCTTCTGTCATCCCTCCCACTCTGAAGAGACCTGATTGAGGTTGCAGGGTTGCACAGCTAGAAGCGCTTCAGAGTGGGCGAGAGGGAGAGCAGCTGGCTGGGAAGCTGAGCTTCAGAGCAGATCTCGCATTCTGCGGCTGGCTTGAAATGGAGTTATTTTAAGCACTTTCGGGGAAGGCAGGATGCTGAGTATGGCCAGGGTGACCTACCTGTAAGAAAAAGCAGGGAAATTGTCTCTGTTCTCCCCACCAAGGACAGCTTTGCCCGTGAGTTGGTGGGATTGCTGAATCCGTTCTCCCGCCCGGGACCCGTGGCAAGGGCACACGTTTCCCCCAGCACCACGGGCTGCGTTCGGCACAAACCACGGGCACAGCTCAGTGACTCTGATCGGACCTAGAGGCGTGTTTAGCTGCTGTCCTGGGCTGGCAGACCAGATGGTAAATACCCAACAATAGCCTGCAGCTTCTCAATTTTTGTATGCTCTCTCTACTGAACCCACCCAGGAATGTCCCAAATTACCGTGCTGGCAGAGGGCATGATGGGCCACGAGTCCACGTGTGTCGACTCAACAAAAATGTTCACAAAAGCAATAGTCTGAGGTTAAACCTTTCTCTTCTCTGCAGGCAGCTTTGCTAAAGCAAGGTTACCAAAAAAAGTCTCAGAAATTCCTTAAATGTTTTGATATTGTGGTGAAGCTGTGCAGGTGTAATTGCTACACACAAGACCCTGTTCTCACTGTGAAAGCCTTGTACTACACCAGTGACTATGTGACAGCAACCCAACAAATTGTGTTTGATACTATACTCTGAATAATTTTCTAATGTGGATTATAAAAGAAAAACAGGCTGTCATAGGCTGATCTTGCTATATTTGGGAAATAAACGCACTATCAGCTTTGTAAAGCCATACGGTGGATTTATTCACAATCAGCAGTTCCTTTCAAATGCAAGTTCAGGGCATTTAGTAATACATTTTCCAGTATACAGCTCAGCACTCTTTTTTTTCTTTTTCCTTTTCCAGCATATGATTTGAGAGCGGTCAGCTGGCTGCAGTTGTAGCCCGCCCCTTGTCTGGGCAATGTGTATTCAGCAATATAATTAATCACTTACATTAGTGACTTATTACAAGCTCCTGTGTACTTCATCATCAATTTTTGTCCCTGCACAGATTGGTTTCCAGTGCTGCTGGCTGCTTTTTTTCCTTTCTGTGCAGCATTGCACAACAGTGTGACTTTTTGGGTCCGTTTCCTCTGGAAATGGGGCTTGTAAGACCACACTTGGAGCCTGTGTCTGTGTGGCCATCAGACCCGCTCTCCTCCATTACTTCTGGCACTTGCTCCTACTCCACCAGATCTGGCTGGGGGCTGGGGGTCTTGGAGGTACCAGCTCTGTGGGAACGTGGGCAGAGGGAGATTGCCTTCGTGCCCTTTGGAGGGGGGTGGTCTCGTCCTGAGGGAGGGGGCTCTGCGTCCAGAGCCGGTGCCAGGGCCGCTGGGCGCTGGAGCCCCGGCACTGCTGAGCAGCGTCGGTGCGCAGACGGGTGTGCTCAGCACCTGGCCGAGGTGCAGTCGTTCCCCGTCATGGACCTGGTGGGTTTAGGGGACAGGGTGTGAGCGTGCATGGCCGCGAGCCGTGGAATGCCGTGCCGGTCAGAGATGGATGGACCTGGGATGTGACTCCTGCGGCTCCTCCTGATCCGACCTTCTCCCAGTGGGAGTAACTACTGACACCCACAGGTGAGTTCTGCTGCGGGCTGCTCTGGTCTCTGCAGGCTGGGTCCTTGTGAGTACTGGGAATCACGGTCATCGCTGGTGAATGCCTGTGACCTTGCTGGCTGTGCAGGGAGCAGAGGGTGCTCAGCTCCTGTTCCTTACAGGACTCCGTCCTTGCCTGTGCGTTCCCTCAGGATGCTGCCCATCGGAGCTTAGCAGATCCCAGTTGTCTTCTCTCGCTGCATTGTGCCTGTTCTCGGCCACAAATCTTTCCCTTGTGCCTATTCCAGCTGCTCTGCCCACCTGTATAATGACAGCACTTAGCACTAAATAGCTTCAAAAAGGCCTTTTAAACATTAACTAATGAATCTGCACATCTCTGTGAAGGAGCTGTGCATTATTTAAGGAACTCGGGGAGAGAACAGAAAAGGTGCTGCAACTGGGGCTGAGTTCAGGACTTGGTGCCTCTGATCTTGGCATGATTTGTGCCTAAATGCTGAGCTGCTCTGTCGCCCTATTTATTCCTTTGGTTGTCTTAGTCTGGAATGGAATATTTATTTTCATAATAATGCATTATAAAATCCCAGCTTTCTAAAACATAAGCAAGGGACTTATCAGTTCTTAATCTCTGCTCTTACTAACCAGAGAACGCAAGTTTACTCCTTTGATTTTAACTGAGTGAGACCCTTTATTGGGCTCAAAAGCTCCTTATTCTGTCTCTTAACACGCCTTCTGCCCCGAGACCCAGCACACCAGATTGCTGTCCACAGCTGAAACGGGAGGCTGGCGAGTGGTTCGGGGACCTGCATTTTTAGGTATTTCTGTGGAGCACAGATGCCTGAAAACTTCCATGACTGCATATGCAAGCTAAACAGATCAGCCCCATGTCTGTGTACGTGTTTACCCTCGTGCAATCTTGCGCCCTTTCACATGTGCATCTCCCAGTGCTGGTAAGCTGCAGCTTGGGCGGTGAAGCCCTAAGTGGACTTCAGCGCTCTTGGGAAGTGTGTTCCCTGCAACAGGATCCTGCAACAGAAAAAAAAAAAGAATCCTCAAGACCTGCCCTGGCCAACCTGCTGGGCCGTGCCCTCTGCTGTTCCTGGAGCTCGTGTGCCGTGCGTACCTACCATGTACCTACCTACCTCATGCTTGCTGCTGTATTGGCAACATGTGCGTGAGCAGGAGGAGACGGGGAGGAGGCTGGAGATGGCCCTTGCTGTGGAGCCCTCATTCCCTTGGGGAGCCTGGTACGTGACCATTAGCCAGACATCTCTGCGTGCTCTCTCTTGGGCTGGCGCCCCGTGCCCTGGTCTGAGAACTGCCACCCTGCACGCATCCGAGCTGCTCCCGTGGTGCGTACCAGGGGCGACTCTCGTCCCTTGACCCAGAGTGACGGGCAACCGCAGCGTATGGTTTGGGAAGGAAGTTAAGCACATGCTGGACAGCGTTGCAGTGATTGGTCTGCTGAGTGCAATTGTCAAATTATACAGCTGGCTTGGAGCACAGCTGGAGGAATCATTCAGGTGACTGAAGAAGAAGTACAGTAGATATGACCTAGGCCATCCTTGGCAAAGCATCGCTGTCTAGTGCAGATATTACAGTGCACGTTTTTTGTGCGGTGTCTCCCCATTAGAAATTCGATGAAAACCCACAAAACCCATCTCCCAGGAGTTACTATAAAAGAGCCACAAGATGAAAATTACACCTTATCTCCTGCTGTGCTGGGCATGAACTGTTCATCTGGGGGAAGGAAACCTCTGTCGCCTGGCCCTCTGCGAGTGTACTGGTACGTGTTCCCTATGCGCACGAGGATGAAAGATCGGCTGTCTAAGAGAAGTGCAGCAAGGAGCTGGCGCCGGAGCGAAGCAGCGCTGGCTTTGGTGCCCCAGGAGGAGGCGTGATAGATGAGGGAATTACTGTTAGGCTGTCTGTCCTTTAAGTGTTAAGAGACACTCTTGGGTTTCTGAGGAGTTTCTTGATTTTAAATACTTTTCTTCTTCTTTTGGCTAGCTGCAGATTCTCTCCTGAATTCTTCTCACAATTAATGAAATTGGTCTATTTTCTTCTTTCTTCTGCTCGGGGACCCCACTGCCTCGGTTACCTGGATACCTGGTCTGTGGGTCTGGGCAGCTGTGATTTAGCTGCTGAAGCATCTTGCTTTTCGTATATAAGTAGAAACCAGTCAATACCGTGATCCTATTAAACCAGTGACTCTCTGAGCAAGGTTTATACTGTAAGGTTTGAACTGCAGTTTGTTTTTATTGGGAGCTATGAAAACTGAAATGACTTTGGGCTGTCGTTGAGCGCTGATTAATGGCAGCACATAGCGGCAACGCGAAATGCATCGACCCCAAAGGAGGTCTGGGTGTGCCAAGCACCGAGGATGCGCCGCAGGCAGCGCAGCTGTGCCAAGGTCCGGCAGAGGCTGGGGGTGAGCGCCCACCTTCGCGGCTTGTGGCCGTGTTTTGTGCCTCCCTGCCCGAGGGGAGATGGCCGCTGTCGGCACCGGCACCGGCTGCTGGCGTCGGGTGGGATCGGGGTGGCTGAGCCAGAGCGAGTGGAAAAACGTGGTGCTCAATTTTGTTGAATGAACAGTACATTTTTTATGAAACACTTTGTCTTCTTTTTCTGTAACGTTTGTGAAGTAATTTAAAATAACACAGGGTACTTAATGTGGCACTGTAAATGTGTGAGCCCTCCATTGCCTGTGAAGTGCAGTGAACGCAGGGGGACTTGGCCATCCTGGGACGGCGGATATCGGAGCTCATCACAGAGATGGACCGAGCACTCTGTTACTGCTCACTCGTGTTCTAGGCATAAAGTCTCTAGGTCTGAAAGGTCAAGGTTATTTTAAAAAAAAAAAAAAAAAAAAAAAAAAGTGCATGGTAGAGTCAGGCATAGCATTTGCATTTCTTGATTTCTTGCCTTTATTAATCTTCTTGTTTCCACTATAACTGGTGGGATGTATTTTCTTTTTTGCAGAGAAAGCAATGTAATCATAACAAGCAAGAAGTTGTGACTTTGGGCAAGTGAGAGACCGGTACTGGGGACACAGGTGCTCAGTCCCTGCTCTGTTTGCTTTTCCCCATTAACTCCTATTGTAGAAAAACTTCTCAATTCTGTTTCTCCCTTATGCTTTATACAAAGCACCTGGAAATTCCCTTAGTCCCCAGGGGTTGTGTCCTCCAGATGCTTCAGTAGAGCCCTGTGGGGCTGGGCTCTCCTGTGGAAGAGGTTTGCAGAGATATTGGTCACCTCGTAGGACAGCCACATCGAATAAACCCAGAATAAAACATTCAGTTCTTGCCTGTAAAAGCACCTTTCACAGTCTGTCCCTTCTGCACTTGAGTTCGCCTCTTGCTCGGAGACTGACAGGCTGCCGGCTCCTGAGGCTGGGAAATGATGGGAACCTTGGTGCTCCAGCAGCATTAGGAGTCTGGCTTTAAACACCTGAACTGTCCTTTGAAGAAAGATTTACTGCAATGGGTATTCCTAGGGATTTCATCCCTTAGCCTGGGCTGGATCAGATCACAGCCAGCTCTAGATCTGGGGCCATTTGCGTCGCCTTCTCCCCCCGGCAGCTGTCACAGCGCGGATCCCCGGGGCTGGAGCGGTGGCAGTGCCAGGGCAGGCTCAGACCACGCGTGGGGCTGGGCAGGGTCTCGCCGCCGCAGCCGCATGCGCGTGAGCCCCCGGGAGGGTGGGGTATGCCCTGCCTGTCCGCACAGCTGTGTTCTCCAGGCATTGGGAAGCAGCGAGTCGAGAAGCGTATCGGTCCAAGAGAGATGTCCGCGTTCGTCGCAGGCAGAGCTCACCTTCCAGTTTTCTTTCATTGGATGCTCCTTCTCAGAGCGGTGGGATATCCGTGCACACGCACATCCACGCAGACAGGCAGGCTTATGTGTGCAGACCCTGTCAATACAAGCTTGCACACTGGTGTTATTTCTCTTTAATCCGGTTTCTTAGTAACCTGCCTGAAGTGGAAATTTCACCACAAAATCAATGCATTCAAAAGCAGGAGCTGATGAGAAGGCTTCCCTTTTATTTGTGCCTTGATTCTGCCTTTAAATTCAACGTTCCTCAGCTGAAGTGGAAGAGTAAGCAGCTCACAAGCAGATGGCAACAAACCCACCATGCTGACCCATGAAGAAAAACCATCAAGGTGCGTTTTTTGACCCGCTGCCACAAAGATGTTATTCTGTTGAAAGAGGCTAATTGACTTGGCTGTTTAACCTAATAGCAGCTTAGGCTTCTCTCCATCCGCACTGTTAATCTGAAGTCTTAGGCGACAGAATAATTGCAGAAGAAAACAAATAATCCAACTGATTTAAAACAGGAGCAGCCTAAGAGCAGGAGGCAGAAGTGTTTGTCGCTTGGGGAAACGAGGCAGTCGTGTTCCCCGTATGGTTCTTGTCCGTGGTGTCCCCGTGGGCACAGGCAGCACCGCGGGCCATCGCTCCCCGTGGCCGGGGCCACCTGCGTCCCCAGGACGGGGCCCTGGAGGTGCTCCCGGGGGGCTCCCGGCCCGAGGGTCTGGGGGCCCTGCAGCTTGCAGGGGGAGAGGGTCAAGAGTCGCCAAGAGACGCTCATTTCCAGGAGAGATGCAGGACCGCAGCGACAACTCCTGGTGCACGAGCAGGTCCAGAGCCGAGGATGCCTGGTGTGGAGCGAGGAGCGAGGCTCGGCCCTGCGTGGGGGCGAGCAGGGGCTGCCCGGACCCACTGCGTGGCCCCCGGGGGGGCCCGTGCCTTCCCTGTCCTCCTCTCACCCCGGGGGCAAACAGCTCCCCGTTGTCTTCTGGGGGTGCAGTATCCTGAATGTAAGCACACGCACAGCTACATGGCAAACGGATTGCCTGCACATGAGTCCATTTACAATCCTCCGCTGCTCAGGCTGCCTTCAAATCTTTATCTTCTCCTGTTTGTGCTGACTTTGTAATTTTTCAAGGGTAGTTGTCCTTGAGAGGAAAGGCATTGCAGGTTTGCTGTGCTTGACATCACTCTCTGTGTTGTCTAAACTTGAAAGCCATAAAATTCACCCTGATGAAATTTCACGAGTGTAAGACTGGGAAGACCATGGAGAATGTTTTTGATAGAATGTCATGGCCGTATTTTTCAGACACAGATTATTTGAGGGCAGGAGTGAGGAGAACATTGCTGTTATACCAGCATTGGTATACATATGACATTTTGTTCCCATAAATCTGGGTCTCAGGAAAATGGAGCACTGCAACCTCTTTGCCATAGTTTGTTGGCAGAAGTTGCGTACGATGGTGTGTGGATAGCTCTAAAGCAGACTCTGCAGTCAGCAGGATTCTGACTGACTCTGCCTGCTCGGATGTGGTAAGTTGGAGCAGAAGGGCTGAGAGAGATGAAGTGTGGGAATTGCTTGGGACGAGCTGGCGGGGACCAAGAGCTGCAGGCGCTGATGTCTGCGGTTCATTTGGGGAGGAGCTGGGGGTGCAGGCTCTTATCCCAGGGCATCCTCTGCAGCAGTACGGGGGTCTATTGCTACAGAGTGGGTGGAGCGAGTTGCTAATAGTACATGTGAACTCAGGATAATCGCGTGAAAATATACTATTCAAATGCCTTTTTTAAATTAGCACAATTACTTGTTTTAGGTGAGTAATCGTGGTGAGACTGCATACAGGTTGGCATCCAGTTTTGCATATATATTGCATGAAGAATGGGGTGTGCAGTATTTCATGCCTCAGTACTACGCTGAATGTCCAGAGAACATACTGATGGATTGATGATGCTCATGCTAATGAATCAATTACTCTCCATGCGTGAATGTTTCTTCCTTTAAACGTTCAGAAATCATTCAGAAACATGACAAGAATGAAATCAGTTTTGTTTATTAAATTGGATTAAAGTAACTGGATTCCCATGTGGACAGGGGCAATTGGATTTAATGTTACTTTGCATATTGTTCCAGTCTCATCTTGGTGGGGATAGTTGTCTATTTTAGGAAGTAATTTTTTTTTAAAGGGCAATGAATCTTAATGATCACATCATCATGTTTCAATGTAGGCTTTTATACCTAATGTAATACTGACCTCATTGCTTATATTGTCATTATATGTAATTCAGGAAAAGGCTTTGGGGAAGGCGGGTACGTGTATGAGCACATGCACATGTTTATGTTCACGTGTAACCCATGTGCTAGACTGGGCTGCTGCTTGATTCATGATTTGGTCAGGGCTATTAGATTTCCTTCCCTCAGGCATTTTATAATCTGTTTAACATAACACAGTCATTTGTCTTGTTTGCTGACTACTTAACAGATGGATTTGTGGTTTTCGTAATTACTATATGAACGTTAATAAGATGTGATATCTTTTATTAATTAACAGTTTTCCAGGTTTGTTTTTCCAAATGACATGAGGTAGATTATATGTCAATATTAGTGACATACAAATATTAGTTTTGCAACGTTAGCGTTTCGAGAAGTTGTGCAAACTTTTAAGGCTCCCCACGGTGTCTGTTTTTTTTTCTCCCCTAAGCCATACTTCATAATTATTCTTTGGTAGCACAACTGATTCTATGTTTTGTTAAAGGCTGGTCCCTCCTTAGTGTAAGGAGAGCACAGACCTGGCCGATGTCCTAAGCCATTCTCTATATTTATCCTGCCTATGTGGTGTTCTTCCATCCCATTTATATCCTTGTGTGATACTCGCATCCCATCTTTCCTCCCAGAGATTTCCAAAGGTGGAAATCAGTGTCAAGGAGTACGAAGACCGCGTACCGCACGGGAGAGAAAACTTCTCCCGCCGCTGGGATGCAGCCGTTCCTGGGAGCTGTTGCTGTACAACGATTGAAGGGAAGAGTGGGAAAAGGAGCTCTGTGTCCCGGGAAATAGCGAGAGGCTGGCAGCGCGGGGCAGGGCGCCGCAGGGCTCGTTTTCACGGGTGAGACCTCAGTCACACCCAGCCCTCGTGCTGGGGCTCCCAGAGCGGGGCGGGGGGGTGGTGGTGTTTTTGTTTTGTGACGGAGCAGCCCCTTCTGTCACCCAGGCGGGGGCCAGCCAGGTACCAGGGCACACGGAAGGGATGGGGACCCCAGCCCGTCCCAGTGCCGTGTTTCCCCAAGCTGCCAGTTTTATCGGAGGCACCTGGAGGTCCTGCGGAGGAGGAGGCATAGCCCAGGAGTGATCGGTCCAATTTGCGTGCTGAATTTCAGGCGTTCACAGAGAATGAATGAAATGGGAATGACATGGGAGGGACGGGCTGTACCCAGGGCAGTGCCTGCCCGCCGGGCTGGAGCCGCAGACGCTCCATTTGCTGTCATTTGCCGCTCCCTGTTTGTGGCTCCGAGTCGTGGAGAAGCAGCGTTACAGACTGAATTTAGGACCATGTGCACCTAAGAAATGTTGAATGGGAAATGCGTAACACTCCCTGACCCTCTGTTAATGCTTGGATGCTTTGAACATGCACACAATTTAAGCTGAAAGGTTCTCTTCTAAACGGCTTCGTTTTACAGGATGATATAGTATAACATATCATCATATAATGACGGTATGCAAACGCAGGCGTGACGTGAGCGCGGTGCAGCATCACCCCGATGGCGTGCAGCCCCGGGGTGCGCAGCCGCCTGCCTCCGAGCGCTCCTGTTCTGGTCTCTGGACTCACCCGGTTTCGGCAGGAGGCTCACGTGCACCCTCAGTGCCGCGGCTGCCATCTCTCGTGGCAGCTCAGCGGTGCCTGTGGGACGTGTGGCCACACCATACCAAAGAGGCGGGTGAATCAGAGCATGTTGTGATGACTTCTTGTGATTTTTCCCATACCAAAATAGTTTTGTGCTTAAAATACGTTCTACATTAACTGAAGCATGCGTGAGGCTGGGCTGGCTTTCCAGCACCCGGCTGAATTTCAGACTTAGTTTATTGCAATTCACTGCCAACAGACTGCATCCTTCTGCCAAGGCAGCTGGGGAAGAAACATGGTTATCAGCGGGCAGGCGCTTTGCCTGCGTTGGTTGTTGCGTTGTGAAATATCGCTAAAAATTTACAAACTCCTGTGAACGTTGAAACAGTCGGCAAGTAGACCGCTACTCACAGGCTCTCTTGGTTGTCCGGCTTTCAGTATTGCAGCCAACAACTGCTTTACTTTGCCTTACCCAGTTTTGCGTTGTCCACCAGCCTGGTTTTGAGAGCCCATCCATCCTTCTGACGGTTGCGAAACTTCAACTAATCCCGATACAGGTCAAGACTGCTGCTCTGCCAGACGTGCAGTTTCCTTTTCTTTGGAGAATTAATCCTGTCTGACTGATTAGCCTTTGTGCTTGCCGTTTCACAAGGATGGCCAAGCTGCATCTGGGTGTTCTCCTCTCTTCTGCTGCTGGATGACATTTGAGGACAAGCGGAATGGTTTTTATAAAGTAATAATCCCAGTGCCAAGTTTGCAATGCTGTAAAACTTACCGTGCTTCTGTTACAAGATGTGGGCAGCCTTAGTTTAATTTATACCATGATTTCATTACTTTCTGATGTCGTCCAGGTTCAAATTAAATGAAGGCAGTGGAGTAATCGCAGTTTAGGATATACAATTCAAAATTACCTAGATGTGTTGGTGTCTCATATTGGCATACATCCTTTCAAATAAAATCCACCTTTGAGGCCATGCAAAATTTTGCATATTTAATGCTAATTTAACAGTAGGGAAGCATCCGAGTGCTTGGTATAAATACATTACAGTACAAACTTAGCCTTTTTCTGCACTCAGACTGAGTTTCTGCACTCAGTTTCTCCTTTTGTTGCTTCTTCTGATCATGCAGCTGATGGGTAAACACTTTACAGACTGTTGGCCATTTGATAGCTTTCCAGGTTTGGGGTTTTTTTTATTACTGTGGTGTGTGATTGTCATCTTTGCTCCATGGAATTGTTTTTTGCCTTTGGCTTGATGACTGAAATTTTTTAAGCCGGAGAGTGATGAATGAGAAATGGTTTTTGGGAGCCAGTTCACACGTGCACTTGCCAGCGGCAGCCAGTCCCCGAAGCTGCTGTGAAGAGCCCAGCCTGCGTACGTTGTGCTTCGTGAACAGCAGATGAAAAGGGGTGCGCATGGCTGAGGTGTGCAGCCAGCTGAAGATAAGCAGATGACCTTCAGTATAATTTTACAGTATCTGTTCCACTCAAATGCACATGCGAGTTCGCATGTTCCCCTCCTATATGGTGACCTAACCTAATATAAAACATTTTGGGAGTTGGATCTCTGCATGAAATAGTGGAATTAACACGGTGATTTCTTCACCAACTGAAAATAAATCAACAGGCAAATCCAAGAAACAAAATACTGCCTTTATTTTTCCATTCTGTGCTCACTAGATTTAGTTATTCAGCCTTAGACTTCCTATAGTGGTTATCTCGTGAACAATGTTCCAGTGTCATCTTGCGTGCTCTTTATCCCTTGTATCACATTTCGCTGCAGCAGACTGTAAGCACTTTGGGGCAAGGAGCCAGTATTTATGTATTACGCGGTGCCGTGTACGTCGGCTCTGTGCTCTTACATATAGTGCTCCAAGTCCCCAGGAGACCTGCACTGGTGTCTCACGATGGTGTTTCAGACCTGGATACCCAGCCAACACCAGTCAGGTTTTGGCTTTCCACTGTCACGTGGGGTGGAGTTTGTTCCTCCAGTTAAAAACCAAAACCAAAGGGACAAGCAAAACCCCAATACCGACAGAAGACCTCATCTGCGGCACTGCTCAGAGTAGCTGTTTTCAAGCAAATGCTTATTCCTTAGCATAGGCTGTGCTCAACTGGTTCAGATGCACTGGTGCTGTAACATGTGGCCTTAATCTTCAGAAATGGCAAATCCTATTTGCTGTGTAAGTATTTAAGCTAATTACATCTCTGAGGTGAGGAACATGTGACAAACAGTTCGCACTGTATCCTTTAAAGGACATTGAAGTCTTGGACCCTCATGAAATATTCTGTGCTTCATTGCATTTTTGGGGTATCGTATGTGTTCTGCAGTGTATTTAGCAATAATATAATTTAGTAATAATATAAAGAAAATTAGTATGTTATGGCTAGAATGCCCATAGAGTAAATGAAGAAATAATTCCTAACAAGTTTTTCCTGGAAATGTCATGTCTTCATTGCTGCTGTAGTTTATGGTATCTGTTGCAGGAGTGATTTGGTAAACAGAAAGATGTTCTGGCTTTAGAAGAGCTGCATGTGAAATCAAACTCCTGTGCTGATGCCTTAAATAAGAACACTACTGTTTCTCAGGTGAGACTGCAGGTCTGACCAGGCTTTGCAGTAGCTGCAGAGACTCCAGGAGATGAGAATGCTCACTGCATGAAAGGCTGCCCCGTCACCTTGCTTTTCAGCTCTGCTTGGCACTGGGGCAAGGATCCTGCGGTTAAAGCATGACCGCGGAGAGCGGGATGCCCGATTCCCACAGACACTTACTTGGCTTCGGGAGCATTTCTGCAGGCTTTCATGGACATAGGCGAGAGCAGAGCCAGGCCCCTTACCTCCATACTGGTTTTGGTCACAATCAAAACGTTGGTAAGGGGAAGGTTTGTGTATGGGGAACTGGATGGGTGCTGGTGCCCCGAGTGGCTCTGAGTACAGAGCGGTGTCCGCCTGGGTGGGCGATCACGCCGGCAAACTCACTTTCTTAGCGGTGGGTCCATCCCTGCCCTCACAAACCCTGGCTGGGGGAACGGGCGTGGGTGTGGGGGTGCGTGTGCTGCCGAGCAGTCAGGTTGCTGAGGCCGCCGGCCGCGCGCTGGGCTCGGAGCAGGTCGCTGCGTCCGAGGCGCCCGCCAATCCAGCTGGAGCCCCGAGAAGCCGCGGCGCCGATGGTGGGGTTACTGCGGTGCTCGGTGGCATCGCCCCACTCTCGGGAGAGCGGCAGGGTGATGAACTGCGGGGAAGTAAGTTGACTTGCTGAGGAATAGCCAGTAGATAATCCAGGTCTACTGCTTAAGAGACACAGAAATAAGACTCTTCTCTTTCTAATTTCAATGTAGTCCATTGTTATTTCTCCCTGATTTGTCATGTCACCTTTGCCATCCGTAAGATTAATATGTATTTTCTTATATATGAAGTTCTTACATATATAAAGTTCTTATATGTATAAAGTTCTTATATGTATAAAAGTACCCATAAATAGTATATCCAAAGTACATGATGAGATAATACAAAGGAAATACATGAAAACATGGTTGGGAAAAGTTATTTCTTATCTGATACATATCTGTCGCAGTCTGAACTTGTGGGAAGAGTTCCTACTGATTATTAGCCCTGATAATTGCAATGGTTGTCAGTTATCACTGCTCTCTGAAGAGCAGAGAACAAATTGTGAAACCTTGCTCATTTAGCGCAAAAATCTTTCTTCTTCCAAATGGTTCTGCTGCTGTCAAGGGTGCCGAGATTTGATGGTTGCACTGGATGATGTGGAAGTGCCTCATCGGTGCATTGAGAGTTCCGTGCTGACCCAGCCTTTCCGTACCGCACGTGTGGTGTGTGCACAGTCACACACAGACACACCTACACATGCAAAGTCTGACGCTACCTGAGCGAAATCTGTGTAGTTTTGCACTGAAAAAACGTGTCCTGCTAGCTCAGTTGTAGCTCTTTGGGTAGGTATGAAGGGAGAGCGAAGTTTTGGCTCAGAAGAAAACGAGTGAGAAGCACTGGCAATGGGCTCTGGATAAGGCTGCTTGAAAAAAGGGCAAAAGCAGTAAATAGGCAAGGGGAGGCTGTTTTCAGACCCTGGCATAAAATGCTTAGTAGGGCAAGAGTAAAAATGAAGAACGGCCTGCTAAAACGCCACAGAAGCTGGGCAGTCTAATTGGAGATCTGAGAGGAAGCACTTGGAGAGCAGCTGTTCCCGGAGCCGGGCTGGGTGTGTGGCAGTGCTCGTTACTGGCGTGCTGTTAATCATGTGCAGCTTGTACCAGTACCAGTAACAGTGCGTAGCAGGGGTGAAGGCCAAGTAGATCAATTTATCGTATGACCTTTGGGAGGCAGAAGTCTTCGCCTGCTTTGCATTCGATGAACTGATTCTTCCCTTTTCTGCCCCGAGGTCCTGACCCTTGTTCTCCGTCATTCGCGAAGGAGAGGGCTGCAGCTCGCCCTCTGCGTGTGACCTGACTTCCCAATTTTCTTGATCTTGGTTTAATCCAGTAAATTATTGGTCTTCCTGAAGTCATGCTAATTAAGGTTCATGGGACTGGCACTTCATCCCAGATTCATTCCCCGGCTTTCTTACGTGACTTCTAGTTGAAAATGTGAGAAACAAACAGGCTTAGTGCAGGGAAATCACAGTCGACTCCTTTGGTGCGCTACAGGAGAAACCCAAGGGCAGGGGCCCAGAGCATGGGCTGGGGGATGCGCAGGGGCTCGGCGAGCCTCTTAACACGCAGTGGGAGTCACAGATATTCTCCGGTGACCGCCCAGCAGCCCAGCCCTCCGTCTGCAGGTGAAGACGATGGCCCCACGCGAGGCGTTCACGGGGAGGGTGTTCATTCAGAACGAGTTCACCTGCACCACGTGTCCCGTGATGGCTGGATGGGAATGGTCTTTGTTGGCCAGCGCGAGCCGGCACCCTTCCCAAGCCTTCCTCGGGCTCCCCGGGCTGTAAACAAGCAGCGTCGGTCTCTCTGGGTACTCAGCTGTACGGCGGGCGTAATACTTACCCACCCGCTGTGAAGCGCTTGGGTGTCCGTGGTGCTCTGGAAGGAAAGGTCCCTGACCTGGTGCCTGTGTCCCAGGTGCTGGATGGAGCCACCGTCGTGCCGGACTGGGCGCTGCTTTGAGGCGGCTTCGGGAGCGTCAGGCAGCACGGCTGCGGCGCGGCAGGGACAAGCATGGGGCTCCAAGCCCCTGTCCTTGGGAGCCGGGGTGGGAGGCGCTGAGCCAGGGATAAAGCCCCCGAAGGCTGCTGGAGGGGGCTGCTTCTCCACAGGCCGTGCAGCGTGCTCGGCTGCGGGGTGACTGGTGCAATTGTCTGGTTGCTGACAGCGATGCGCTTGCATCGAAAGGCCTTAATTCCTGATTCACTCCTGTTTTCCCACTGGTGCCCGAGACAAGGACTTGCCCTGCTGTGTTACGTTCCCCTTGCGTTGCTGGAAACAGCGTGCTTTCGTACAGGGGTATGTGCTGCCCGAGCCCTTCGGCTGGGCGTGCGTGGCAAGTGCGAGGACTGAGGGGGCAGTGATGCCCACGGGCTCAGGGCCGTGTCTGAAGGCAAGGCCATGTGCAGTCCGTTCTTCCCAATGCCCCGTGGCCATGAATCCTGCCAGTCCCGCGCGGGACGCCCCAGGCAGTCCCATGCTTGCACCTCTGTCCTGGGACAGCCCCTTTCCCTTTGGGGTCATCCCTTGAATACGGGCCAGGCAGCCACCAGCCTCATTGACTGACACCAATTACATGTGGGATAATAGGAGTGTAACTACCCCATTTTTGCTGCTTAATTTGAAGTTTGGAAGTGCTCTGTCTAGTGGAATCTGCGAGCCGAAGGACTCAGAGCCCATTCCTAGATGCACTGGGAACTGGAGATGACGAGAGAAATTGTAGAAGAGCTTTAAGTGCTCTCCCTCTCAGAATATTAATTTTATGACATGACCTTCACCCAGATCAAAAATTAGGTGCCGACTTTGGTGCGAGCTGCAGAGTGGTGTCGTGCTAGCACTGGTTTCCCTTCCCGCACAGAGCTGGGCTTTCAGTGAAGGCACGCTCCCATACGCTGAAGTTATGCAAACCTGGCTAGCGCGGGTAGCGGTGGCCGCCGATTGCGTTGTGTCCTTAGTTTGGTAAGTCTGCAAGCACTCCTTGGGAGAAAACTTCTTTCCCACATAAGAAGAAAACAGTGAGGAGTCAGCTGTGTTTTCAGAGTGACAGTGGCCTTTCAAAAGCCAGTACTGGTCTAAGGGATTGCATCGCTTTATGAAGTAATGATTGGCACAGCGAATGTCATGAATTCTAATTAATTTACATAGGCATTAAAGTGCACTGTCGAGAAAGATGGTATTTCTCTTTCAAACATATGCAATTAAATATTTATCCCCGTTGTGATTTCCTCTAGGCACACTTAGTGCCTCCTCCAAGCACCCCCGCTCCCACCATGTGCCGGGTTCCTCGGGGAGCGTCTGCAACGCTCCAAAGCGGCGTCAGCTCTGGTGCTCGCCAAGAGCGCTGTGGAGAAACAGCCCACCTCGCTGTGCCCTCCGGTGTGTCCGTTTCCGTAAAACACGATCTCAGCTTGCGGGGAAGCTGCACAGCAGCTCAGTCTTCCAAGAGCCATCTTCCTCCACATGGCAGCAGCGGTGGAAGATGCTGCAGGGTGGGACTTGCCCTGCTCCTGGGGAGCGTTTCCCCGTCCCGGAGCAGGAGGACGTTCCACCCGCGTGAAGGGGAAGAGCAGGGGCGGCAGCATCCGCCCGCAGCCCCCGGCAGCCGTGCTGCCCACGCGCCCTGCGGCTGGGGCAGAGCAGAGAGGCTGCGGGGACGCCCGCTGCCAGCCCTGTCCCCTGATTTGGGGCAGCGGAGCTGTGTGCACGTGCCGTCCCCAGACCTCCACGCACGCTGACCCCCTGGCATCGTCCAGCAAGCCAGCGCATCAGTGACGGCACTGCGCTAGCGATCGGTTAATCAATAGAAATCATTCTTACTATCTAATAATATATTCAACAGTTAAAAAAATGAGGCTAGCGTTCTAACCCAGACCAGTAATTAGGAAAATAAATCTAGTGCTCGTGCGTGTGAAGGTAAAATAAATGAGGCGAAGGAAGTTTTGTGCTGAGCATAAAATCGGAGGTTTGATTCAATTATTGTTAACACACTGCGTAGGTCCCACAGAAACCTGTGCGCAGGGGCTCTTAAGCCTGTTCTAACTGAAGCATAAATCAGTGGAGTGGGAAGTGTCCCGGCTCTTCGAGAGATGTCAAAGTGTATAACACGGCAGACACCTGGGGGTTTGGAAAACAGTGACAGCTACAAGCTGACCTTTGGTGAATTTAATCTGCAAATGGATTCCTGCTTAGGACAGCTAATGCTTTTAGTTATTGTAAAGGCTCATTCCTGGATTTTAAAAAGCTGAGAATAAATGGATTTCATGATGCAGCTCCTATGCGCGTTGCATAACAAACAGGTGGCTTGTGGATGTATTTATATGGTACGGTGTATTGAAAAACTTTGCAGGACTTATGAATACATAATTATAATTCATGCACAATGGGGAGAATAATTTTTCTAGTTAATAAGGGAGAAAGGACTTGGCACTTGTTAAAATGGAAATACACTGAAGACAGAGCCTGCTGAAAAGAAAGGGAAGGAGGTTGCTGATTTGTGTTCATGTTTCTTAAATAATATTCATAAGCATTGCAGGGGCTTGTTATTCAATTGGGCATTGCCTTTTGACTGAGGCTTGCCATCTGAGTTCTGCGATACAGTAACGTTTGCTTATTAAAAACCTGTCTTTATTTTCTTTTTTTTCTGGAATTGGGATTGTTTAAGCTAGATTGCTCCCGTGTCTTACACAGCGTACACAAGTGCACACCTGCAGGCAAACGCGCATCGTAGGCAGAGGTAATCTGATTCCTGGGTGTAGTGTTTTGGTTTGGTTTTAACCTTTCTTTTCCTTCTCCCTTTTCCTGCGGGAGGTCCGTACCCGTCCCTTCCCTTTGGAGGCAGGAGACGACAGGCGCCGAGGTGTCAGTTCACTTGCCCAGAGCCCGCAGCAGTTCTGAGTCCTGCTGTGCCGTGTTCGGGTGCGATCCCCTGCGCTGTAGTGTGTGCGAGGAGCTACCAGCAACACAAAAGTTACTTTCAGAACATGCTGTGGCTCTTTCTGGCCTGCAAGAGAGCGTCGGTAAATACATCTCTGCACTTTGCCATGAAACCGTGGCCGGGTCTTGTGCCATGTCACAGCGAGTGAATTCAGACTAACCTGTGGATCTCGCCCGCTGCAACCGGCAGCAGCGTCAGCCACAAACACAGTGTGTTTGCTTAACTTAAATGTGTGCCTGGTGATTATAGCAAGGAACTCACATTCCAGAATAATTCAGTGAAGGCTTTGGGCATGGAGACTTCAGGCTCATGCCTGTCTGGTGAATGCTTCTGGCTTGTCACAACAGTAATCCCCGTATTAACGAATGTCCTGTGATGCGCTGTGGTTGACTGACAAATCCTTGAAGTTGTATAAGCGTATAAGTGCCAGAGTTCTCCAGGTTCTCCCTGGGCAGTTTTACAATGCCTTATATCAACCTGCACGTGACGGCATGTCAGAAAGCGTCCTGGGGAGGCAGGCAGCTGGCAGCCTGGGAATTCACCTTTCCTCACAAGGTCACGACATGGGCAGAAAGAGCTTTCCCTCTCTCTTGCCTCTCGCCTGAGAGGATCCACACGCTCCTCCAAAAGGCGTGCGGCGGTGCTGCGGTGGCTGTCCACAAGACGTGCATACTGGACGTACTGGAGTCCTTGAGCGTTCTTGCTCAGAGATGCTCCCACGCTTCCCCTGAAATAAGCAGCTCCCAAGGAGGCAGTGCGATCTCAGCAGAACAGTAAAGTAGGCTGTAAAATCTTGCACCTTGCCAATGAGATTTTAATTATGATATTACAGTTAGGAGAGGAAATCGAGCTGCAGCACACCACTGTGTTCACAATGTTATCCAGCATCTTTGTCCATTCCCTCTGCATCCCTTATTTTCCCTCCGGTCCCAGGAACAGTAACTCCCTGCCGATGTGGTGCTGGGCTGCCAAGACAGCTCCTGTCGAGCTCCACGGTTCCTGCGGCTGACCCCAGCCCTGCGCCGCGGGGGCTCGGGGGGCACCGGGCTCACTGCGCTGGCAGGTGGGCACGCGGGGCAGAGGGGCCGCGGGGTCTGTGCCCGTGTGCGCCCGGCTCCCCTGCTGCACCCAGCCGGCGCCCAGCACCGAGGACGATCCTGGACAGAGTGAGGGTTCTGCCGCTACCAAGGGTGCTGCCGAGGTGGGTCTGGATGGCGGGGCAGGGGTGCGCCATGGGCTGCAGGCCCGGGTCGGACCCCAGGCTGTGTCCGTGTGCCCGTTTCCCTTCAGCAGCCATCTGGGCGGAGGAGGGGGGGGGCAGAGGGGACTCTGCGGGTCGGTCGTGGTGCTGGCTTGAGAGCATGGAGTCGTGCTGCACAGGGCATATATCGCTGCCTGGCTGGGGACGTCTTTTGTCCTGACACTGCGGTTGGGTTTTACCTCCAACTTCAGGTGCGAGAGCTAACAGAAGTGGAGTTGGGGCAACTTGCCCCCGTGAGTTTCTTCCCTGTGTCTGCCAGTGGCTCAGTCAGTGCCAAGGCTTATTTCTTCTGGACTGTATCAAGACACAAAAGCCTCCCAAAGAGTAATTGTTTCCTTTTGGTGTGCATGCCCAGAATACAGCCCGTCCCTTCGGACACGCGCCCTGAAAAGAAGAGCCCTCCCTTCGCCCATAGCCCCTGTGCTCCTGCTCTTCCTCGGACGTCGTCGATCCCCCTACCCGCACTGACCTTCACAGCCATGAACCACGGAGCATCCCTACCCCCTCCCACAGCTGAGACGGGGCGAGCCTGGGCGAGGCAGCCATGGGCACACACCTCCTTATGCTGCTGGCATGGCTACACCCGCGGCCCTTGCTGCGTTCCCTGCCCCAGGACACCAGGCGTTTACATGCTGGGGCTCTCTTTCTGCCAAAAAAAGGGCCTGGTGTCAGACCCCAGTTGTGTTCTTGTGTGTGGGGCGGACAGGTCAGGGAGCAGCACTCTTCAGGCAGGAGCATCCCCGGGAGCAGGAGCATCCCCGGGAGCAGGAGCATCCCCGGGCAGGGGCATCCCTGGGCAGGAGCATCCCCGGGAGCAGGAGCATCCCTGGGGCAGGGGCATCCCCGGGCAGGGGCATCCCTGGGCAGGAGCATCCCCGGGAGCAGGAGCATCCCTGGGGCAGGGGCATCCCCGGGCAGGGGCATCCCTGGGCAGGAGCATCCCCGGGGGCAGGAGCATCCCTGGGAGGAGGGGCATCCCTGGGGCAGGAGCATCCCCCGGGCAGGGACATCCCCGGGCAGGAGCATCCCCGGGCAGGAGCATCCCCGGAGGCAGGAGCATCCCCGGGGGCAGGAGCATCCCCGGGGGCAGGAGCATCCCCGGGGGCAGGAGCATCCCCCGGAGCAGGAGCATCCCCCGGGCAGGGACATCCCCGGGGCAGGAGCATCCCCGGGGCAGGAGCATCCCCCGGGCAGGGACATCCCCGGGGCAGGAGCATCCCCGGGCAGGAGCATCCCCGGGGGCAGGGGCAGGGGCAGCGCCGCGCTCCGCCCGCCCGGGACGCACCGTGCCCGACGGGGCGGGCGGAGCGCGGCCCCGAGCCGAGCCGAGCCGTGCCGTATGGGAGGAGCCAGCGGGCTCCACCGCCCCTGCGCCCCCCCACCGCCGCCGCATTTCGCGGCCGGCCGCCGCGGAGCAGGGCGCGGGGGGGGATGATGGATCCGCGGCTGCGGCTGCTGACGCCCCGCGCCCGCCAGCCCGCCGTCAATGGAGGAGGACGTTGAGACCCGCAAGATCAGCAGCAGTTTCCTGCGAGACCACAGCTATGCCACGGAAGGTGAGCGAGTGCCGCAGCCCCCGCCCGCCTGCAGCAGGTGGGGGCCGCCCCCCGCCGCCCCCCGCACCTTCCCCCGCCGCCCCCCGCACCTTCCCCGCCACCCCCCGCACCTTCCCCCGCCGCCCCCCGCACCTTCCCCGCCGCGCCCCGCACCTTCCCCGCCACCCCCCGCACCTTCCCCCGCCACCCCCCGCACCTTCCCCCGCCGCCCCCCGCACCTTCCCCGCCACCCCCCGCACCTTCCCCCGCCGCCCCCCGCACCTTCCCCGCCGCCCCCCGCACCTTCCCCGCCGCCCCCCGCACCTTCCCCCGCCGCCCCCCGCACCTTCCCCCGCCGCGCCCCGCACCTTCCCCGCCGCGCCCCGCACCTTCCCCCGCCGCGCCCCGCACCTTCCCCGCCGCCCCCCGCGGAGCCGCTGCTGCAGCCGGGGCCGGGCCCCGCTCCCCGCCGGCCGGGCCGGGCCGGGCAGCCCCGCGGGTGCGGGGGGCGGCGCGGGGGTCCCGGGGTCCGCGCGGGCGGCTGAGCCGCTCCGGTGACTCAGCAGCGCCGGGTTCCCAGCGCCCGCCCGCCCGGGCGCCCCCGAGCCGGGCTTGCGGGGTCCGGGCCTGGAGCCGCCGCGCTCAGCCGGGCCGGGTCCCTGGGCCGCCGCGGGGGCACCCGCCCGCTGCCCCCCGCCTCGCCGCCGGAGAACCGGGAGCCGCCCGCGGCAGCGCCCGGGGCCCCGCACCTCCCGCCCGGGGAGCCGGAGCGGGCCGGGGCCGAGCCCCCCCGGCCCCGCTGGCCCCTCCGGGCAGCCCCAGCGCCCTCCCCGTCGCTGGGCTCCCCCGACGCCCGGGGAGAGCCCGGGCCCCGCGGCCGCCCCCTCCCCGCCGGAGCGGGGCCGCTGCCCCGCCGGGGCCCAGGGCTGCGGGCGGCTGCTGGGCTCGCGGGGAGCCGGAGGGATGCGGGGGCCGCGGTTTCGGAACGTGCTTCCTTAGCGTGTGGCTGCCTTAGTGGCTTCCGCAGGTAGCCTGTGACCGTGGCTGCGTTCGTGAGGTGAGGAAATACGGCAAACGCTGGTGCAGTTCTTGTTGCAGAAATTAAATAGTTGTCTCAGGGCTATTTTCCCTACAAGCCTCTGCAGGAAGAGATACGTATTCTGACTTGGCGTGTTGCAGAGGCGAGGAGATGCCAAAACTGTTAGACACACATAATGCCAGAGCCCCGGCTGAGCGTACGGGTGCATCTGAAGACGATTTCCAGTAATGGCTCGGGAGCGGAGGAGACGGTGTGGCCATGTTCGGTTCAGGCATGGGAAAGTGAGCTGCAGCCTGCACATGACGCTGCAGCCTGCCACAAAGAGGCAGGCTCCACCAGCGGAGCTGGTGAAGGAGGGATGGGGACGGAGCAGCGGCTGCCTCTGCTGTCCTCCCTGACAGCCCAAGAGCTGTTGACTTCACATCAGCTCCGTCACAACCTCCTGGATCCCAGGAGGAAAGCGCAGCTGCTGTAAAGCAAAACCAACCCCCCCCTCCCTCCCGGTAGCACTGACCCCTTGCGTGAAACTTCAAAAAACAGACTCCACACCGGAGAGTCTGAACAGGCTTATTAATAGCTTAATTAGTAGCCGAAGAGGCTTTCCCTTACTGTTGCATTCTCCTGAGGCTCTAGAGGAAGGCAGCGTAGGACTAGACGTTGGGAATTTTGTGACTGCAGCACATGGCTAAAGGACGGTTTATCTAGTGGGAAAATCTTTGCCTTAATATTGTAATGGGAAGCTTTGGATACCTGGTGAGCCACAGAAAATGATCATGTGCAAGTTCGTGTTGCTTGTGTGTAGCTGAAACGTAAGTGCTCGCTGTTGACAGCCCCCAGAGGCAGGGGCGGTGACGCCGGGTGCACCCCTGGCTCCGCCGCTCCGGCGTGTCTCGCGCCGTGGGGCTGGGTGGCAGGTGGACACGCGGAGGCCATGCTGGCTCCTGCACGGTTTGCCAGCGCAGGGGTGGAGGGGCTCTGCGGGGAGGGATGGGATGGTGCGCGGCGCTTCCCGGAGGGCGGTGCAGCCAGGATGGGGCTGAGCTCCCGCGCTTCCCGGTCACCCGGCTCGCATCGCCTTGTGCTGTGGTCCATGGAAGGATGAATTTGCCGTTGCTGCATTATAAAGGCAGCTGCAGCAGCCAGCAAATAAAAAAGAGGAAGGTAGCTGCCCTGTCGTGACCTGCTGAGAACTCGGTTTTCTGAGGTTGAGATGAGCCTGCAGTGATTTCAGCCGGTGACACCGGGAGGTCTGGGCATTTTCCAGCCCGAGGTTTCAGTGAGAAGATCCAGTCCATCTAGTTATCTGTGGTGAAGCTGTAAGCTGGCTTTTTCAGAAGAGCCTCGTGTGTCATGCTAGAAAACTATAGCAAACGTCTCTGTAGAAAGGAAATAGCCGGACGTGTTTGTGCAGTAGGTGACCGACTAAGCCCAGGTGATCCCCGTGCTGTGGCGGGGCTGGAGGAGGCACATGAGAGTGTTTAATGGCTGCGCATCAGCTGGGGGTTTCTCTTCACCTTGTGCCGCCTAGGACTTCCGATTCTCTGTGCGGTTGTTCTGCTAGAGGAAGGCTGAATGTACTTTGCAACGGTAGATCTTGCCAGTGTGGAAAAAAAATGAAGGAAGATAATTCAGTTTTATTTTTTTCTACAGGTGAAAGAGGCATATGCCTAAAATGATGGGGTTGGTAACCTATCTTTTGTTAAAAAAAAAAAAAAAAAAATCCTTCCAAAGCCTGTTCAGAAGGTGAGGACTCGCTTTGGAAGCAACGGTGCCTCTGGTGTCAGCCCAGGGAACAAATGGGGTTATGTCGTGTGGTTCAGTGAAGTGGTGTTGTCACCTAAATAGGTCTGGTATTTTTATGCAAATGTGGGGCGAGGATGGTGTTTCAAAAGCGCACACTTGAACGCCTTGTTCTTGCTCGGCGCTCAGAAGTACGGCTAATGAAGGAAATGCAGCCTTTGTGCTAATTCGACTTTAGCTGCCAGGGAGTATGAAGTTGCTGAGATGCGGCGCACATCCCCGGGGGTGGTGCCGCAGAGTTCGCCCCGGCGCAAGGAGCAGGGTGAGCTGGTTCCAGGGCGATGCCAGCGAGGTTGAGCGCTGGCTCACACCTCACCGCACTGCCCCAGAACGGCAGGTCTCACATGAAAAATGCTCTGAAAATATGCTTGGTTTGTTCTGCTGCATAAATACATCTTTGTTTGCAGTTCTGCCGAGTGCCCAGTCGAAAGTAGGACAAATTGAGACTACTTGAATACAAACAAACCGCTTGAGTAGCTTCCACTTTTAGACGTGCTTGCTAGAGGTGTTGAAGGACCCTTCACCCCCCCACCCCAGAGTTGGCCCATTTCCAGTAGCTTGCCCCAAAATGCCCATCTCCTGAAGTCTTCCAGCTGTGGGTGTCACCTTTTTTGCATAGCGTTGCTGTCCACCTGGCAAGCTTCTGAGTCCTCTTGGTGGCTTATGGGTGGGTCAATGCCTCCAAAGAAAGGAGGAATGGCGTGAATGTCCCTTTCTACGCTCCCTGCCCTGCTGAGTGACGGTCGTGACCGAGCCCGTGTGCGCAGCGGTGCAGGCAGGAGCGGTGGCTGTCATGGCTCAGCCCAGTGGGACAGCACCTAACGAACGAGGGTGTTCCGTGTCCGTAGACACCTGCTCCGTTGCAGGGCAAGGTCTTCTGCGAGAGGAGGGATGCTGAGCGCTGCGTTAGCCCGTCGGAGGTGGGTCCCTCCTGGGGTGGGGGGTATGGCGGCAGGGCTGGCTGGGGACCGGGGCCAGGCTGGTGCTGCCTGTCCGCCACCTGCGAGCTGGGCTGGGAGCACGGCCGCGGTGCGCGTCCCCCCTTGCCGGGGACGGGACTCTCCAGCTCTGTCCCTGCCCCCTTCTGATGCTGCAGGATGTCCTGGGCTCCGCGCAGAGAGCCCGCAGAGCTTGGCCCCGCAGCAGCCGTGGCTGGGTGGCCCTTTTGCATGGAGGCACGGCCCTTCCCGCCCCTTTGGTTCAGCGGACAGGAAAATCTCACGGGGCGTGGTGGGTGCCCTGCGCCCCAGGCGCCGCGGGGATGCTGCGGGGAGGGCTGCTCCTGCCCTGCGGGCACCAGGAGGAGTCTCTGGGTGGGGTGTGCGTTTCGGGGTGTGCAGCTGGGCTGTAAACGTCGTAGCACAAGTGCCCCCGGGCCTGGCCATGTCTGTAGGCGATACACGTGTGGGTGCTTCTCTGGCACCCACGGTTCCCAGCAAAGCACTTGGAGGAGGAGCGGTGGCCTTGCCTGTGGCCGCTCGGGGGAGGTGGCCCGTGGCCAGGTGGCTGTGCTGTTGGAGGAGGACCTTTGGGAGGCCCCACGGCCACGGCATGGGCCTGCTGTGGGGCCAGCCGTGTCCCGGGGCCATCCTGGCCCCGCTCCGCGGGCCGTCGCCATCTCCCGCCAGCTCTGCCGAGGCAGCGTCTCCCGCACGGGGCGGGGGGCCGACCCTGCGGGGGCTGCGTGGCCTCGGGGACGTGCCAGCGGCCGCGGGGCAGGAAGGCCACGATGCCCTGCAGCCGCTCCCTGGCACCGCATGGCTGCTCCGCATGCGCCCCTTTTCCTGGGGCGCTGGCTGATGCCCCAGCGAGTCTTTAATCTCCTTGAGGAGCGTTTCCTGAACTGAACAGATTTTGCTGTTGAGAAATATATCATTAAATCTTCATTTCCTTTTCCTAGTTTAATCTTGTTACTTCCAGCTGTAACCCTCTTGTTACAGCTGGAAGTAAGCCTCTCTCAGTCATTCCCACCCCGCCTTTATCCCTGCCCCGCCACGTGCTGCTGGAAGGAGCTCTGATGCCGGTCCCGCTCCGCGCCGACACCGGGAACATGGCTGTGCAGGTCCCCCCACCGGCACCTCGGCGGGGTCTGTGGGTGCCCAGGAGCTGTTGGATGCATAAGCAGCCTCCGCATATGGCAGAGGACAAGTTCAGGCTCTTCTGTTCTGTTTTAGGGAGAGAGAAGCAATCCATGCAACTAAAACCTGACCAGTTGGTCGCCGGTGTCCTCGGGTAGCTGGGTGTTTGTCCACTGCCCGGGGGCTTCTCCGCCTGCCCCGGGGGTCGGGGCTGGGCCGTGCGGCCCCGCAGCCCTTCCAGGCTTTCTGCGGGGAGCACGTTCCTGCCTTGCCCTTACACAGGCAGAGTTTCAGAAAGAGCCTGGGCTGTACATAACCCACAGTTCAGGTTGTGCTGTGCTGGGTCCCTAAAAGCTCTTTCACTTTCCGGGTCAGTTCGCTAAGAGCTCTCTGTGGCAATGACAGTGATTTTTAAAAATCTGTGTGTAGTCCCCAGAAAAGCGTGAAGTGAGGTGTTTTGCCCCAGCGCTGGGTTCAGGCTGAGAGCTGTCCAGTGTTTTTGTTGTCTCAAAATGATGCGAGTTGCTGTTTGGGGATCATCTGGATTGGGATTTAACTAATCCGGGAACCTCCTTGAAGTTGTTTTATCACATAAGTACTTTGATTATGAAACACAGTCCCATCCTTTATGCTTTTTATTTATAAACATGTACTATGTTTAGACCTCCCTTCCTCTCCCTGAGTCTGTGTTCCAGCCGGGTCGGAAGGAGCCCTGGACACGTCTCCTTCTGTCTAATCCGGGGATCACCGTGAGGAGGGCAGTGTAACTCAGCTGTTTGTAGTGCACTGCGTCAAAGCCGACTTGGGGATACTTTAATCCAGGGATTAATGAGAGAATAGATGTGCCTGGGGACTCTGTAATCTGGGGATTACCGAGAGGACCAGGAGCAGGTAATGATGCGACTGCGACCCACCCGCAGATGGGCCGCGAGAGCGCCTGCTCCCTGGTGATGGCGTGTGCGGGGCTCGTACCCGTCTGCAGGGGACGGGGCTTGGTGCCTCCCCCTCCCCATCTCTGTGCGAGGACCAGCTCGGGACCTGCTCCCACTCTGACGCTGGGAAAGCTGGGTCGCTCCGAGCAGGCACCACCACCAGTGCGGAGTGGTCTGGCCTTAAAACCCAGTGTTGCCCCAGTTCCTGTTGCTGTAGAGGTCCGTCTGCTCTGGGGACCAGGATCAGGTCAAAACCCAACACCAGTCTTTCTCGCAAGCCCGGGGCCCTGGGGCACGCTGTGGGTGCTCACACGGTGAGCCTCGGGTACCGGCACAGGACAGCCCGATCCGCAGGTTTTCACATGGGATTGTGGGACACATGAAGTGGTGGTGGAGGCCCCAGGGGTAACACAGCAGCTTTCCCCATGCCCGTCCCGTCCCCTCTGTGCCCGACACCGTTTTGTGCCTCCCCTTGGACGTGCTTGCTCCTCAGCCAGCTCCTACAGACCGCTGGTGTCCCATCAGAGGGCTCACTGGGCACGTGGGGTGATCTTTCCGGGTCAGAGCGACCTTGTGCTTGTGCTGCCAGCCGCGAGGAGGCTGGCAGGTGATGCAAAGTGTTTTGCACGCCTGCCTTGTCCTGCAGCCATCGGGGTGGGGTGTACGTGGGGCTGTGCGTCGTGGCAGGGGACTCCTTGGGCCACGCAGGGCAGAGGCACAGGGAGCTCCGGTGGGGAAACTTCTGAAGGTCTGGCGGAGCAGCGGTCAGGTGAAGGGGAGCAGACTTGGGAAACTTCCCCACAGGATAGTCAACCCTTGTGATCTTTTAGCATCTGCAAAGGTCATGGAATTTGTCAATCTGGACAAGGTCATGAAAGCTGTCAAGGTTTACTAAACGCAGAGGGACCACCTCTGGCTCAGGAGGTCCCTGAGCTGAACGTTGTTAGAGGGTGGGAGAATAATAGTGGAAACACGTTACGTGGGTGCCCTGTTTGTGTGCATCTCCTGTTGTCCGCTGGAGACGGGATACTGGGCTGGATGTGCTTTTGATTTGATCCAGTGCGGCCTTGCTCCTGGGCAAGGTTCTTGTGGTCGCTCGTGTGAACAAGAGTCTGCAGGGCTCTGCCAAACCCCTAACACCTCCTCCCCACAGAGCTGGTGAGCTCCTGTGCCTGGGAAGTCAGTAGGTGGTGGGGCTTAATAGCAAATGCCGCGGCAGACCAGGTAATCATCGGCTACCCTGAGCTCCGGGAGTTAGACCAAAGGCATGCCCCTGCCCGGGGGCTTGGTGGTGGCTGGCTGTGGGAATAAAGGTTCGTGGAAGATCCTTTGGGAGTGTAAGTCCCAGCTGCTGGGGTTGCTGGAAATGCCACTGGTGTGGGCTGGTGACGCTCATAACCGCCGTGAGAGGTGTGTGCCGGCTTGCACAGAGGTGCGACCTGCAGGGCCGCGCACACGTAGCAGAGCTGAGGCGTGTTGACGTGGCAGGATGCTGATCAGGCAGGTTAAAAATAGCAGCTGCTTCCTCCCTGCTCCTCCCGATCTCGGCTGTGTGGCTGCGATCGGGAGCTGGAAGCGCTCACGCCAATGTGCTGAGCAGGCACAAAGCCCCAGCTGCAGTCAGGGCCGGCGCAGAGCTCGGGTACCGCAGGGAGCGTGCTGGGCAGTGCCATGCGGGCGCCTGTCGCCACGGGGCTGGAGCAGGGATCCAGGGCACCCAGCGACAGCGGAGCCGCTGCACGGCAGGTCTGTCTGGAGCTGGTGGGTAAACACCAAAACATCCACTGACTTCTCATCTCCGCATCTCTGCGTAGTGCTGCTGTGACCCCCGGAAACCTGGCGGCCCTGTGCGGTGGCACCTGAGCTCCTCACGGCCCTCCCGAAGTCCCCAGGAGTTAGCGGGCTGGCGGCTGCCGTGCCCTGGAGCTGGGGAGCCAGGGCAGAGCAAACCCGGGACTGGCCCGGGCACGCTGTGCCTGGCCCCAGTGCTCCTGGGAAGGGTGAGGTGCAACCGTGGCGATCCTGCCCCAGTGCCTGGGCACCGGAACCCAGGTGTGGAGACACTCAGCGCCTTGTTTGTACGTTGTCAGAAACGCTGTGCACAGCTTGCGTCCCTGCTGCCCTCCCCAATAAAGGCGTAATTGAGCTGTTAGAGTCAATGTCTCCATTCAGAGCAGTTGTTCCAGCACCAGTTGTTATTTTTCTCCTGATGCATTGTGAGCCTGATTTCTTGAGGGTCTTTGATTGAGCGGTTTTGTTCTCCCGTGGGGCGGAGCGGGGAATGGTACTGCTCCTCTTGCACTGTGCTGCTGGCCTCTGAATCGCTCCAGAAGCGCAGGCACAAATTAGCGGGACCTCGCTCAGTGTGGCAGAGAGTGAAGGGAGTCCTGGGCGCCGCTGCTGTCGTTGACATCCTTGTGTCGTTCCCCATCAGGTCTGCAGTTGCATCTAGCAGTTAACTGAGTTGGGATGATTTTTTGCTTTGCCCTCGACAATCAGATGTGGCAGATGGCTCCTGACCTGAATGAGCTGCAGCCCCTCTGCCTGCTAGGCACAGCGTGGGCGAGCAGAGTAAGGTGACAGGCGGGTGAAGCAATCTGAGGTAGCACCCTTCATGATAGTTTTGCCTTTTTGTTGAGGCTTTTCTGTAACCTGGGTGTTTTCCATGAGCAATGCAGACTTTACGCCTTCCCTGTGTCAAGTTCAAGCTTGTCCTAAGCTCTTTGGTCCTCTGAATCTGCCTGGTGGCACGGTGTTGTCCAGGCAGGGCTGGCCCGTCTCAGACCTGGGTTTCTGTCGCGAGTGCTTGTACTGGCGGAGGAGCACGCTGCCTGTCCCTGCTCGTGCTGGAGAATGCCCCAGGAAGTTGCCCATGCCTCGTCTCGGGGATGGAGGCTCTGCCGAATTTGTGAGAGGAGCCACTTGGTCCCCGCCCAGTGCCCAGCCGGGTGCGTGTGAAGGAAACCCCAAAGCAGCCACCCCTCCTCGGTATCATACCCGCTCCGGTCAGCGTGAGACCTCCCGAGAAGCGCTCGGCCCGGGGAGTTTGGAGGCGCAGCAGCCCTCGAGCGGGCATACGGCTGCCTGCTGAGGGGCAGCCCACGGGGCTTCTGTTGCCTTTTAGTGCGCAGCGAACGCGAGTGACGATTGCCAGGAGGGATGGACGGGGCTGCGACCCCCAGGCTGTTTCTGCGTGGGAGGCGACGCTTGGGAGCTGGAAGCAGGTCCCAGGACCAGGCAGGTGGCTGTGCGATTTGTGTGGTTTTTCTGTTTTGTTTTTCAGTCTTTAACTGCTTAAGCCTGCTGCGATGGAGCCCTCACCGCAGCTTCAGCTCACTTTGTTTCAGGGTCAGCTTACAAAGGATGTTGTAGTGCTTGGAGCTACAATACGTACCTTGGGAAGAAAGAAAAATGCCAAACAGGTTAGGAGCTTTTTATTGCAACCTCGTGGGCGGCTGCAGGAGTCACAGGAGTCCAGGCAGCAGGGCTGGGGGAGAGAGCGGAGAGTCATTTCCAGGCGGCTGACGTATCCAGAAAGGTCCTGCCTCTGTTGCAACGCTGTTTGTCTGCATTGCACAGAATTGTTCTGCAGCCTTTTTGTTTCCTTTAAAACTCTTTCCTCGCTTGCTCGTGTGCAGCGAGTCAGCTGTTCAGCAGCGCGCGATGGGCCATCTCTCCTAATGCTGTGCTAAAGCAGGTCCTGTGAATGGAAAGGTAACCGAAATAGAAACCAGAAACCAAAATAGACAACTAATCTCCCATTTCGATCTTCTCTGTCCTGCATTTCAGTTGATTCCCTAGTGCAGTCATAAAACACGACCATTATCTCAGCTTCCCGAGTATGCAAACAAATGGCTGTGATTTTCCTACCCTTGGATCAGTCTGTATCTATAGTCTCTGAATAACAATAAAACGTTAATGGAGATAAAGACTGTTATCTCCCTCATGTCTATTTTGTCATAGGAATAACAACTTTAAATGTTAAGAGTGCTGAGATTTATAGATGCCAAGCCTGCTCAGCAAAAATAAATCACGTTCCATAGTGCACATTACCATTTATTGCTGCTGTATTATCTGAATCCAGAGTGGGTGTTAACCCTGTGATAACATCCTCAAAGGGGATTTTAAATAGTTTTGTAGTTTAATTTAAAAATTCTGTTGGCTGCCTGGTTTGATCTGCAACTTATTTTAGTGCAGGGGTATCGAAGTGGCAACTATCTAAAATGCTGATGACGGGCTTCCCAAGAAGTACAGCAACGGGGGAGGCCCCGGATCCTGAAACAGGCACTGTTTCAGCTGCAGCTTCAGTGACCCCAGCCCCACACGTGTGGCTTCCCGAATACGCTCTTCTCCAAGGCTTTGTAGACTTTGGAAGACCACTGGTTTTTTAAGCTTCATCTTGGTGCTTTCATTCTTGATATAAAAGTCCTCAGTGACATACACATCGATAGCAAGATAAATGTATTTCGGTTATTATTTAACGCACGACCTGAGCCGGCGTGCCCCTGCGGTCAGTGCCAGTTTGGGTAAAGCCCTGCCCTCGCCCAGCCCTGCCACTCTCTCCTCCCTCAGGGATGGAGCGATGCCCGCTGCAGCAGCGCGCAGTGACGGCCAGCTTCGGACTGGCACTCCGTGCCAGGTGCTCCGGGTGTCTCTTGGCCAGCCCCCGGCTGCCCGGCCACGTTGGTGCTGCCTGCCTTGCCAGCCTTGGCGGAGCCGGGGGCAGCGTTCAGGATCCTGCCCGCGTGCTGCTGTGTCACCAGGCAGTCCCAAAATGAGCAGCGCAGCCTTGGTGGTGAGTCCTTAGGCATCTCCGTGTGTCCCCTGAGCTCTGTGAGTAAAGGAGAAGCCATCTGACTGACAAAAAGCAACCTGTGTGACGAACACAGGCATTTGACCAAACATTGAGTGCTAGCTATTGACAACTCATTTCTGCCGCCGGTCTCGTAGCAGTTAGCAGCTGATGAGCAACATTAGCTGGGTTGACAGATTTCTTCACTTGCAGGCTGAGTAAATTTTACCAAGCGAGAAGGGGAGGGAGGTCAGGGGAGTGCAGAGGAGCCGGTCCTTCCACCTTGCGTTGTTTACAGCGCACAGTGATGGATCTGTCTCACCGCAGAGCTCAGACTGATGGGCGCCAGATGCCGACCAGCATCGGGGGGAGGCTGTAGCTTGTTTAACACCTGGCTCCTACCCATTAAACTTGCTCGGATGCACGCTGCAGAACACTAAGTGCTTGTACTCCAGTGTTCATGGTGCAGCTCCCGCAAAAACCTACCGCCAGGAAGAGTGCCCGTCTCTGAGCGTGGCGTTTCGGGGGCATGGCAGCCCTACGGAAAACACCTCGAGAGCTGCGGTGTGCAGGTGTGGGGCTGTTCAGCCGGCATGAAACTGCCTGCAGGGAAATGAGCTTTGCTTCCCTGGGGCCCCTGCTCCGTTGCTGCCTGATGTGGTGTCCCGAAAGTCGGGTGCGTGGCCTGACCCTGGAGGCAGGAGGGGAGCACCGGTCACGGCTCTCCCACCGTACACCTGCCTCCGGACCCGGCATGCGTCTGCCGCTCCCAGGCTCGCGGGAAATCTCTGTAATGGCTGGGGGGCTACGCAGAGAGCCCAGCTCCCCTCTGCCCAGTTTTGTCACCATCCTGCTTGCTGGGTGCTTAGGAGTCTGCTGAGAGGTCACACTGTTGGTGTCCAGCTTTGGCTAGTACTTTGGCTTAAAAGTGGTAATAAAACTGTGATAGAGCGGTGAACAGATGCCCCTTAAGCCCTTCACGCGTGTCCCCAGCTCCCTTGTGTGAGGCTCAGAGAATTTCTTTCTTTAGCCACTTCATTTTAAGGGAAGCGCTTCATGGTTCTGTCATAAATACTGTTGTGGGTCCTGGGTGCAGATAACTGGGCTGTGCAGCTCCGATGAGCTCTCCGAATATCAGGATGAGAGCTCTGCACTGAGAACACGAGGCACACATGCTGTTTCCTGAGTGAACGAAATGGCTCTTGTTGTTGGTCGTTGTTCCGCTGAGACAAGAGGGTTGTCCAGGGGAGGGGGAAGGTTGTCACCCAGCTGCCTGCCGCAGATGATCTTAAGCAGAGTGTTTTAGTGGGGTGCATAATTCACATGAGATGTAACAAAAGGGAGCTAAACATTTCACACTTTTAATCTGTATTTTCTGAACACTTGAAGGTGGATACATACAAGATTAATTGCTGTCCGAACCTATGTGTCTCAGACGATTTCCACCTGTCTGGCAGGTAGAGGAAGCGTCTGTTCTCAGCAGATTATCTCGTGACTCCTGACTCAGGACCCTTGCATTTGCTGTTTCGGAGCAGGAGATGCGGTCTGCTGCTGGAGGCTGGGCGTTGGCAGAGGTGGACGCTGCTCTGACCTGCGCTGGCAAGCTGTCCGTGGAAACGTGCGTCTGTGGGATCGGGGGAGTGGAAGAGGGAGAATTAGAGAGGTGGTTTCTGAGAGCCGTCCCTCACAGTCTCTAAATAAACTTGGCCTTGGTTGCAGTAGGCTGACAGACCCTTAATTATAATAACAGCATGAGCAGTGTTGCTTTGTAACTGGTTCCCCACTGAAAATTTCTGGCTAGCAGGAGTGGTATGCCAGATGTCTGCTTGTGATTGCCTCTGGTTGTGAAGATCAGTTCGGGGGTAACGCTGTCAGCTGGAGGATACAAATAATGCACGTATCCAGGGGTGGCTCGGTTTGTTTGCCTGGTTTCTTGGCAGAAGCCAGAGTCCCATTGCATAGGCCCATCAAAATCTTTGCAAGCGTCTCTGCAGCAATTACCTTCTGCAAAAGTCGCTATGTTAGAAGACACTGGAGTGAATCTCCAAACAGTGATGTACTGCTGAATTTTGGCTAAGCTGCGGAGAAGGTGTCCCTCCACCCCAGCCCTAGGCGCGATCTCTGGGCTTCGGGTTTGTGCAACCACCAGACCAGCATGATTTCAGTCTGCTGAGACACGGCCACGTGCGGACGTGGCTGGAGTCGTGCAGCGATGGGGTCCTGACCGCCCCTGGCAGTGCCTCTGAGACCCAGGAGTGTTTCTAGGCTGGAAAACGCACTGAACTACGCTCTGAGCCTGTGATTTTTGCATCTGCTGGGCTCTTTGTGTCGGGAGTAGAAAGCAGCCTGGGGGCTGGGCGGTGGGAGAGAGCTGGAGGCACAGTTGCTGTCAGGAGTCTCCGGCCGTTGCTAGCACGCGTGTTAGGCTGCGTGTGAGTGAGAAAGCCAGAGAGAAGCCACCTCTCAGCCAGCCTGGCCGCACGCCAGGCAGGCCGTCACGCTGCTGGCACCCTGAAGGTATCCACGGCTTTGTCACATCCAGCAAAGTGCAGCGGGGAGCCCCTCTCCCCCAGTAGCAGCTAGGTCTGGGTTTCCCTGCAGCCAGAGCATTTTGGTTATGGATCCCGTTTCATACTGTTGTTTGACACCTTGATGTAATATTTTCATTAGGAGCCCTGCAAAATACAGCAGCTTGGTGTTACTGATGAAGCGCCTCCAGCTAATAACAGGTTATTAAGCTTTTTTCAACAATGGAAGTAATGAAGAAGCATCCTTTATTAGTCATCGGGCATAAAAATAAAGTCAAAGGTCAATACTTGCGGCACTAACTGGTTTAGTTCGCCCAAGGTTGTGTTTGCGATGCCACGCAGACATCACGTCGTGGCCAGGGCTGTCCCCGGAGTTAGTGGAGCCAGATCCATTTCTCCCCGCAGGTCTCGAGATGATCAGGGTTCAGTGTTCGCCGTCGGCGCGGTGCCCGTCGGGTGGCAATGCTCCCTGCTGGGAGAGTGGTATGGGGATCCAGACACTCGGGAATCCGCATCCAGCTGTAATGCTGATGAGAGAATAGCGGCTCCTGGTTCTCATCCAGCACTCCGTCACTAGTAGGTCTCAAAGCGCTTCATAAGCGAGCTGAGGCTTCTTGCTCGTATTTTACAAATGTATTTACTGATTCTTAACCATCAGTGTGCTTCCAGGCGGGGCACCGTTCTTGGCGATGCTGCTTTGAAGCTAGAGCTGAAGTCTGCAGTGTTACCCTGTCTGTACGGGGCTCTTAGGAGGAGACAATGAAGTCTTGTCATGTTTGGACATTTGATCTAACGTAAGAACTTTCTAATTAGGATATTTATGAGTTAATCACATGTGACACTTTGTTTGCGCCCTGCTGCAAGCCTGAGATGTGTGTGAAGATGTGGGGAAGTGGATCATCCTTCTTTTGGCTTTGTGTCATCCTAATGCATTATCTCCATCTGGTTGTCTCCTCCCCCCTCGTGTCCCTCAGCTGGAAGTAAGTGTGTACCAGTGGCTATTAATAGCTGAATCCTGCAACAGTCTGCTCTTGCAGATGGGATTCTCCGCTTCTGCAGCCTAAAACTCATTACAAATAAAGCAATACACTGTGTGGTCCTTAATGCAATTAGGCTTGCTGTAAGGTAGGTTCTCGGGGCCACATGCCGCCCTCGGTTTCTGCGTGAAGGTTGCCCGTTAGTGTCCTGGCCCAAGATCCCGACCAGCACATCCCCTCGTCACTCACGTAGCTGACGATACGGACGCAGCCGCAGCGCTTCGTCACCAGTGCTGGCTGTCTGTTCAATACAGATGCGAGATCCTGGTCCCGACGCCTCTGGCTGGCAGTCCTGATGTCCTGTGTGGTTTATGGCACCAGCACGGGAGAATTGTTGCTCTACAGCTTGTCTGTGTTGCTCGAGGATGCTGGTTGCTGAGGGCTTTGACTTGTCGCCTTTCCTACCGTCTCCTTGAACAGCTAAAACCAGGCAAAGTGCAAGTTGCCCTCTTCGCATGAGGGTTTTCTGTGCGGCAGGTAGAAGCCATCTCTCCCTTTCGGATGGGGGTATTTTACCTGCGGGAGGAGGCAGAAGGGCAGAGGAATATTCGCAAGCATTTCTGGGACCCCCTTTCTCAAAGGACAAGCAGCTGCAAATCCAACAGCCCACACGGCTAAAAACGGTTGGTTGTGCCTTCGCTTGCCACCTTGCGTACCCATGTGCTTGACTGCACACACACACACTTGTCATTACCACTAGCAAAACTTCTCCTGCTTGCCGGGCTTGGCACTTATTAGGAGAAGAAAGGGAGAGAAAAGACTGCCTTGACCTGGGAGCAGTTGGGAGGGTGCGTGGGACGAGGGGCTGTGCTGGGTGTACTTAGGACAGGTTAGGTGAAGCAGGCAGAGCTCCCGTGGCAGGTTCCCGGGCAGGAGACCGTCCCTGCGGTTGGGTGCGCAGCCGCAGGCAGTGCGGGGCGGCCTCGCGAGGGGCGCGCGGAGGGCACGGCGGGACAGCCGTGCCGCGTCCATTTCAAACGCCAGTGGCTGGTGACGTGACGAATTCAAAGCTGTGGACTTCTGCATTTATCTTTGCCCTGCTTGGAGTCTTGGGAGCTCTAGTTAATTTTATTCTCCAAATTGCATTTTGCCTCGTCTTTCCACAACTGTGTCAATCTGTTTCTAAAGTTACAAACCCGTGACATTACTCTATAGATCATTCATAGATCCGTCACTTGAATTTCACACCTCCTGGGCTGCTCAGGAGCCTGGAGGGCATCCTCGCCCTGCTTGCACAAAGGCATCTCCATCAGTGTTTATTCTCGGGGGCTCTGGCCCACCCAAGGCAGCGGTGAGCATCTCCTCAACTGACCTGATGGCAGGATTAGGCCACTTGCCTCCACGGCACCGTCAGCTGGAGCGAACAGTGACATGACTCTGTCCTCACCGTCTACGGCTAGGGTCCGTCCTCACCGTCTACGGCTAGGGTCTGTCCTCACATCAACTGCCAGGCAGGACCCCAACCCTCCTCCTCCTTTGTTCATTTGCAAAACAGAAAAAATGGTATTTCCCTGCCTGGTGTATAACAAGTTCAAGGTTCCAGTACAACAGTCCTGAGTTGCAAAAGTAGGAGAGATCATAGAATCATAGAATCATAGAATCATCTAGGTTGGAAAAGACCTTTAAGATCATCCAGTCCAACCATTAACCTACACTACCAAGCCCACTCTAGACTAATCAAGGGTAGACCAGACTAAACCATATCCCGAAGTGCCACATCTACCCGTTTTTTAAATGCCTCCAGGGATGGTGACTCCACCACCTCTCTGGGCAGCCTGTTCCAATGCCTGACCACCCTTTCCGTAAAGAAATTCTTCCTAATCTCCAGTCTAAACCTCCCCTGGCGCAGCTTAAGCCCATTTCCTCTTGTCCTATCGCTAGCTACTTGGGAGAAGAGACCAACACCCACCTCACTACAACCTCCTTTCAGGTAGTTGTAGAGAGCGATAAGGTCTCCCCTCAGCCTCCTCTTTTCCAGGCTAAACAACCCCAGTTCCCTCAGCCGCTCCTCATAAGACTTGTTCTCCAGACCCTTCACCAGCTTCGTTGCCCGCCTCTGAACACGCTCCAGCACCTCAATGTCTTTCTTGTAGTGAGGGGCCCAAAACTGGACACAGTATTCCAGGTGCGGCCTCACCAGCGCCGAGTACAGGGGGACAATCACCTCCCTGCTCCTGCTGGCCACAGCATTCCTGATACAAGCCAGGATGCTGTTGGCCTTCTTGGCCACCTGGGCACACTGCTGGCTCAAGTTCAGCCGGCTATCTACTAACACCCCCAGATCCTTTTCGGCCAGGCAGCTTTCCAGCCACTCCTCCCCAAGCCTGTAGCGTTGCATGGGGTTGTTGTGACCGAAGTGCAGGACCCGGCACTTGGCCTTGTTGAACCTCATACAGTTGGCCACGGCCCATCGATCCAGCCTGTCCAGGTCCCTCTGCAGGGCCATCCTACCCTCGAGCAGATCGACACTCCCACCCAATTTGGTGTCGTCTGCAAACTTACTGAGGGTGCACTCGATCCCCTCATCCAGATCATTGATAAAGATATTGAACAAGACTGGCCCTAAAACAGAGCCCTGGGGAACACCGCTCGTGACCGGCCGCCAACTGGACTTAACACCATTTATCACTACTCTCTGGGCTCGGCCACCCAACCAGTTCTTTACCCAGCGAAGAGTATGCCTGTCTAAGCCGTGAGCTGCCAGCTTCCCGAGGAGGATATTATGCGAGACGGTGTCAAAAGCTTTGCTAAAGTCCAGGTAGATGACATCCACAGCCTTTCCATCATCTACCAGGCGGGTCACCAGGTCATAGAAGGAGATCAGGTTGGTCAAGCAGGACCTGCCTTTTGTGAACCCATGCTGGCTGGGCCTGATCCCCTGGTTGACCTGTACTTGCCTGTGGAGTTCGCTCAAGATGAACCTCTCCATAATCTTCCCCGGCACCGAGGTCAGGCTGACAGGCCTGTAGTTCCCCGGGTCCTCCTTCCGGCCCTTCTTATAGATGGGCGTCACATTGGCAAGCCTCCAGTCATCAGGGACCTCCCCTGTTAACCAGGACTGTTGATAGATGATGGAAAGTGGCTTGGCAAGCTCCTCTGCCAGCTCCCTCAGTACTCTCGGGTGGATCCCATCCGGCCCCATAGACTTGTGAGCGTCCAGGTGGCATAGCAGGTCATTAACTGCTTCCTCCTGGACTATGAGGGCTCCATTCTGGTCCCTATCCCTATCCTCTTGCTCAAGGGCCTGAGTACCCTGGGGATGACCGGTCTGGCTGTTGAACACAGAGGCAAAGAAGGCGTTAAGTACTTCAGCCTTTTCCTTGTCCTCGGTGACAATGTTCCCCCCCACATCCAGCAAAGAATGGAGATCCTCCTTGGCTCTCCTTTTATTGCTGATGTACTTATAAAAGCATTTTTTATTGTCTTTTACAGCACTGGCCAGATTGAGTTCTAGCTGGGCTTTTGCCTTTCTAATTTCCTCCCTGCAGGACCTAACAAGATCCCTGTACTCCTCCTGAGCTGCCCGCCCCTTCTGCCAAAGGCGGTAGACTCTCCTTTTTTCCCTGAGTCCCCGCAAAAGCTCCCTATTCAGCCAGGCCGGTCGATTTCCCCTCCGGTTGGTCTTACGACACACGGGGACAGCCCGCTCCTGCGCCCTTAAGACTTCCTTCTTGAAGAGGGCCCAGCCTTCCTGGACCCCTTTGCCCTTCAGGACCACCTCCCAAGGGACTTTCCCAACCAGGGTCCTGAAGAGGGCAAAGTCTGCCCTCCGGAAGTCCATGGTAATAGTTTTGGTGCCCCTCCGCTTAGCATCACCCAAAATTGAGAACTTTATCATGTCGTGGTCGCTAAGCCCGAGACGGCCTCCGACCTCGACATTTCCCACAAGCCCTTCTCTGTTGGTAAACAGCAGGTCAAGCGGGGCACCTCCTCTGGTAGGCTCGCTTACCAGCTGCATTAGAAAGTTATCCCCCACATGCTCTAGGAACTTCCAAGACTGCTGCCTCTCTGCTGTGTGGTATTTCCAGCAGATGTCTGGCAAGTTGAAGTCCCCCATGAGAACAAGGGCTAGCGATTGCGACACTTCTGCCAGCCGCTTATAGAATGCCTCATCTATAAGATGGAGCTTATTCTATGAAAACATGGAAAAAATCTATGAAACCTATGGAAATCCTTGCTGAAGGGGAGTCAGAAGCTTTGCAAAGTAACTTATAATGTGTGTTTCAACAGGATTTCACCTGCTGAGCCTGTGAGCTTCACAGAGTTTCTGTGGTGTAATATTCATTGCAAACAGAAATGCCTCAAAACACAAATGTGATTCCTGCAGAAGAAATAAAGTCAGTTTGCTGTTTGGGCAGCTGTGCTGCAGGGGTTGAAGTGTATAATCCCACACTGAGAACTGAAAATTTTCCTAAAATTTCTGCTCTGTCTTCTCAAATGGCAACCTGTATGTTTTACTACTTTGGCAACTAAAATAGCAAGCTTATCTTCTGCCATGTGTTAGAATAAAATCTTCTGTAGATATGGGAACAATATAAACCAAAATGATTGTCATTTTGAAATGAATCGCAGAGGGCTGGCTGAGCCCATCGCCTACGTTTGATTTGGCAAAACCTCCCAGCACGGCGCTCGTGTGAAGCCTCCGCGTTTGTGCGAATCCTCGGGGTCTCGGGGGCACCGGCCTCCTGGACGAGGCCGTGGTTCGGGCGCTCGGAGCGGGAGCGTGGCGGGCTCTGTCCCACTGCTGGCCCTCACCTCACCCACCGGCGCAAGCCCTGCCTTTGCCGTCGTGGCCGCGCCTGCTGGTGCGAGAGCTGGCGTCTGCGGTGACCCCGCGGCGCCGCGTTTGCGGACGGCGCACACCGGGGGAGCCTGGCAGCAGGGCCTGAACCGCGGAGGCAGGGGGGCTGGCTCCGTGTCCCTCAGGCCGTGGGGAGAGGCGGCAGGTGGGAGCGGGGGTTACGTGGGCAGAGGAGGCGGGAGGTGCCGTCGCGCCTCGCCGGCAGAGCTCACCACGCGCCCAGATTGCGGGGCCTCGGTGTCACGTGTGTGCTGGCCGGCGTGAGGGCGGTGGCAGCCAGGAGCGCTGGCTGCGCCTTTCCTCCGGCCCGGAGCCCGGCGGTCCCGCGGGGAGCAGGCGCCGGCCCCTGCGGCTGCAGCGTTGTTCAAAGCAAGCTCTGCGGGCTCGCTGGGATCCGGCTGCGTCCTCCCGGGTTATGTATCCGACGTTCTCTGAGGGGCCAAGTCCTGCCCCCGACGGAAAGGTGGGGGCAGTTCCTGTTGCTGGGGGCTTCTGCACCAAGCCTGGCTCTTGCCCTTCTTCACTCAAACCTGCCCTTTCCCAGCTCTCCAGCTCCCGTACGGCAGGCGCGTCCGGCGATGGACCTGCCGATGACGGGCGGCAGGAGAGCGGTGCGGGGTGAGGCAGAGACCTCCTTCAGAGGCAGGAGGAGGGACTCTGCAGAGAGCTGTATTTAGAGCAAAACGCCCAGAAATTGCTCCAAATTGTGCTCATCTGGTGTGCTTCCCCTTGCCAGGGACCCACGCAGCCCTGGGAACCAGCGAGGCCTTGTTTCTTCAATTAAGAGAGAGCTCTGCTTTCTCTTAAGAGAGAAACCTGCTGTTAAAACTGCGAGGTTGTTTTTAGATGCATTTTACCTCTCCCTGCACTTTTCGGAGGGAGGCGTCTCCTCAGGGATGCCCATGTCCCTGTGCGCGGCAGGCGTCCGTCCCCATCGGGCCAGCGGTCCTGCCCTGTCTCTGCACTTGCTGGAGGGGGGCAAAGCGTCCTGCCCAGAGTCTTTGGTGTCTTTACATGCCGTGCCTTGGCCGCAGGGAGTGCTTACTGCGATGAATACGGCCGGCGCCGGCGTTCCTCTCCGAACAGGGGCACCGCAGCTGCCTGCTCTGCTTCGTGCCCTTTGCGTTTGCAAGGGAATAACGCAGCTAGGCTGAAGAATATGTAGCTGTTCACTTCGCTGACTAGAAACGATCATCATGACTCCAGACAGGAGACGTGCCCTGGTTTCAAGTACCGCTGTGCAGCTGAATTCCTGACTTTTGGGGCACTTTGTTCTCTATCTTTTGAGAGCTACTGCCTCACCAAACCTCTTTTTTTCCTTGCAATCTGTTTCTGACAATGTGCAAAGTTATTGACAAAGTGATGAAAATCTGGTGGACTAGGATTTTCCAGAAAAAGAAGGCTTTTTTCCTCTGCGTATGCAGTCTCAGGCCCTCGAATGAAACCATCCCCCCTGTGAAACCCGTGCGCTGATGTGCAGCGTACTGGGTCCAGAGTGGCGGCTGCAGGCAGCGAGCGCTGGGCTGGCGGCCTCGTGGCCCGTGGGTCCAGCAGGACCTTCTCAGTGCACCTGCAGCCCTCGAAGAGATGCGGGTGATAATTCGCACCCAAAAAATACGCTGTGATATCATCCTTGTGAGTTCTCCATCGGGTGCTCGATGCTACTCGCCAAACCCTGTCCCTTCTGCCAGGTTAGGATAAACCTGCAGCAATCTTATCGCCCGGAAAGAGGAGTAATTGTCTGTGCTGTTTAAAAAGTCAGCCTCAAGACGCGTCTGGTAGGTGGTCCAGGCAGGAGTCACGGCGGCGTTCAGGGACGGCGGCGCAGACGCGCCCGTGGGAGCTGGCACTAACGTGGACTCCGCAAGCGCTTTGCCATCCACCGATGGTCTTGGCCTCTTCACTGGGGTTAGCGTGAGAGAGCCCGAATGTGGTCAGATGCATTAAATGGGAAGACACTCCCAATGGACGATGACACTAGCTCATCCAGTTGAAGCTTTTGGGAATAGTTTGTTGGGAAAAATCCTGTTTGGCAGGCTGCTTGGAAAGACTTTAATTCCGCAAAGTCAGTGTTTGGGTTTAGGTGGCGTTTATTCTTGGCTGTTCTGTTGCCTTCAGTTGTCCTTGCAGAGACGCCTTCCTGCCTGAGGCGCCCGGTGGCTCTGCGGGCACGGGGGCTGCGGGTCCCCAGCCCCGGCCGGCCCAGCCCCGCGAGCAGCTGCAGAGGCGGCTCCTTCTCCAGGCCCTTTCAACGGGAACAGGGGCTGCGGTTTAAATAGTCTCTCTGCATGGCAGTACATGAAAACAGAAGCTTGTTTTAGCCATTGCACCCGGTTACCTCCAGTGTGAGAATGCTAATAGACAGCTTGGCTAGATTTAGCTTTTGTTACGCTCCTGGCAGTGCTATTTGGAGGCTGGAAGGCTATTTTACGTATATTTAATTACGGTTTTTTCTTGCTTAGCGAATAGCTGCTGGTACAATTATTAACCTGTAGTGAAAAATGTTAAAGCAGATGGGAAATATTCAAGGCATTCTTTTGTCCCATCCCCCTCCAAAAGACGGGGAAAACAATATTTATATTTATCGGCAAGCATTGTTTTCTGGCTAGCAGGGTTTGCAAGCAGTCTACTGTGTGCATCTCTTTACTTTCCAAAAGCCATTGATTTTTGCAGCATTGCAATTAGAAAACAAGAAGCCTATAAAATGATGTTATTCCAGTATTTTAAAATGGAATTTCAGTCTCCTGCTGTCTTTTTATTGGTTTCCCCCCTTCCCAGCCTAGCTGAATGTTGCTCGAGTCAGCATGTTGTAATTGGCCTGTGGAGATCCAGGTCTTGCTGGTATCGCTTAAAACCCAAACAGCTTCGCTACGATTTCGCCATTCTTGGGCTTCCCATGCAATAGAAAATGCTCGCACTCCTGAGTGGCTTGTGCTGCGGCTGTATGGACTGGGAGCACTTGGCTAATCGCTTCCTGTAATTAAATTCTTCACTAGGAATAAAGTTAATCTTCTCAGAGCATGTAAAACCTGACCCGCAGCCTGAGCAGGCAGAAACACTGTTGTTTATAGGCACCTTTATCCCGCTGTAAAGGGTCTGTTCCCAAACCAGAAGCAATTAGTATAATTAGATATTCCTTGTCCTGAGCCAAGGATATAGAATAATAAACTGTAACTGATACGGCAGCTTTCTGCTGGAGATTTCATAGATTTTCAAGGTCGGAAGGGACTGTTCTGCCTGTTCACTTTGACCTCTGGTAAGACACAGCTCTGCTCAAGCCCCATCCATCTGATGGGGTCATCAGCTCTGCCGTCAGGGTGCTTGGGACTGATGGGGGGGGGTTGGGGTTTTTTATTTTTTTTAGATTAACATTTTCTCAGCCCTATGGTGCTCAATAAGTTTGTCAGAGAGAAATCGAGGAGACTTTCCCCAACTCTTTTTCTCTGTGTTTGCATAAACACATTAATAAACTAATTGACCAAATCCTTGCTGGCTGGCGGAAGCATTAAGCTTGCTATGGGTAGCTGACTTGAACCATATGGTTTGGTCCCAAGGCTTCTTTGGGTTTTTAGAAGAGGTTCAAAAAGTGCCTATTTGCATCATCTTGAAACATTGACATTCCAAGCACAAATAGTTTTGCATAATTTATTACTCTCACTGTAGCTTTGCTCATACTCGTAAGTTCAACTTCAAAGTACTGCATCCTCACTCGTAATTATTTATGTGCAGCAAAACAAAACAAAACAACATTAAGTGCCATCCAAGCATTGCTGTGTTTCATTTGATGGAGAAACTCAATGTTCTTTCGTAGTCATAAAATTTCTTTTTCATTTATTAAGAGCCAAAGTCAGAATAAAAATAACCTTTCCAGCAGCCATTAACATTTGCCTTTCCTGGAACTTAGACCGATCAAAATCAAGTGCTTATGGAAAGCAAATATGTGTTACCTGGATGATGCCAGGTACTCACCATCAGCGGTTTAATTTGGACAATTAAGGTATATTTGTCAGTTCTACTTTCATTTAGAGTGAGATCCACGTGCCAGTTCTCACCCACTGCCTCAGTGCAGCAATATTTCAGCTGCGAACAATGTCAGGGAGTGTTCGGATATGACAAGACCATTATCTGCTTCCCCCATCTATTTGCAATACAGCGCTGGGAAGATGCTGTTCACCTCTAGAGACTCAAAGCTGAAAGGGTCGGCTTTTGCCTTGCTTTGTACTTGGGACACTGCCTGTCGCTCTGGGATCCTCGTTGCTCCTGCAGCTTGTTAGCAAAGACAAAGCTGCGGCTGGGCGTGTTGGGTAGCGGGCAGCGGTGGCGGGCTCCCACTGTGCGGGACAAGCCATGCTGGCAGCGGAATCGGGAGGGTTCCCACTGAGCACGTGGTGGGGTAGTAGAGAGATTGCCCTGTTATCTTTGCAGCAAATATTATTATATCTAAAATCAGAAATGCAGGCGAAACATGCAAAAATGCCCCAGTAAGCAGAACGCTAAGGGAGCTCTGAAAGTGGGACTTCACCAAACCTGCTTTACTCGTGCATCCTGGTTTGCCAGTTGTTGGGTTCCCCTCATCATGATCTTGGGTGTCCTGATCGATTCTGCCCTAGCTAATGTTCCATCATGGAGAGCAATGGGGACTTGCTCTCCTGATCTGCATCCCTCCCATCGCTGTGTGGATGCTAATGAAGGGTGCCAGGGAGACATCAACCATTATGATAGACAGGGTCTGAATAAATCAGCGTGCATGGATCATTGAGCATCTTTGTTGTAAAACAAATGGCCTGTGGTCAGTTAATCATATAAAGAAACATCTCCCAGACCTCATGGCATTATTCATAAGTCCTAAATCCTCTTGCAGTTTCATAAACAGAACATCTGTTAAAATATGGAGAAATTACAGTCTGGAATGGTTGTTGGAAATGTGGCTGCCGCAGATTGCAGGGGAACAGGAACGAGAGGGGTGTTTTTGCAAGAGGCTCACGTCTCCACCGTTTGAACCGTCCTTTTCTCTTTAGCTTGCAGGTCTCCTTATGCTGAGTCTCCCTTTCTCACCGTGCCCACGCAGCCCCGCTCGGGTGCTGCAGGAGCCCCCGGGCCCCGCAGAGCCCACGCGGCTGGGGCAGGGACCCCGCCGGGGTCCACGCCTGCTCGGGCACCCCCGCGATGGGCAGCGCGTGCCCTGGGCTGCTTATCCAGGGTGCGTTGTGCACGGCTGGTGGCTGCGTGACCCTCGGTGCGATGTCGCTCCCCCAGCGTCACGGCTGATGGAGCGGGCTGCCTGCCACTGTGGCGTGAACGAGGGCTGGCAGCGGCCCAGGACCCCACGCGGTCTGGTACTTCTTGGCATCGCCCCTTCCGCGTAAACGCGGCCGTCTTGGTACAGATGAGCCGTCTTTGTCTCCTGCCCTTGTTTCTCCCCCGCTGGAAGGGGAATGAGCGTGCTGGAAGGTCGCCTGCTCTGACGGTAACTCCCAAAAGTCTGTCCGCCCTCTGCTTAAGTGCCGTCCCCGCTGCTCCCGAGGCGCACGCTGGGCGAGCAGGAGCAGCAGCTGCCGGCGGGGCAGTGGGAGCCGCTCTCGCCCAGCACGGGCGGCTGCAGAGACCCCGCTCCCCGGGGCTGGGGCTGCCGGTGGTTCCCCGACGGGGCCGTAAGCCCCTTGCGAACCCCTTCCCTCCCCCTGCCCTTTCTGGCCCAGAGGTGGGAGCCCCAAGTTGTGCCTGGGAGGCTCTCGCCCATGGCGAGCCGTGGACCGACGCCGGCAGCACGGTGCCGGCAGCCGGGTGCTTTCCCGCTGCTGGGTGCGGGCAGGCTGGGGTGAGCGGGGAGAGGTGGGGGGCAGGCAGGGGGGCAGGCAGCCCTGCTAGAAAGGTGGGCAAATCAGGCAGTGGAGGAATGAATTTGCATCTGGAAGCAGCGTAAAAGGAATCAGACAGGGTGAAAGCCAATTAGCAGGTCAGAGGCAGAGAAACCAAGCCCCAAAGAAAGGGTTTGGTAAAGCAGAGCACGCCAGGGAGGATTAAAAATGGGTGTTAATAAACCAGGACTGGGCTGTTCAGCCACAAAGTGGAAAAGGAAAAGAAAATGTTTGAGGGTGACTGGAGAGCTTCCTCGTCCCAAGCCCCCTCGTCTCTGCAGTTTGTACCCAGCAGTGCTGGCGGCAGCACCCAGGGGTGCCCCGTGCAGAGGGCTCACCCCCACCCTTCCAAAAAAGAGCTGCTTGGGGATAGCACGTCCTCTGTCACCTGCACCACAGCTCTTCATGCCCTTAAAATTAAGTGACGCTTTGGAGACTCTCCAGCATTCGGCCCGCTGGAAGGGCGATGCTGTGCCGCGGGGAGCGCTGGGCGGGGGTGCCAGCGGCAGCGGGGGGAGCACCAGCTTTCCCAAAAGGCTCCCAGGTTTCACAGGGTTTTGTGGACCAACTTGCAGGTCCGAGGGCCAAGGCGTCAGGCGGATCTCCTCTCTGCCTGTGTGTATGGCGGAAGTGCTCCCGGGGACTGACAGGCCATTAATTACTCGTAGCAATTAATCCACGGGGGAAGCCTGGACAGTCAGTGGCGCAGCCCGTTTTGCGGCTGCAAAACTGAGGAGCTGTGCGTTAGAGCACCCAGACCCTCCGACGCAGGCTGGCTTGGCGCAGCCCTTAAATACGAAATCCCTTGTTAACTGGCCAAATGCATACACCTGTTTTTGGTAGAAAGTCACAGATTCACTGTGTTGTTTTCACCTAGGTTTATGTAATTCCATGTTAAACTGCTTGGAAGTAGCTCCCAGCCATGTAAAACTGGGTGCCCTGGGCCACGTTACAGCCTCGCTCCAAAGGAGAGGCTCCTTTCCATAGCAGCTCTGCTCTTGGTCCTCGGCCCGGAAAATCAGTTGCTTCTGAAGGCCTAGAATTGATGTCTGTTGCTTTTCCATCGTGATTCAAAAAAAAAAAAAAAAAAAAAATCCAACTGTGGCCGTCCCAATTTACAGTTTGTGTTTCAAGAAAGTGGCTCTTATGTCTTGCCAGCCCTCAGCACATTCACTTGTTAAATTATGCATATGCTAATGAAGTGTGAAAATCAGCCAAATAACAACTCTCTGTAATCGCTTAATGTCCCCAGAGCATTGTGGCTTTTTTATTATTATTATTTTATGATTTGTGACCCATTCTGAGTCACGTTTCTGCAGGGCGTTCTTCCAACAACTGAGGTTAATTAGTATTTTCACTTTTTCCCCTTCTGAAAGAAGCCCAAACATGTGCTCGCAACCCACAGTGCACTTTGCGTTTTCCATTTTGAATTAAGTAATCCCCAGATTTTCATTAGAGTGGGGAGCAGCTTCCCCGCAGAATTGCTAAAATCCACATCATTACCCTTGGCTTGCACCTGGGTGTATTTGGGAGGGACCACGTCAGCCGCTGGGTGTCCTGCAGTCGCTTTTGCTGCAATGGCCATTTTTGGGGAGTGGTGCTGCTCCTTGTCCCCCCCGGCAGTGTCACCCACCCCCGGGATGAAGCGCTGTCTCGCACGCAGACAGCCACAGCGGCAGCCTGCTGATCCGCCCAGAGCATTGCTCCGGAATATTAAAACATTTGTTGATTCCCCAGCTCTCCCGTCACTGCCACAGTGGAAGCCTGCACAAACAACTACGTCTGATGCAGGCTGTACCAGGCAGGCAACAAAGCAGCGTAAGGGGGATGTTGCACTGACAGCATGTCGTCTGTCCCTGGGAACTGCTGTTCCTCCTTCCTGGCATGAACCGATGTCGAGTGCCATGTTTGGACGCTGCATCATCCCACCTGAGGCGGGCGTGTGTGAGCTTTCATGGTACCGATCCCCTTTGCAGCAGGGATTGTCCCAAATTCGTTAGCGTTGCAGGGCACCGCCAGACTTGAAAAGGCGTGACTGGGCTGGCAGCGATGCTTGGAGTCACCGGAGGTGGGTGACGCTGCGGTATTTGGGTGGGGAGCTCTGAAGCAAAGCTGGCTCTGACTCAGATTTAGAGCAGGGTTTAAATCTGTGCTACGTGCTATATGGCCTTACTCAAAAAATGTTACTTCGCTTCTTGGTGAACCTCAGCGGGCAGCAGCGGGAGGAGAGGGAAGCCCGGTGCCTTGTCTTCAGATGAGCATTGGGCAGGCCATGGATGGCATTTAAAAGCGGTGTTGCCTAACATCTGGTAACATCTGGTAACATTTGGAAACCTGCTTTCTCAGACAACACAGGGAGGAGTAGAGGTGGGATACCTAGCTCTTATCTCGCAGAGGCGTGGTGATGATTAATGTTTGCAAAGCCTTGAGATCGTTTCTAGAAGATGGTCTGGAAGGGAACATGTTGTTTATCACTGCGGGTTTTCAGTGGAAGTTGTTGGATGTTGTATAATTACGTCTGCTCGGTGTTGACCACGGGTGCTTGAGACATGCTCCGTAACCCTTCTCCTGCTGGATCAGAGCCATTTTCCACACGCACCCCGCTCCTCTCGTGTCGGTAACTGGCTTGTGTTCAAGATCTTTACGCTCGGTGGTGCCACGCCGTTCACCTACGATGTACGTGCTGTGGAGTCATGCTTTTCACCACTAACCCGAGCTTTGTTCAAACAAAGTGCGGACAGCAGAAGAAAAATAGTTCTCCACCTTCTTTTGTGATGAGGCCCTCACTCTTGGGAAATTACGTAGCTGTAAAAAAAAAAAAAAGACACAAAAAATGGTGGTGCTGCAAAAGACTGTTTAAATCCAGGTGATTTTGCCTTGCGGCCTGCGCCATAAATCAGAGAGATTGGTGCGAGCCTGCGACCGGCCAAGGTCTGAAACATCCCTGAGCCGTAGGTCACCGTGGGGAACAGCAAGGGACGTACTCATAATAGGCTCTGGCCTGCCTGGAAATTAGTAATTAAATCTTATCTGCACGCCGGAACGCCACCGGTGTGACCTGCAGACCTGAGCAGCCCGTCGGGCAGCAGTCACGGGTGCTTGTGCGGGGGGGCCGCTGTGGTCTGCGCCGACGCTGGGCCGGGCGGTGGGGGTGAGGGGGGTGAGGGGGGTGAGGGGGGTGATGGGGGGTGAGAGGGGTGAGGGGAGGTGAGAGGGGGGTGATGGGGGTGGTGGGGGTGAGGGGGGTGATGGGGGGTGAGAGGGGTGAGGGGAGGTGAGAGGGGGGTGATGGGGGTGGTGGGGGTGAGGGGGGTGGGGGGGGTGAGGAGGGGTGAGGGGAGCGATGGGGGATGAGGGGGGGTGAGGGGGGGTGATGGGGGCAGTGGGGGTGAGGGGGGTGATGGGAGGTGAGAGGGGGGTGATGGAGGCTGTGGGGGTGAGGGGGGTGATGGAGGCTGTGGGGGTGAGGGGGGTGATGGGGGCGGTGGGGGTGATGGGGGGTGAGAGGGGGTGGTGGGGGTGAGGGGGGTGATGGGGGGTGAGAGGGGGGTGATGGGGCGGTGGGGGTGATGGGGGCGGTGTGTGAGGCTGCTGCCCATGGGGAAGAGGCGCCCAGCAGCACCGCCGGCCTGGCCCCGTGTGGGAGCCCCTAAATGGTGGAGGAGGGGGCTTTCTGCCGTAGTGGGGTCCCCGTGGAGCGATTCTGGAGGGAGTCAGCCAAGAGTCGGGAGGGGCCCCCCATGCCTGGTGTGGGGCTGAGAAGCGACGTCTGGGGGGATTTCGCCCAACTTCTGGCTGGTGCCGACACCCCCATCGCCCCCATCCCAGCTCCTGCAGGCCACCATGTCCCTTTGCCAAGGTGACCTCTCGGCGGTTCGCTGGGGCAGGACGGGCCCATTCCCTGCACCGGCTTCAGCTGTCCTCTGCCTTGTCCGGAGCTGTCGGCTCCGGTGCTTTCCTGTGACAGCCGTGCTGCCAGCCCACGCCTCATCCATGGCCTCCTGGGAGCTGCTGCGCTCCCGGCGCAGGAGCCGGGGGCCCTCGTTCCCCATGGACCCACACGGCAAGACCGGGCAGGCAACCTGTTTAAGCAGAATTAGTCATAGTTTGATAGAAAATCAGTGGACCTGAGAATGGGATGTTTTACTAAAAGCACATCGGTGTTGCTGTTTGATTGTGTTCAAAAAATGTGCAGACGTGGCACTTTGGGACATGGTTTAGTGGGCATGGTGGTGTTGGGTTGATGGTTGGACTGATGATCTTAGAGGCCCTTTGCAACCTTAGTGATTCCTAGTTTTACTTTCATTAAAAACAATCCAGCCACCAAGCCAGGAAACATGAAATTAATTATTGCTCTACCCTTAATTGGTTTAGTGGTGGTAGTATTAGGTTAATGGTTGGACTGGATGGTCTTTTCCAACCTAAATGATTCTATGATTGCACTTGGATCTTCAGAAATAGCAGTTGCCACATCCACAAGAGCTTTCTGCCACTGCTTGGCCCTGTTGTGTTGCAGGATCATTTTCTATATTTGTCTCTGCATTTGTTGCTAGTTTTAGAATAAACAAATCAGTTTTCCATGCATTCTAATTAATTTTGCCATGTTATTGTGTTAACGATAAGACCTCACTAGCAACGACCAGGTTCAGCTGCGACTCTAGTTCCTGCACTGTGGTGGATGAACAATGTCAAGATTATCTCACTCTAACAATTTTGTCCAAAATATTTTGTGCTAATACTGCCTCGGGAAGCGCTATGTTTAGCTTCAACGATACAGCCCCGACACCAGAAACAGACCTCCCAGCAAAGACCTTTAATTCCCTGTCAGAATCAACTTAATTAAATCCCATCTGACTGGGAGAGGGTTTTCATTTGATCTAGAATAGAATCATAGAATCATCTAGGTTGGAAAAGACCTTTAAGATCATCCAGTCCAACCATTAACCTACACTACCAAGCCCACTCTAGACTAATCAAGGGTAGACCAGACTAAACCATATCCCGAAGTGCCACATCTACCCGTTTTTTAAACGCCTCCAGGGATGGTGACTCCACCACCTCTCTGGGTAGCCTGTTCCAATGCCTGACCACCCTTTCCGTAAAGAAATTTTTCCTAATTTCCAGTCTAAACCTCCCCTGGCGCAGCTTAAGCCCATTTCCATCTAATAAATGTCCATGCTTCCATTTGGAAGCGTATTACATCCCAGAGTTTATTCCCTGATAATAAGCAAGGTTTGTCTGCCTGTTTCCACTAAAGATACATTAAAATAAATCCAAATAAATTTTCCTTCCAAGAAGACAAAATCCATGGTAGAATGATTAATTAAAAATGAAAGGCAGGGGGACTGTAGTTGAGTTTGCTGGCGTGCAAGACACGGCTGCATGGCTGCCCCGGGCTGGCAGTCGACAGACCGGGGCTGGGGTGCTGGCGTGGCACGATGCCTCGCAGCCTGTTTGCTCTGCGTGGGGGAGTTGCTCTGAACTGGGCGCCCGGAGGACGGGCACGAGCACGTTCGTGTTGGGATGTCATCAAGTGCACATCGAGCCAGTGGGTGCGTCGGGTGCTTTGGGGACAGTCTCCTGGGGTAGGAGCCCAGCCACCGAGGGTCCCCGTGCAGGGGCGATACCATTCGCACAGCACCTACCCCGACCATAACCCTGAGATAAGTTCTCGTGATGCACGTCAGCGGAAAAGCAGGGGAACTTTCTGAGCTCTCCAAACTGCTCCTGAGGATCTTCACTCTTTCAGCTCTCTGAAATCCTGGTTGTTTGCACACTTAACTCATAGTAAAAATTAACAGACTGGTTTGTGCTAATCAAAAGGCTTTGCCGGAGAGCGATCAGCAGGTACCCCTTGGCTTGTGTTGCTGAAGGGTCCTTCAGGGTTCTGCTGTATCTGTGTTTCTTGCAGATGATGGCGATGATTAGCAGCCTGGCTAGGATCCAAGTGTAGACATCTTTAAGCTTAAAGATATTAGTTCTCCCATGTTAAAGATGAATTCTTGTTATCACAACCTAGCAGATCCTAAAAATAGCATGACCATGACCTCTCCATTTCAGACATAGATTGAGTAGTGATTTATCACTCAGGGAAGTAAGCAAGGTTATTTCTTTTTTGGGCAGACAGGAGGAGGTATTCCAGCGGTGTATTAGATCCTTATCTAAGTCAGGAGAAGAGCAGGACAAACAGGTGTGTGTGTGAAATTCCTGGTTGGTTTCAAAAGGAAATATTTGGTATTTACACTTGCAATTTATAAACCAAGTATTTTTTACTCTCTGTTACAAGCAAGAGACAGAACACTTTCTTACGCAGATCATAGGCCATCGCCAGGGTAAGGCAGCCCTTGGGCGCTTTCTGCTCCCCAAGCAGCAGGTTTTGCCGTGGGGTGCTGTGGCCGGTGAGCACCGCGAAGGCAGGTTCCTCATTTGGTCAGCTGCTGCCTGGTTTGTGCTGAAATTGGGCAGGACTCTGCAGAGGCTGGTGCCTGTTGCATTTTGTGAACCATTACATCAAATGATGCTGAGTGCTGCTAGGCACAGACATGGACGCACACACACTGATACCAGCACAAAGTGCAAAGTTCCAAAGAAGGACTCATTTATCGCTATAATCTCTTCCTTCAGCTGCTGCACAAATTACTTTTAAGCAATTCGTTTTGGTGGTTCAGAACATCACTTAATGAACCTAACAGTAAATTGAAAGTACGAAAGTTTAATTAAAATACTGAATGGAAAATGTCTTGAGACGAGCTCTTCCAGGGGCAGATTGAAAGTGATGGCACAGACATCCAGCTTCTGCTGGAAGAAGCGTCAAAGGAGGCAGAAAATCTCGTCTATGATGAGTTTTAAACTGAGCAGACAAAACGTGTGTTGTGGACTGGCGCCGTGCAGGGCTCTGTCAGGCTTTTCCTGGGTTAACGTGGGTTTTTGCGCTGCTTCGCAAGGGGTTTGTGCCCCCAGGCGCGGGGCGGTGGAGCAGCGGCGGGCGTTGAGCCCTGCGTGCTGGCAGGGCCCGAGCAGCCGCGGAGGCTGCCCGCCGCGGGTGCAGCGCCTTTGCACGCCTGTGGGAACGGGGCACGTCCCGGAGGGAGGACCGCAAGCGGCACCGGTCCCCGAAGGCACCGGGGAGGGTGGTGGTGGGTGCCGACGGGCCACGCTGCCTCCTGGGGAGGGGACCTCGGGCTGCGGGACGAGCGCGAGGGCCTACAGGCGATGGGACTGGACTGGGACAGATGCAGGAGAAGGGATCCTGGCGGAGCACCGTGGTGGCCGATGTCAAATTGAAATGCCGTGTTGGCCTGGACACGGGGTGGCTCCGGTGGAGTCGGTACAGCCCTGTATTTTGGGTAGCATCACCCGGCACCGCTGGGCTGCAGCAGCTTGGGCCCAACTTGAAAGAAATCCTTTTGCGGTGCCTTCCTACTTGCTACAGCCCCAGATGTTGGATTAAGCCATCTTTAGCTGATTAAATTCAAATCTATGCAACAAGTGCCAGGGACTGTCTGTACGTAGCTTTAATATGTTTGCTTTCCCCTAAATATAGAATTGGGATATTAAGCACATTCTGTCAAATATCAGCCCTCTCTGAAGGCTGTGGCTTCCACGTACGCTTTCCTTAAAGGTAGGTTATGGCTGAGAAGGCTCGGCTGCTCCGCGCAGAAGGCGTTGATCTTCCGTCGGCTGCGTTCCCTGTTTGCCTCCTCCCATTCCCCAGCGTGCGCCGGGCCCACCCGCGTCTCACCGCTGATCCGCTGGTGTTTCTCCGTCTGCGCTGCCTCCCCGGCTGCCCCCGCACGCAGGCGGCCCAAGAGATACTCCTGTTTTCAGGCGTTTTTGTGAAAACTCTGCAATGGGTCCACCCTATTTACACAGGTACCCCCTTGCAATAGACTGTCCTTTTCCCTTTTTCTTGTTTGCTCTATTAGCTTTCTAAAGCATATTCTAAGCGGTGTCACCCTCATCATGGCTTCTCAGCTTTGGAGAGGGAGTATCCCGGGGCCGTACTCGGCGTGGGCTGGAAGGGCTGTGCAGTCTCCAGTTCGTAGCTGAAGCGCTGCTGAAAAGCAGGCGTGCGTATCTGGCCAGCAGTGATATTTTGGTGAGGAGATGTCTGATCCCAGGGGCTTCAGAGGAGATGGACGTGAAGCGTCTCACCTCAGAGGAGATGGACGTGAAGCATCTCACCTCAGAGCTGGAGAGAAGGTGAACAGTTGTGATGGCCGTCCTGTAAGTGCCTAACCTGGGGGTCCTGAGATCGGAATCGTGCCTGTGCACGTGCTCCAGGGCTGCACTGCGTCGGCGCCGCGCTGCCTGGTGCCTGTGACGGGTATTTCGGAGGCTGGCTGTGGAGCCTGAAGCGCTGGCAGAGCTGACTGGACAGGTCGTCTTCGGACCTTATGGCCCGGGGAACCCCGTGCTGGCAGACCTCGAGGGGAGCGGCGGGCAAGGCAGGACCCCGTGAAAACCCTCACGTGAGCTGCCCCGCTCCTGGCTGCAGGCGCTCCGCCTTCCGCAGGTGTCAGAAAACTGGGAGGGAGGAGAAAACAGAAAAATCCTCTGATGAGGGAAAATCTGAGCTGAGTAGCCCAGACAGTGGGTACGGCTTAGGGGATTCAGGAAGCTCATTCAGTCATCCCATGCCCGGGTTTGCCCGCTGGTAGAACCTCTTACTGTGAGTCTGCACATTTGTAAAGCAGTTTGTGATCCTTCATGGAAGAAGGCTCCGTCAGTGGTGTTTGTTACTGAACGCTCAGTGTCAGCGTCCTGTTGGAAACTGCTTGAGCTTGCAGGAGAAAATCTCTGTAGCGGTTGCTGCCCGTTGTGCCGCCTGCGTTCAGCCTGGGTGCTTGTTCCAGGGGCACCAAACTGGAATAATGAGACACAGAATGACATCAGTGCAAGACGATAACAAATTTTGGTCATAAGCTGAAAACAGCTGTTATATATGAGAGGAAAGCTTGCTGCTTCCAAATTTTACCCGCTTAGCGAATGACATTTGGGTGCTTCTAATTAAAATTTTTAAAAAATCAATAGGTTTTGCTGATAAGCTAACAGATGGCTTCAGCAAGATGACCAGAAAGACAGAATGCATGGCACACTGAGCGCTTTGGCAAAACATCCATCTTGGTGTCTGTACACGGGCCCTTTTGCTGAAATAATAATTTAAGCGGTACACATGTATCAGGGTTTCCTGGGTTTGCAAGGCAATGTTTTGAGAATACCTGTATGCACTGACGGTCAGAGCTGTTGCTGTAGTGGTCAGCACAACGTTGATCGTGCTAGAAAAGCAGTCTCTGTATTCCTGCTGAGGAACAAAGAGCTAGGAATTGTTAATATCTGTGAATTTGTGTTTCCTATGTCAGTTGTTCCGGTTTCGGCAACCAGTGATGCCACTGGGAACTGCGGGGTTTTGGAAGGTATTTGGAAACCAGACCACTTTCTGGGCTGCTTATTGCTTTATGCCCATGAATGAGAAGTGCCCAGACATCTCGTGGCAGGCCTGGTGGAGAGCCTGAGGTTTGTAGAAATCCTTGGGGTTTTTAAAGGTGTTAGTGCGGCAAGGGTGAAGTGGAGGACTTGATCAATGCTCAGGTGCTTTTTACAAAGTCAGATTTATTTTAAGAGTATATTTTTGCAGGCGGACTTGGATTTTCTATTCCTAAGCCCAAATCAGCCATATTGCGGAGGGTTTCTGTCTGGTGTGCCTCTCAGTCTCTTGGCAAATGGACGGCAACGTAAATCCTGCAGCGAGCCAGGGCACAGAGTACAGCCGGCGGAGCTGTCTGGGGACGCCGCTGGCAGCGCGCGCCGGCTCAGCGGCACACCACAGGCAGCCGACGCGGCGTGCGGCCGGGAGCGCGGGGCCGGGGAGGGAGAGGCACGGTCTGGGCAGAGGCGCTGGCGCTGGGGCGCGGCGCTGGGCGCGACACGCTGCTGCCGGGCTGGGGCACTGCCCAGGCACCGCGCCTCTGACCCCCTCAACAGCAGAGGTGTCGGCACGTAAGGGAAGGATGTGCTCTCTCTGTGTGCATGCAAGAGGAATAATGTAGAAGGGAGCAATAAAAAGAGAAGAAAACTAATACAGGAAATGATGGATTTCAGTAATTGAACGATTCATGGTAGGTTTTGTTTGCCTGGAAATTACCGCACTCTGTAGAGCATGTTTTGTCATTATTTTAGGCATACTTAGAGCGTGTCTGTCCCGCCATGATGAGGATTATTGAGGCGGCATCTTTAAATCTTCTCCATCACGCACAGAGCTGTGTGCACGTTTGCCTTCCACGAGTGGGCGATGCAGCCTCCTCCCCTGCTTCTGCGTGCATTGACTTCGTGTCTCGGGGGACGACGGTGCTAGCCTGCTGCCGGGCGCACGGGCCCCAGAAAGGGCTCTCGCTATTTCCAGGAGCCAGGAGGGGCCACGGGCGCTCGCGTGGGGCACGGCCCGTCGTCCGGCTCGGCTGGGGGGTCTCCGTGGGGCTGGGAGCCGGTCCCTGCAGCCAAGGCCGTGCCGTGCTGGCCAGGGAGCACCCACTCCGCTGGCCCAGGGCCGATCCAGGTCTCCTGCAAAGCGAGGTGCTCTGAGGCACCGTAAAGCAGCTGTTCATTTTCCTCTGAAAGCGAGAAGGATTATTCGCACTGGTAGAGAGATTCTCCGGGTCCCACGCTAATTGTCTTGATTAACATGCTGTTCCACCATCACAGGTGTAATGTATAACAGCTCTATAAGGTTTTCATAGCCTGACCAATTGAAAACTGTCATTAATCCAAGAGCTAACGAGTTGCGCATCTTAATGCTGGAAGAGGAGTTTTGCGTTGCATGTGCAAATCCACAGCCACTGGGAGTTCGTGGCAGCGCACAAGCAGGCGTTTCGGGGCTGGCTAGGCTGCCCCTCCACGGGCGCTGCCGGGGACAGGGGGTCTGGGGCAACCTAACTGGAACCAGCCCTGTGGCTTTGCCCCCTGCTCGGTTCACCTCCTCACCTGCTTGCAGCAAGTGTCTGCTTAGTGAAGGGGCTTGTGTCTGGCTAGAAGAAGGGGGACGCAGGAGCCCCGCGCAGGGGCTTTCACTTGTACGCCAGCCTTCGCCTTGCTGCTTTCCGCCCTTGGCCTCTGCCTTTTCTACTTCTTGCCCATAGCTACCATCGAAAACCACCAGCATTTTCCGAAGCAAGCTTTCCTGCCCTGAGCGCAATGACTGCTGCACGCGCTGCGGGACGCGGCCCGTGGCTGCTGCAGCGCGGCGTCGGCAGTCCGCTCTGCAGCAGCGTCAAAGCTGCGAGCGGCTCCTCGGTGGCCGGAGGGCCGCGTCCTTCCCCGCAGGACGGGTTTGCCCTGGGCTTGTCAGGGAGAACAAAATCTACAAACAAAATCCTGGTCGGGGTGGGAGGTTTGGCGCAGCCTGTCACATGGACCGATCCCCCTGCACCTCTCCATTTCACCTCCTCTCTTCCCCCTCCGCTGTGCTCCTTGCTCGTCCCCGCATGGCTGGGAGGGCAAGCGACAGCTGAGCCCTGGGACGTACCTTCATCTTCCAGTCATGGCTCTTCCCTCCTCTCCCCGTGCAGTCGCCCATTACCGCAAGGCAGGAGGTGCGATGTGTCGCTCCCGGATGCAGGGCGATGGCCGCGCTGTGTGGCCAGGCAGGAGGGGCCGGAGCCTCCCACCTCTTGGGTCTCACGTTCGGAAGGGAGGATGAGAGTGAGCACGTTTCTGCTCCGCGCTGGGAGAGGTCCCGGAGCTCCCCTGAGATGGAGGCGCCAGCCCTTTGCTCCGACGTGCGTGCCTGTTGTCCTCAGCTGCGACAGGACCCTCTGAAGTCAAGACGTGCCGGGGTGAAAAAGAAGTATCTCTGTCAAGTGCCGTACTAAGTTACGGTTCTGTCTGAAAGCTGTTGCTGGCTTTCTCTTCTGTTCTATTATTCTGCTTCTGTTAATGAACCGACCCATCGCATTTCGAAGCTGCGCGGTTTCTGCTGATGGCGTTCAGCTCTGGAGGAGCGTTCGGTCGCCGCTGCCACGTGACGGGGACGGGGTGCTGCCCTGTGCACCCGGGACCACGAGAGCCGCTGCTCTCCGTGCACCTTCGTGCTAAACACTTCCATGACGTTATTTCCTCCTGAACTCTCATTTCCAGCAGTTTCAGTGAATTAAACCTTTCGAGGACAGAGGGAGAGAAGTAAATACACATTCTTCCATTTAGGCGCGCTGAACGAGGCGCTGCAGTGGGGGATGTGCTGGGGGAGCTGCCAGATGGAAGTTTCTTTCGTCTAGGTTGGCAGCACTAAATTATTTTTTGCTGTAACAAGGGCAGGGAAATTTTGAATGTGCCAGTATTTTTAGCATTTAAATCTAGGAGAGTTATTCCATTTTGGGGAAGAGTAGCAGCTGCTGCTAGCTCTGCAGCATCGCATCGTTGCGACGAGGAGCCATCCCCAGGCAGCAGAGCTCAGCAGCACGTCCAGCCCTCCCCAGAGCTGCTGGAGGTCCGACTCCAAGCTGTGGCTCCAGCCTGACCCCTGCGGAAAACAGGACTCGAATGGGGCAGAGGAGCAGGCCTGGGCTTTCCCTAGGGTTTGGAGGTGCTCGGGCACGGTGTTTTTCCGCAAAGCCTGGCCTCCCTCCTTCGCCGCAGCCCTGGCCCGTCTGGGACCGAGGGGTTGGGCAGGTGCTGTGCTGTGCCGTGCCGTGCTGTGCCGTGCTGTGCTTTGCGGTGTCGGCGAGCAATGGTGTTTCAGGGCGTTTCGCTGACGATACCAGATCCTTACTGGGCTTAATGCAGTGGAATTGATTTCTGTTTGCTAGGCTATCATTCACCTCAGCAGGGAAAAATCAATGCAGATCAATCGCATGTGATTTTGCATGCCATTAGATCCCAGTTTAACCTCTGCTGTCCTCTTCCCTTCCCGCCTGCTCCCCCCCACCACGGACCACACAGTTTGGGGGCGGATTGATGGCCTGGGCTCGGCCCTGCGTGACCTTGCGAATCGCACTTTGCCCTTTCTGGTGGGACTCGGGTGGTGCTTCCCTGTCCCCGTCCAGCTCCGAGGCCTTGCCGGGGCTTTCCTCTGCAGCCTGTCTTTTGTGTAGCCAAGGGGTCCTGAAGTCCTCCTCACTTGGCTTCCTTGCTAACACTTGTTCCCAGGCAGGGAAGAAAGTGCATTCAGGGTTTTGGGTGAGCTTTTTGCTCTGCCTGCTGGGGTGGAGACTGGGAGCTCTGGTTGTGCCGTGGGCTGCTGGCTGCCCCGGGGGGACACGGGGCTGGGTCCTGCTCCTGCAGCTGGCACCGCCGGTGCTGCTCTTGGAGCTGCTGGGCTGCTCGGCTTCCTTGCATGGGAAGTGTTTCCAAGGCGCTGTGGCCATCCCCGGAAGAGGTGAACCTGTAAAGCTTCAAAGTCCCTGAAGTGGCCAGGACGACTCCTCAGCTGCCTTCCTGATGCCGAGGTCCCTGCTGTGTGCGGATCAGGAGGGATTGGCCCCAGAAGCATCCTCCGTTTGTTGGCTGGTCAGCACCCACGACAGAAAGGCACGGTTGGCCTGTTTGCATTTGTGATGGGTTGTTGGTGGGTTGGGTTTGGGTTGGGTTTTTTCTTTTGTAAATCTGAATTTACAAAAGTGAGAGCAGGTCGTGGTTCCTTTTAAACGCCTTGCAATGTTCAAGCCTGCACATTAGTATTTTCACAACTCTCCATCAAAAGTCTGCATTTAAAGCTCTGACATGCAGTGTGAATTCCTCATTGCTGACAGCGTGTGCGTTTCAGAGTTATTAAAAAAACCCCTTGCTATCTCTTTTTTTTTTTTAAGAGAGGCAGACAGAAAGGGAAGCCAAAGGGATTTCTTCTAAACAGTGAAATGCAAAGAGTCTCACAATTTCCTGAGCAAGATAAGACCCACAGGCTGTCTCTGAGGGTCGGAGCCAGGAGCCCTCCTCGGGAGGCTGAGGATTGTGCTGCATTATTCAGTGGGAACTTGAAGGTTTGTGTCCTCCTCGAAACCCCTTTCTGAGCGCGGGGTCCACCTCCTGCCACGGAGTTGTGGGATGCAGAGCCGGTGCTTCGTCTGCACCGAGACCTCCGCAGGGAGCCCGTGGGTGGGCTCATAGCCTGGCTCTCCCATTACCAGACTTGGCTGTGTCTTTCATTTCCCTCCTTACATCCTTTAATTTTTCATGACCTCCTCATGCTTTCTTCATCCACCTGAATGGTTTCAGATGTAGATTTTGTTCTCCAGCTAACAGGACCTGTCAGCATCCCATTTGCTTTCTCCATCGCAGCTGAGCAGCAGGCTGGGCGGGGGGATCACCATGCAACAGCTCGTTACACTCCTGGTCGGGGGCAGCATCCCCGTCCACTCGGCAAATCCCCCTCTGCCCTCTCTCTGTTCAGGGACTGACCTGGGGGGAGGAGGAGACGTGTTTGCAGTGAGTTATTATCCCACACTTACCAGCATTAAACTGGATTTGACAACTCATAGCCTGGGATTTGAATGATCTAAATCCTTCTTCATTTGGCAGCCTGGTTTGCTGTTATTTATGGTCCTTCCCAATTTATTGTCGTCTGCAGAGTTGGAGGCTTTGTGTGTGGTGCCATCCGCCAAGTGACTTAGAGAAATAATAAAAAGAACGGGGTGTCCGGAGCCGAGCCGCGGTCACGAGTCCCCTCCGCAGCCTTCCCAGGGCAGACGGCGCCAGGAGCCGGTGGCAGGGCTGCGCGGGCGGGAGCACGCCAGCGAGCTGGGGACACTGCCTTGGTTAGGGGTCAGGGGCTGCCGAAGGAAGGCAGAGCTCCACCCTTGAGGAGCTGGGGAAGGAATTGGCCTGATGGTGCCATCTGCACAACTCCTGGGCCCACGTGTGGGTGCTGGGTCACGGGCCTGCCCACTACCCGCCCCAAAAGAGACCTGTCCCACTGGGAAAGCAGCCAGAGGGGAAGGAGACGCAGGAATTGGTGACAAGGATCGGGTCCTTGTTGCTCTTCCTTCCTGGACTCCCAGCTTTTGCAGCTTGCCCTCAATTACAGAAAAAGGGCAGGTGCTGGGGACCGTCCGGTCTGAGGTCCGGGGCAGAGCGGCGAGGGCTGACGCGTTCCCCTCTGCTCTGCCGCCGGTGTCGGCGCTGAGGGCAGCCGCTCCGTCGCTCCGTGCTAGGGCTGGCCCCAAGAACAGCTGGTGTTTGCATCCTGGGGACGGGCCGCTGTCGCGTTCTCGTAGGTACGTAAAATAGTACAGAGAGAAATGAGAGCAAAGCTCTGCATGGCTGGAAGGAGCTGGGTTGCCAGGGCTGCTTCAGAGGCACATCCCTTCGGGGTGGCCCCGGAGTGTCCCTGCGGGATGGGCCATGGCTGTGACCACTGCCAAGGAGTGGGAGGCAGGGGTCAGTTGCTTGGAAGTGCAGCTGGTCAAAATTTGAGGGTTTTGTTGTATTTTTGTCAATGTTTTGGCAGGAGCAAGAGCAGTCCTAAAAATAATTCAAAATATTGCAGGTTTATTTTCTGCCTTTTTCTCTCCTGATTATTGCTGCATAATGGTTTTCTCATGCATCTTCCATGAGTGTAAATAGAGTCATCCTCTTGCCTTCAGTGGGGCTCCACAGGCTTGGTGTCGGTCCTACAAAGTAGCTGCAAGAGCACCTACTTGTCACTTGTTTTGGGGGAGTGAAAATCCAGGGTTGTTTGATGCATGAGGGGCTGCGTAACGGTGACCGAGCACCAGGACTTGGAGAACACACCGGCTCTCCAGTACCGGTGCCTGGGGCGAATGAGCAGGCTGTACAAGACGTTCATAGGAATAGGCAAGGGTTAGGGTGAAACCATGCATAGCAGCGTGGAGCTGTCAGCTCTGGTCTTGTTGGGTTGGAAATTGCTAGTTTTGTAGCTGTATGACTGATTAATTTGTGGACCTCAGACACAAAGTTTGCTGGTTGTGATCTTCCCACTGCAGCCAATTTATCATAATGATGCTTACAGTAATGCTCTTCCTGCCTCTAAAGGGTTTTCTCTGGGGCTCGCAGAGAGCGAAGCTTTGCAGAAATATTTGTGCGTGCGCCACGGTCCTGCCCTGCAGATGGAGGAGATGGCGCGCAGGATGCGTGACTCTCGAGGGTGCGGAAGGCATGGGAGCAGAGGCAACCAGGGGCGACGCTGTCATGCAGTGACTTGCGCGTCCCCTGCTTTAAGCGTAAGCCGACAGCGCTCCGGCAGACCTTCTGGCAGCCAGCACGAGGCCGGCGCCAGCGACGCGCTGCAAGGCCTTGAAATGAGCCTCTGCTGACATCGCTCCCGGCAGCAGCAGCGGAGCTGGTCTGGGCAGCAGCTCGGTCCCGCCGGCAGCGCATGGGGAGTGCCGGTGCCACCTCGCCGGGCAGCACTCGCAGCCGGTACCTGCCAGCCTACCCGGCCACGTCACCCAACACGTTCTGTAGCTGCTGTAAGCACGGTGCAAGTACATTTCTGAAAAGCTAATTAAAAACTGTGGGTCATCCAGTAAAGCTCTGGATGTTAAAGATTGCTGTAACACACGTACCTCAGCCGGAAAGGGTATTCTTACCTGCAGATAGATGGTTTTTCCCTGGCTTTCCCTACTTTGAACTTCTTTCTGGCTTGCTGCGCTGTGAAAGCAATGCAGAGCACTCCTTCACAGCCCTTTTAGCCTGTTGGAGCGGTCCTGCAGTCCGGCAGTATGCCCTGGGCTGCACCGCCCTGCCCCAGGTGAGATTTTTCTGCCCTGCTGGAAACTGGTCGACTTTGGAAGAAAGGGCAAAAACTTCTGTGCCAGGCAGGCCCTGGAAAACCATGCCAGTCAGGGGGAGGCATGGGCTGTGCTGGATGTGCCGGGTGTGAGCCGCTGCCCTGCACCAGCCGCTCTGGCTGACGTGACGTAGGGGCACACAGCAGCGGGCAGAGCCCCGGGGGGACGGGTGACACCCCTCTGCCCTGTGGTTTGAGCCCAGGGATGCCCCTGCCACGAGGCTAGTGGCTGTCCTGCTGTGCTCTGGACCTCGCAGGCTGGACCATGGGTGTCAGTCATCCTGTGCGAATCGGGGGGCACACGCTCCCGGCACGTGTGGTGGGACACGTGTGGTGTCCCCATGGCCTCCCCGCTGGCACAGGCGGTATCAGGGCCCTTCTGCATGGAGCTGCTGCTGATGCTGGGGCAGGCGGGGTGCACCAGGAGCGGGGACGAGGTGCCTGGATGCACCAGGAGTGGGGATGAGGTGCCTGGATGCACCAGGAGCGGAGATGAGGTGCTTGGGATGTGTCAGGAGCAGGGATGAGGTGCTTGGGATGCGTCAGGAGCAGGGACAAGGTGCCTGGATGCACCAGGAGCAGGGATGAGGTGCCTGGATGCACCAGGAGCGGGGATGAGGTGCTTGGGATGCGTCAGGAGCAGGGATGAGGTGCTTGGGATGCACCATGAGCAGGGACGAGGTGCTTGGGATGCGTCAGGAGCGGGGATGAGGTGCCTGGATGCACCAGGAGTGGGGATGAGGTGCTTGGGATGCGTCAGGAGCAGGGATGAGGTGCCTGGATGCACCATGAGCAGGGACGAGGTGCCTGGATGCACCAGGAGCGGGGACGGGGCACCCAGGCCGCTGCATTGGTGGGCAAGAGGAGAGTGGCGGCAGCGCGAGCAGCTCCCCGCTCCGGGTCAGGCTGCTCCGGGGATGCAGGTCTCAGCACCGACTGCAGGTCCCCTGGTTTTGTCTTCTTTTTAATATCGGATTAGTTTTCCCATTCCTCACAGAGAGCATGCCTTCCCTCCACACCAGGAGAGGGGGAGGGGGAGGTGTGTGTGTGTATATTATAAATTTCCTATTTTTCTGATAAAACTGTATCGCTATGGCGGAAATCAAATCCCGTCTTCGATATTTTTAGCATGAAAGCGTGAAGGAGCACTGATGCTGAGGGAAGAGAGGATGGGTGGGTGCTGGTGGCGGGGAGGGTCTCCATGGAAACTGTTTTCTTTAAATTCCCACATTTGGGGCACCGTGCATGTAGGAGGTGATGAAGGAAATGAAAAAGCAAAAAAAGAGAGAAGCTTTTTTCCTTTCTGGTGTCACAAAACTGCTGTAGGAACCTTAGGAGAAATGGGCATAAATTATTGATCATTTCAGTGCGAAAACATGTGAATTTTAATTAATAATCACCCTGTCATGTCTCTCAAGTGCAGTGGGTGGGGATGAGCAGGCAGCAGCCCATGACCGACCAGCCTGCACTGGAGGGGCCCAAGTTTGTCAAGAGACATCTTTGAAAAGGATCTGATGCTGCACTGTGTTCCTGAGTTGTCACGCCCTCCATTTTACCCCTCGGGGATGTTTTCCTGTGCGATGCCAGGCTGTTGTTACTACCCAGAGACGTCGGGTAGAAGAGCCAGAGCCCAGCCCACGGGTGCCCGGGGGTGATGGTCCTGTTGACGGTGGTGGGGTTTGGGTTGGGTTGAACACTTCTGCTCACGAGAAGTTTTTTTTAATTGTCAGGTTTTTTCTAAGGTATGAAAGTGTGTTGTTAGCCAGGCTCTGTTGTTATCCTTGTCTGAAATCCTGATGGCAGGCACGAGCAAATGGTCGGTGCGGGAGGTCCGTGAGGTTCTGTGGACCTGCATCCCCCTTCCCCGCAGGTGCAGAATAAGTGGGTGGTGGGGCCGGTTGGCTGGAGGATCCTTGTGGTGCCCAGCCCAGTGTTTCAGATAGCTCTGCTGACAAGGTGATGCATTAGGTAGCAGGCGCCATCTGAAAAATGTCTTAGTGCAGCACAGAAAGTTATTTTTAATTCATTGAAAAGTGAATGACCTAAAACCAGCAGCTGGCGATGGAGAAGATTAAGTAGTGCAAAACAGATACGTTTTCAATCGAGTAATTTTAGAAGGAAAAGATACTGCTTAGTGCAAGGTGCACATTAACACTGCCTGGCCGCGGCCCCTGCAGTTCCTCTGCAGCTTCTGTTCCAAGCCCGTCCCCGGCGTGTTCTCCGCGTGACACCTCTGCCGATGCCAGGTTTGGCTGGGGACATCGCAGCGACGCTCCCCGGGGTGGAGGTCACCCACTGCAGGGATGAAAACCTCTGCTTGAACTGGGGCTTAGCTCAAGCTGCTGAGCCATGTTTGGTTCCAAACACAAAGTTTCTCAGTGTTTGAGCAAGTTTGATTTTGGTGGTGGCATCGTTCTGCAGCTGTGGATGCAACTACCTGTGAGAATGGCAGATGGCTTTTGGCTTAACTTTTCAGGGATATGTTTTTTCTTACATTTATTAGACCCAGTGTCCTTTCCTTGAAATTGCAAATTGGTTTCTGATTCTGCAGGATCATCAAGTGCTGTAGTAAGTCTGGCAGGTTCGCAGCAGCATGGGATTTGCCCTGTCTAGATGTTGTTTGCCAACCTTTAGCAGGTGTTCAGAAATACCTGTCCTGCCCTTTGGGAGGCATTCGCTGAATATGGTGATTGTAGGAGAGAGAACTACATCAGGTGGATGTTTTGTTCACTGACGTTTTGCTGATTTAATTTCTGAAGTTCTAGCTTCAGCGCAGGCTCTTTGCAAAGGTTTCCCTCATGCAAGGGACTTCACAGGTCCTTGCTATGCTGGCCCATCGGTTGAGCAAATCCAAGGTTAAAGAACCGGGTGGGTACAGGAGAGATTTGTATTTCATAGTAGATGCTTGTTTAACAGCAGCATCAAAAACATGTCTGTACTGTGGGAGCAGGTTGTTGATCTTCTTTTCCGTTCTGCCAAAACTAAGTAACCGAGCTGCGTATGACGGCTTAGTGCAGGAGCCGTGCAGAGGGAGGGAAGCACCTTGCGCGCCGCGCGGGGAAGTCACGGGCGCACCAGGCGGTGCCTGGTTGCCCCCAGTCTGAGTTGGATGTCAAATGGTGATCTAGAGGTCAGAGGCTGTGCATCACGTTATCTGATGCATTAATGGATTGTAAACCTGTTGGCAGAGAGGGGATCTGTTAAAAGAGGTTTTAAAGAGCGTGCAAGAACAGCAGAAGCAACCAAGAAGTGTGTGTAGGTTACATTGCCTAAGGGGAACCGGGAAAAAAAAAAACCAAAACTGAAAACCTTCCACGACCTGTTTTCCCAGTTGCTAAATGGGAATGATATTTAACCAATAGCTCAAACCCAGCCAAGAGAGGAAGAACAGGTGATCTGAAGAAGTTCAAGATCCATTCAGTGACTTTAATCCCAAAAGACTGAAATCCCTAACAGATGCTGCCTGTGCCCAGCACTGCAGTCGCCTCCACTGCAGTGAGCCCGGCTCTTCACTGGTGTAAGCAAGAGCAGAGCTTGGCCCTCCTGCATCGCTTTTCAGCCTTTTTATTAACGTTAGTAGCAGATGGTTGAAACCTTTCTGGCAGACTGTGCTGCCCACAGAGGCAGTCTGAGGCAGAAGGGCTCCGTGCGAGGGAATACAGTGCGTCGCCTTAGAGCTCTCCAGCCCAGTGCCAGCCAGTGCAGCCCCCGGCACGCGTACCCCTTTCCGCTTGCTCGGCAGGACGGGGGTGTTACCGGGAGCCTCTTGGGTTTTGCTTCTGAAGCGCCGTCTCCGTCTGCAGTGGAACTGTCTCCCTAAATCTATTCACAGCGGCCGAGTGTTGTAAATGAATTAAGATGAACTTCAGAATGCATTCACGTGTCACTACAAATGTGCTTCATGCTGGAGAGGTGGGACAATATGGGGAAGATGCATGAATATTAATAGGAGCAGCCTGGAGTTCATCACTCACCTGCCTGCAGCCATCTGGATTTTCACAGCTCAGCAGACGTGGTGGGCTCCTTGCATGCTATCGGGGACAGAGAAGATCCAGAGAGTGAGCGGGGAAGTCCCCTTGAAGACACAGAGCGGTGGACAGCGTGAATGAATTGGGGATGGTCTTGTGAGCCCGGTTTCTCCGTGCTGGAGGGCTGGCTCCCCGTTGGCATGGCTCGGAAGGCACAACCCACCCCACGGGCAGCAGAAGAGGCGAAGCCTGTGTGAACTGGGGCAGCCGTCTGCCTAACTGGGTGTGCCTGAGGTCGGGGTGCTGCTGCGGGCGGGCTGAGGGCAGCGCTGTGTGCCGGGGGGCAGTGGGTGCACTGGTGGGCAGTGGGTGCACCGGTGAGCACTGGTGTGTGCTGGTGAGCACTGGTGTGTGCTGGTGAGCAGTGGGTGAGCCGGTGGGCAGTGGGTGCACCGGTGAGCACTGGTGTGCGCCGGTGGGCAGTGGGTGCACCGGTGAGCACTGGTGTGCGCCGGTGGGCAGTGGGTGCACCGGTGAGCACTGGTGCGTGCTGGTGAGTGCCCCACGCTGCTGGAACAGGGTGGCTGCCCGGGCGCTGCCTGCTGCAGGTGGCTGTTCTGACTCCCAAACCCTCCTGGAGCCACTCGCTCGGCTGAGACGCCATCCCGGGGCAGAGCTGTGTTGTTTCGGCGGAGCCCGCGGCTGTGGAAGGGCTTCTGAGATGCCTCGTCTGGGAGACGCCGTGGCGCAGGGCCTGCGTTTGGTGGGTGCTGTCTCGGCTGACCTTCTGGAAGACACACCATCAGAAGCGTTCCCAGACGCTGCCGAAGCCTGTGCCAGTCTCTGAATTCGGGTTGATGGCCTTTTCTTCCTTGTCTTTTCTAACCTGCTGTGGTAAACTTCCAGTACGTATCTGAGAGGGATAAAAATCATAGGAGGGAGAAGGGACGATTCACGTTATGTGGTTCAGATGCTTTCTCTGCTGGCACGTGACAGAGCTAGTAAGAGAAACATCGCGGTGCTTGGGGGGCTCCGAGGGTGCCCGTGCCCGCGGTCCGGGCAGCGCCGGTGGCCTGTGCGTGCAGCTGGTGTTTGCAGCTGCAGCCGGCGCAGGGCGTCTGCCCCTTCCCAGAGCTGCATCCGTGGGCCGAGCAACCCTGTTGGTACTGCTGGACTGCAGAAACGAGAGGGAAAAGAAATGCAAATCTTGTCAGCCATGGTGGCAGGAATGAGCTGGCTGTTATCATAGCTAAGCGCCGTTCATTGCAAAATCAATCTTGCGCCCTGCACTGGCTCTCCGAGGCTGCGTTTGTTCTTCCCCTTCCCCAGCTTTGTGCCGGCGGAGAGCTGCACTCCAGGCAGTGGGGGAACACCAGTTGGGCAGTAATTGCCAGGGAATTAACCTCTGACATTCTTCTAAAAATAGGCCCGATAAATCCAATCATTAGCAGCTCTCCTGCTTGCTTTGCCTCAAGGGTAAACACTGCAGATTAAAGTGTTTACAAGTTACAGGTCCGTGAGCGTTTCCTCGCTTCTCCCCGTTACGGCAGCTGAGCGTCAGGCCCTGCTCAGGGGTTTTGCCTCCTGGTGATGGCACTTGGGTTTGTGGGGAAGGGGAGCAGTGCAAGCGTGGTGGCTTTTGGGGTGACGGAGGGCTGAAAGGCATCACTTTAATTTACCTTGACAGATGATGGAAGATTCAGCAACGGGCAGAGAAAACTGGCACGGTTGATGTGGTCACCCAGGCTGCTCTGCCTGGTGGGTTCAGGTGGAAAATACGAAGGCGTCTTCACCCGTCTGCTCCCTCTCCTCCAAGGGTGAAGGCAAACCACCTGCCCGGGCGTCGGAGGGGAGCGAGGAAGCAGGCGATCCGGGCGGGAGCAAAGCCTGCCCCGTGCATGGGCGCTGCCGGCAGGTGCTGGGGCGAGGACAGCTGGGGTGCCGGGAGGCACTGAGCCCTGCCTGGGTCCCGGGAACCGATTGCATCACCCAAAGCGGTGGGGGCGGCTCCCCAGGGTGCAGGGGGCTGTGCCGTGCCGTGCCGTGCCGTGCCACGCCGTGCCGTGCCGTGCCGTGCTGCCCAGCTCCGCACCAGCCAGCGGCAGTCCCCAGGCTGCGTTTGGCACAGGCCCAGCATGGAGATGGAAATACCCCTGAATTCGGCTGCTGGGGTGCTGGCCAGGGGCAAGGGGGCAGGAGTGTGTGCAGGTCTTGGTTCATGACAGCGAAGTTCCAAAATGCTGTGGCCATTGTTATTATAGACAATAGAAAAATGGAGATTTCTAGAGATCGCGCAGGGGAGGAAGTGCTGACAAGGCGTGTAGCTGGGAATGGTGCTTTCTAGACGCCTGTGAAAACCAATCTGCGGTTACTTAAATTGTCTTTGTCGTCTTCTTTCCAGCTGACATCATCTCTACAGTAGAATTCAACCACACTGGAGAATTACTAGCAACAGGGGACAAGGGGGGCCGTGTTGTAATATTTCAGCGTGAGCAGGAGGTAAGTGCCAGTGAATGCAAAATGCCCATTTTATCCTTTTAAGAGAAGCTTCCTGCTGTTTCCTAATCTGTATGTGTCACTCCTAACCTCAGGTCTCTCCTGGCAGACTCCAATCTGAAAAGCGACTATTAACATAAGCGGGACCAGATTTCATCTTGTAAAACACCCTCCAAAACCACGTTGCATTTCCTGCATCCCTTTGCTCTGGTTGCAGCTCTCTGCAGCCGGGCGTAACTTGGATCAGGCCGGTGCATTTGAGCGTGCCGCGGGTGTCCGTCTCATGGCTAACACCACCCCCTAAAAACCCTCCCGCACTGCCAAAACATCCAGAAAGCGTAGATGGATGAAACAATCATGTTTCCCTTCCAAAACACTTTGCCCCAGGAGATTTTAACACACTCTCTTTTGAGGTTGTGGCCTGCCCAGCCTTCTGCGGGAGCGGCGAGTGCTTGGCCTTCAGCACGGGCGCCTGGCTGGTGCGCGCAGCCGCCTGCCCGGGGGCAGCTGTGCGGACCCCCGCCGCTGGGGACGCTCCCCGCCGTTTCCAAAGCCGTCCCGGTTAGCTGGTCTGGCCCGGCGCACGCGGCGTCGCACGGTCTGAGCCGGCGGGAGCCGTCCTCCCCTCTGGGTGTGTTTGCCGGCAGTGGAAGCGATGAGTCAGGCCTGGCCATGAAAAATGTCGCAGTCCGATGACAATTTAAAATTTTTCTCAAAGTTACAGCCTCAAAATTGTTTCTATATACGCTGGAGAAAACCGATCGGTTAAAGGTTACACTCATAGACACTTCATCAACCCTTCCAGCACTATTTAATTTCTCATTTCTCTCTCATTTTATTATTCTACTGCTTTTCCTGAGCTTTACGCTTCCTAACATCACAGCGGGTGTATTCCATTCAGCTCCTACTTTGGATCAGGACTGCGCTCCAGGGGACAAGCGGAGCTTCACTGGCCCAAATGCCTTGTCTGGGTGCGGGAAGTTCTTCTCCACGATAGTTTTCATTTAATTACCTCAGCCCCATTAGAGCCTGGTGCTGGGTGGTTCACCACGTGGGATTTGCAGATGCACGATACCTTATGCGTCTGAGCCGTGGCACGCAGCATTGATTCCTGCAGAGGTTGTGTCCTTTTCTTGGTGTCCTGGTTGCAGCTGGGATAGAGTTCATTTTCTTCCCAGTAGCAGGCACAGTGCTGTGGTTTGGATTTAGGATGAGAATAACGCTGATCACACGCTGATGGTTTAGTTGTTGCTCAGCGCTGCTTATGCCAGGCAAGGACTTTGCAGCTTCCCATGCTCTGCCAGGGGCACAAGGAGCTGGGAGGGGGCACAGCCAGGAGAGTTGATCCCAACTGCCCCAAGGGCCATTCCATACCATACGGCGTCATGGGCAGTATGGAAACTGGGGGGGTTGGCCGGGGAGCAGCGATCGCTGCTGGGAACTGGCTGGGCATCGGTCGGCGGGTGGTGAGCAATTGCATTGGGCATCACTTGCTTTGGATATTGTTATTATTATCATCATTATTATATTGTTATTATTATCATTACTAGTTTATTTCAATGATTAACCTGTTCTTATCTCAGCCCAGGAGTGTTTCTCACTCTCACTCCTCCAATTCTCTCCCCCATCCCTCGGGGCAGGGGCAGCGAGCGGCTGCGTGGTGCTGAGCTGCTGGGGCTGAACCCCGACACTTGGGTGCTTTATTCTTGCTTTATATTTGTGCACCCGCGGGGCGAACGCTGCTCATCCTGTGCAGGTGGCGAGGTGCCAGCGGCTCCTCTGGGGCTGGTTTTGGCGCCCGGCAGGAGCCGGCGCTCGGTCCCGGCCGTTCACCGGGGACGGCCAGCGCGGCAGGCTCCGTTCCCCCTCTGTTCCCGCTCCGTTCCCGCTCGGAGCACACATGCGCGTGGAAGCCGCCGCGCCAGGAGAGGCTGTGCCTTGGCTTTCAGACCTGCGCTGCGTCACTGCGACCAGGCGCTCGCCGTCGCTTAACAAACCGTAGAGAACCAGAGAGCCAGCAGAAGATGTTCGCTCGCTCTCTGCGCCTCACACTCCTCTGTTCTCTTCCTGCAGAGCAAAAACCAGCCCCACCGCAGGGGAGAGTACAATGTCTACAGCACCTTCCAGAGCCACGAGCCGGAGTTCGATTACCTGAAGAGTCTGGAGATAGAGGAGAAGATCAATAAGATACGATGGCTCCCGCAGCAAAACGCAGCCTATTTCCTGCTCTCCACCAACGGTACGTGGCCGTGGCCGCGGGCAGCGCGGGCCGGCTGGGCAAGCGCCAGTGCTGCCATCCCACCGCCTCGGATCCCTGGCCCTGACAGCCAGATGGGGCCTTCTCTGAAGTGTTTCTTAGGAAAAATATATGTTGAAAAAGTGTCGACTCCCTTCAGGGTAGCGCAGTGTCCCGGGGAGCAGGAACCTGGCCAGAACTGTCTGGCAGAGCTTGGTTCCTGTGCACGGGGCTTTGTCCTTGTTTCAGAGCATCCGCTCCCTGCAGGGGTGGGAGTCTTTTCCCCCTGCTGACAACTTTTTTTTTAGTACTATTTTTTTGGATCTTGGGAACTCTTTTTTTGCTTTTTTTTTTTTAAAAGAAAAACTGCAGCTGATTTTTTTCTATTTGCAGCTGCGTTCAGCTCAGCAATTCCATGTTATGTTCAGATAAATATCAGGAGGATCCAGGAATATTACTTGGGATGAATGGAACCTTAAGATGGATGTGACTTAATTACTTCAGGGGAAAAGGAGGGGTCTAATTATCTTCCATAACCAACTTACTTTGTATTATAAAATTGACTCTATTGATCATTGTAATAAAATTCAAAGACTTATTAAACTCATTTGGGGGGAGAATCATTGAAATGCAATGAAGATTAATTATAGAGCATAATGTTCTGTTAATTGAGTTTTTAAATAGTTTTTTGATTAACAGGGATATTATCTTTCCATTTGGGATGGTGTTTCATATGCTAGCAGGTTGTCAAAATGATTCTTTTAGAAATACTCCCATGTTATGCTGTTTCTTTTTGTTCTTACTGTTAAACTAACATTACGTATAGAAACCCCCTGAAGTAAAGTGGGTTAATAAAAACAAAATTAATGGCACTCTATTGGAATTGCCATGTAAAGGAGAAAATGAAGATGGATGATACAGTTGTGTACGAAACCTGGTGGAAGTGATGATAAACTATGGATAGAGTCTCTGCCAGGAGAGAGGAAAGAAAACACCATTATTAGAATAAACCCACATCTTCCTGGGGCTCCTTCCCCGGGGGGTGTTGCGACACAGGGTGGGTGGGATGCCGGGAGGGGACGGGGAGCTGCGGGGGTGCGTCCGGAGCTGCCTTCAGTCTGCGGTAGATGCTGGGCTCTGCGCGGTTTCTGGGTGGGGAAGGTCAGGGTGACTTCTGAGTGAGTTCCAGGCACCATTTCACCTCCTTTGGGGAGCTTTCAGGGACAGCGTACCTCCACCCATGCTTTGCTCCCTCGCAGTGCTGTTGTACCAGCCAGCTTGCTGGAACCGCGAATCGCCCATTGCTCTGCTCCGCTCATTGCACGCTGCATTTCTGCGTGAACTCCACCGGAAGCAAAATTACTTACCTTGTGGCACCCTGTGCCTGCTGAGCTTTAAAGCCGTGCAGAGCTCCCAGTGCCTGCTGCCGGCACGGGCACTGCTGCGGCTGCCTCCCCGGCACCCCGGCACCCACGGGGTGACACGCAGCCCGAGTCACCCTCGGGCGTCCCCGTCCCTCTTTCGTGTTTCCTAAGGGGCCGGCACGGGGCTGGCTCAGCAGGGACGGCTGGGGCTGTTTGCAGCGCGAGGGTCCAAGAGGAGAAACAGAGCAGCTAGCGGGGACAGAATTAGGAGAGCTGCTGCAGCCTTGCTATTTAACACATTTCCAATTACTAGAAGCTAAATTAAGTTGGAAATTACTCTCAAAAAATAAGCGGTGGCCCCTGGATGACTGCCGTATGAGCTAGGAAACGTAGGAGGAAATAAGTCTTGTGTGGGAGTCTGCTCTCGGCTGGCTTTCCAGTGGGTGTGCAGGTGTGGGGAGGGGGGGCTGTGCCTGTGCGTGCACAAGCGTGCAACACGCGCACGTCGGTGGCAGGGAGGAGCAGAGCAGCCGTGTGTGGCGCTGGCCCATCGCCGGGACGTCGGATTCAGCCTCCCTGTGCTGCCCGAGCTGCCCCGTCCCGGTGCCAGCGCCTCGTCACCTCCTCGGGGGGTAGCTTGGCCCCATCGCTCGCTATATCGAACGCCAGCATTCAGGGCATGACCTCTGAGGCTCCGAGCCCTGGGAAATCACTTCTGTTATTTCTCCATTAATCCTATAGTTCAGTTCTGTTGTTCAACCATCTCCTTACGTGTGGAATAAACGCGCCGGCAGTTGTCTGGCAGGAACAGGAAAACGAGGGCTCTGGGGATAACGCGCTGCGGTGAGAGGTACCTCTCCCGTGACCACTGGCAGCAAGCTGCAGGTGGGGACGCGGCGGACTTTTCACTGTTAAACCAGCTGGCGTGGCCTTGGCGTGGGGGAGCAGCCAGCCCTAACGCTCTCCTCTCTCCTGCCCCCAGATAAGACTGTGAAGCTATGGAAGGTCAGCGAGCGGGACAAGAGGCCGGAGGGATACAACCTCAAAGATGAGGATGGCCGCCTCCGAGACCCCTCCATGATCACCATGCTACGGGTGAGTGCGGGGAGACCAAGGCTGGCCAGGAGCCTTTCTCTTCAGGGTCTTGGGTGAAAGTTGCTGCCGGCGTCACCCGAGTGCTGCGTTACCCGTCGTGCCCTCGTCGTGCGGCAGCTCGGCGTCGGAGGGCAGGGCGTGCTCCTTTGCCTTGGAGGCCAGCGCTTTGGCTGGCGTGCGGGCGCAGCAGCAGAGGAGGGAGCTGCTGCCGGAGCGGTGCCCAGGCTGTGCCAGCTCTGGGCAGGCGTGCCGCAAGGCGCCGTGGTTCGTCTCGGGTACGCCAGTGCCGCGGTGCTGCTGCTGCGCTGCCCTGTGTGCCCGTCCCAGCGAGGAGGCAGTTAATGAGCCCTCCCTTCTTAGTGCAGTCGCAGTCGCAACTTCTGCTTCAGGAGCGTAAGTACTTTCTCTAAATGAGTTTTCCTCCCAGCCTAAGGGGATTAAAACCGGCTTCCCGAATCAAATGTAAACACCTAAGGCTACGTTTTCCATTTACTGCAAGGAGGATGGATGCACAGACCCATTAAAGCAGCCGCCCCTGCGCCCCGGGAGCGTGTCTGTCCCGGGAGCGCGCCTGGCCAGCAGTGCCAGCAAATTTGCTCTTCCCCGGTGCTGCCCTGGGATAGCTGTTTATGATCTTCAATTTGCATATAAAGAGCCAGCTCCAGCCTGAGGCGGTGCATGCCCTGTTAATTCAATCAGAGCTCACCCCGTGCCCTCGGAGCTCTGGCAGCGGGTGCAGGCAGCGCTGGAGACCCCGAGCGTGTGGGCTCCATTGGCCTCCCCCAGCAGTGAGCAGGGTGCCCCTCTGCAAACGGGGAGAAGCTGTGCTCCCGTCCGCCTGATATTGGAGCAGAAACAGACAATAACTCCTTTAACCCATAGGCCTAGAAATGCCAAGCATGCAGTAATTTTGCCATGACATTAATCAGACCAGACTAGCTTGTGATTTATTAACATCCTGTCACAATTTGCATTTTGAGTACTTGGGGTTTTTACATTTATATATGTAAAATTGTTGCTATGATTACCCTTGGCTCACTTTTATGGCTTCCAGTTCCACTACAGATGAAGCCATTGAGAACCTCAGACAGGTAGTTAATTCTCGTCTCCATACTGAGTTGCTCCTGAGGCTGGCAGGCATTTTTCTTTACTGAGCAAGAAAACATTTTATTTCATGTATATATGTATCTGCTGTCATGTTTCAGGCAGCATTTCCAGCCTAATACACCGTTACCTAGACAGCCTGTCGGAGGAGATTGCTTGGGATCTGGATGTCGGAGCTGGGGTTATCAACCCTCTGCAGGGCTGGGAGGCAGGTTTTCAAAAGACAGCGGTGCGAAGGGGTGTTGCTCCAGTTAGTGCTTAATCTTCCCTTGACGTTTTTGAAATGAAACTTTTTAACATTTTGAAAACGCATTTTTATCTTTTGGGTCGGCCTGACTGTCAGCTCTGCAGGCATCGTGGCATCCGTCTCGCCTGCGGTGGCTGCCAGCCGGTCAGCACAGGCCGGCGGGCGTGGGGAGCGCGCAGTGACGTGTGCCGGTGCCGCAGCCCCGTGCGCCCGCACCCGCTGGTGGGTTCCCCCTTGCCTGGGCGAGGGGAGGCCACGGGGAGCACGTGGGCGGCCCTGGCCGTCTGGCTCTGCGTCCTCTCCTGCGTGCGGTGCCGCCTCTGCCGCCCCCGCCACGGCACCCTTCACGTTGGCTTTGCACTGCTGTGCTTAACGCTATCGTTTCGCTGTTCCTCCTCTTAGCCGTGTGACAGACAGCGGGGTGGGAAGAACAAGCAGCCTCCGTGTGTTTGCTTTGGGGCGGACGCGCGGTGGGTGCAGGAGTGCCGAGCTGGCCGGCTGGGCTCCCGTCTCGGACCTGCCTCTGCGCTCCCCCGTCTGCTCCCGCTGTGCCGGCGGGAAGCGGCTGTCGATCGATTGGAGCCCGCTGTGAGGGTAATGACGGCTCGGCGGGGCGCACGGGCGATGTGGTTGTGAAAATAAATAAATAATTGTCGTGCTCATCTTCGCTATTGATTGTTGGCGTGAGCTATTTGCGTTTGACCGCATCCTGGCGCTTGAATTGGCGACCGCAGGGCTGAAGCGGAGCCAAAAATCAACCTGGGTGTTTTTGCAAGTGCCTAACCTGAAGTTGCACCAGCCGGCCCATCCGTCACTGCCAGTGCCCAGCGGGGCGTCCCTGAGGAGGGGCAGGGATGCAGAGATGCTGCCAGCGTGGCTGGTGCCGGGGCCGGCCCTGGGCAGTGCTGTGCCAGGGATTTCCCGAGGATGTGGGCCAGCCCCGCAGCGTACGGGGCCGTGTTTGGGGTGGGCGCAGCTAGCCCATCCCATGGGGCACCCGCTTGCCCCATCCCTGCTCACGCCGGGAGCGCTCCTGCAGTGCTGGCGTGGATGGAGGCAGCAGCAGTCGCTGGAGTTTGTCAGGGAAGCAAGGAATTGTGATTTTTTTTCCCCCTGTAGAAAGTCCTACTGAAATATCAGAGAACTGGACAGTATTTATTGGAGTCCACTGTCTGCCTCAAAAGTTTCAGCCTTTGTTTTACTTTCAGTCCATTCATTCCTGGTAGCAGCTCGATGCCGTGTGGCTGGAGGAGTTTGCTACTTGGGTGTCTTCCCTTGTGCTATGAGATAAAGCGCTGCGATTCCCTGCTCTCTGGCGAGCAGCCCCACGGGAGCATACGGCTCCTGCTTCATGGCAATGGGAAAAGGTAAAACACGATGTAAATGCTCGGTATTACAGTTCTTAGTATCTGCCTGTGCAACGCTGCTGTCCCTGAGGACGGAAGATTGAGGAGTCTTCTGCCAGCCCTGGTTTGATCTAATGTTTTGATGATTTTACTTATACAGATATTTACATAGCTGTAACCATTTTGCTGCAGCTTGGTGTATCTTTGACGTTTAATTGTCTGTGATGCTTGCGCTTTGGAGTAAAGCCGCATCCATCCACAGTTTAATTTTCAACCACAGACAAGCAAAAAAGGGTTTTAAAACCACCTTGCTGCAATCATCTCTTACCTATTCATCGTAATGGTTTAAATGTACTTGATGAGCATTGTTCTCTGAGGAATTTCTAACCCACATAGTGCAAAAGGAATATTTAACTCTGCTCAGACTGTAAAGTAAGGCTTTTGCTGTCATTAAAAGAGCTCTGCTTATTTGGATAGCCCCCAGTCTAATAGCTACAGCCCTTCAGCCTCATTTAACAGCCTCCGTGAGCTCTCGAGTGCTGCTCGGTGTACAGCCGAACCTACGCCATGGGATGCATGCAGGAAATAATTAACACAAATAATATCCAGGGCTTAAATCTTTTAAAATAGAGCATGTGTTTGCTTTGATCCCTCACAGCGCAAGTCAGACTGCGGTGAAACACTGGTGTGCATCCTCCCACCGGTACCGTCCCCGCCGCAGGAGGAGAAGGCTGCGGGCACCCGGGTGCTGTGTGCGGCAAGGCGCTGTCTGTGCCTCCCATGAGCAAAACGGGGGGAACCAGCCGGGAGAGGCAGCTCCCGGGCCTCCCTTTGCTATAGAGAGGGTCTGATCTGTACATTGTTTAAAGAGAAGCAGCAGCAGCAGGCTGTGCTGCCAGCGCTGCCTTGGCACGTAACGCCTGAGCTCCGGGCACCGCAGGGATGGCCGCCTGCCTCCCCGCTGTGCCTGCTGGAGGCTGCTGCTGAAGGATGTTCTCGTACCGGGCCACTGTGCCTTCTCAAGCCAGGCTGGGATTTCTTACTCCACTGAGCTACATGCGCAGCGGGGAGAGCAGCCGGGGCTCCCCGGCGCTGGCGGGGGCTCTGGTCGGGGGTCTCGGGAGGGGCTGCTGCTGCCTCCACTCCTCTGTCCCAGGGAAACCCAGGGGAGCTCAGGTATCATGTGGGAACAACTTTCCCTGGCCCAGGCAGCTGATCTCTGCCTCAAGCGCTTTAAAATGTTGGGAAGTATGGAAGCACCCTGCAGGCTGGCTGATGGGCACCCAACGAGCCAGGGGCCATTGCTCTGGGCAGCAGGGTTGTGTCTCGCCCAGGTTATTAAGGACTCGGGGGATTGCTGTGGTACCAGGGTGGTTTTCTGTGGTCTCCACTGGACACCTCCCTGGGTGAGGAATGACCCTGCCAGGCCAAGTGCGACGTGGGTGCGATGAGCAGGTGCGTTGATGTGCCCGGTTCTTGGTGTTTGTAGCTGTCATAAATCTCTCTTTGATTAAGAGCTACCACTTCACTCTCTCAGTTCCAGCAAAATCCATCATCAGTTCTGTTTTATATCTCCCGTTTTGCCAAAGCACTCAGATTTCTTGGCCCCTGGGTGCAGTTTCCTGGGGAGGCTGTGCTGTGCTCTGCAGCATCCAGTGCACCCGACGGGCAGCCCCAGAGCGGGGCTGTGTGACAGGAGAGGGATGGGATGGGATGGGATGGGGTGCTTCGGAGGAGGACTGCTGTGCTGCTGCATTGCTGCCCAGCAAAGAGATATGTCTGTCTTTTCCTTGCATACATTCTCCAAAGCATTATCATTTAAATGACAAGGTAATGTGAAACATTTGGCTTTTTTTGGCTATAAAATGCATATGGCAGAACTAATCAATTTAAAATGGTCATCATCAAACCGTTGCCACAGAAATTAAAAAAGAGAAAAGGATTTTTCCCATTTTCATTAGTCGCTTAGGTTGCTCTAAAGCAGTTCAACGTGTAATATTTGCATTCTTGGCTGCCTTTTGGTAGCCTGGCCCCGCTGCCCGAGCAGGGTAGCACTGGGCTCACCGCCACGCAGTGCCGTCTCTGGGAAGCCGGCGTGCTGGTCTGGGACGTGCGGGGGACCTGTGTGGTTACTGCCTTGGAGGCGCTTGATTTTTGTCACTCCTGAAGCAACACCGTATGAAGGAGGAAGGGCTTGGCTCGGTCTCCCGCTGAGGCACGGCCAGTCTGCAGGGCTCAGGCTCTGAAGACACCGCAGAGGTAACGGTGGTTTCCCAGGGACGGGCAGCGCCAGCGCCTCGCGCCACGGCTGCGGGGCGCAGGAGGGACGGGCAGCGCCAGCGCCTCGCGCCACGGCTGCCGGGCGCAGGAGGGATGGGCAGCACGCTGCGAGGCACAGCAGGGCCTGGCCGGGCGTGGGGACGGGGCGCTCACGGCACAGCCGCAGCGCGTTTGCAGAGCGGGGCCTCCCCTCTGGCCCAGGCAGTGCCAGCACCCAGCCCGCCGGCGTGCCCTGCCTGCACCTCTGCCTGCTTCGTTCTGCAGACACTGGAAATGAAGAAGCCCTATTTGCCACTGCTTTTCTCATTTTTTTGTTTTTCCCAGGTCATGAGTTGAATTCTTTCTTTTCTGGTGAAAACTCGCTATTCATCCTTTTAATATTTGTTGAAATGTTGAAATGCTGATGACTGGAATTGACCTTTCAGATTTTTTTTTATCTCCTTTTCCACAGCAATTGTACTGCTGGTATCTGTGTCTAGACGTACTGTAAAAACAATGTGCTGGGCAGAATTATCAAACGGGTTTAGATTGCTTTGAATTTGTGTTTGGTAACATGGCTGTGCTTCTACACACTTATCCCAGGAAAAGTAGGAAAATTGTAAACTGCTAGGTGGGATTTCACTGACACTGGCTCTTTTTCAGTGGGAGAAATTAGTTAGAAAATATCTTTTCAAACAATCACATCTTTAAGGGGAATGTAATTCTAATGAGATTGGTGTGAAGAATTTGGGATTTTTAACTTCGGATAAGAAAAATGTTCTGTTTGTTCTTTGAGGTTTCTGCAAACTTATTTCAGAATTTAGGTACAGATGGTGAAAGTAATCCTGGAGTGTAATAACTGAACTAGGACAAATTCTCAGCTACAAACAAACAAAATCCTATCATGCTATAAAAAATATACAAAGAACAGGAAATCTGGGATGATTTGGGCTGTATGTGGAACAACACTTGCAGCCAATGCTCAGCCTTGCGCTAAAAACCCTTCCTGAAGTGGCCCTGTTTTTGCGGGGGTATTTGTGTTGATGGCCCGAACATGGCCCACGTGGACCAACTGCAGGCTTTGAACTCGGCTCCTCGGTGCCGATGGAGCAGGGCGCGGCAGGTGCTCCTGTGGCTCGGTACCCATTGCGGCTGGGACCCGTTGCCCACGGATGGCTCCCCTTGGCTTCTGCTGGGGCGTCCACGTGGGGACGGAAGGAGATAGCCCCGCTTCTGCCCTGCCGCAGGGCCGGGGGCTGCGGGAGCGGGCACGGGGCAGGCGGCGCAGGGACCTGCCGCCTGCTCCTGCAGCCCTTGCCCGCTCCCACGGTGCGGCGGGGGCTCAGCATGCAGCCAGGTTCGGTGTCACACCTTCTCCCCACCCCAGCTCCCACTCCTGCAACTGCGAGTGTGTGCTGAGCGGCTGCCAGTGCCGGTGCCAGCGCCCTGCGGTGTGCCAGCAGCATCCGTGCCCGAGCGGTCATGGAGAAGCTGGACACGGCTCCGGCTGGCAGCGCACGCTCCCGCTCCGGTGCTGCAGCGCCGGCTGCACCGTCCTCCCTGCAGACCTGGCGTCCGTGGTCCTCCCCCTGCTCCTGGCCCCCCAGCTGGGACCCAGACCCTTCTGGGGCAGCCTGCACCTTTTGGACCTGCACACGTGAAGGGGGATCTGCAGCTGGCAGCAAGTCTGTGCCTGCGTTTCATTGTATGAAAAAAGGCTCGGTAACAGGCACCAGAAGAAACGGTGTTAGTGTGATGCTTAGCAGGGAGGGAAATGCCTAGGGAAAAGAGATGAAACCAGAAGCTCTGTCAGCTACATGGACTGGTAATGAGATAGCAGGTTTATCCTCCCGCGGGAAGGTACCTTCCACACTTCATGGGGAAGGTCCAATAAGGCAAAATCCTGAAGAGCATGAAATTGTCAGTCTGCCATGAAAATAGTGTCTGATGCACATTTTGTCTGCAAAATACTAATCTGCAGGCAGCGTTGGCCGGTTACAGAATATGTCTTTTGTAGGTAAGAAATAACCATCGGGGGAAATAACCATCGGGGAGCACATTCAGAGGAGCTCAGCTGCTGGAGCAGGTGAAGAACCTTGCCAGATTTATCCCCGAGCAGCTAGCTCTGCTCTCTGATTTGCCAGGAACTGGATTACATTTTCCTTCTTGCAAACCCAAGGCTAGGGTTAATCTGGGCTTCGGCTGTGACTAATCCCGCTTGGCCAAGTCCTGCCAGCTCGCCAAGGCTGCGGAGCAAACCACGTGCCAGGCAGCGCTCGTGCGGAGCAAGGGCGGGTGGGCTGGCAGGAGCGGGGCTACGCCTGGCCGGCCACGCTGGCCTGGAGCTGCTGCCGCAGCTCGGCTCGCACCAGAAAGGGCAGAGCTTGTCCAGCTGTGAACGCAAAAGGAGAGGAAAGCTCTGCCCAGCCCGCTGGTTTGCAGCATCGCGGTTAGACACGAGTGCTGCCGTACACGCCGAGCTGGACGCCGTGGGAGCTGCTCTGCAGTCTCCGTTACAGCCGCTGACCTGCTGCCGGTCCCGCTGCACATAGCAGATCATTGCAGAGCTCTGGCTGCAGTTGGTGCTGACGCTTGGTAACCCCTGACGAGGTGGGGACCGGATAGACACCTAAATGGATTATTTACTGATTTTTTTTTTAATGGCTACTAATCTGGGTCAGATTTGTATCTCAGCATTAAGTCTAGTGCAGCTCCGTTGTGCTAAGAGGATTCCGTGGAGGTAACTGAGAGCAAAGCCTTCTCCATTACACAGAAATGGGTTTGTGGTCCCAATGCTGACAAGTCTGCGGTCGCCGTCTCCCCCGTCTGCCCGTGGCCAGAAGACTGTGCAGGGGTGGGTGCAGGACCCGCAGCAGGGCGGTGCTGGGGCGCAGTGGCAGCTTTCTGGGCCACGGGCGGCATCACTGCTGTGCTTGTCTGCGCTGGGCTTTCCCTTCATGAGCCAGCCCTGTCCAAGTCACACCCTCTAGGGATTTTTGGCTTCCCGTGAGCAGGATTCCCAGCAGCGCTTTCGCCTTGCATGTAGGTGGTTGGGTCCCATCTCACTGCGGGGCTGTGCTGGGGGTTTCGTGTCACCGGTCTGACCCCCAGTGACGGGCTGCTCAAACCCAGCACTCATCGGACTTGTGCTTGTGAGACGTTATGTGGCCATGTCATCCCGGAGCTGAGGTCTTAATCTTTTCCCCCCGGTATATTGACTTGTGTTTTGAAAACGCTGCATGCCACATTAGCACCTCTGGGCAGAGGACGAGGTTTTCCTGAGAAACACGGAATCCCTGCATCTCTTCAGGCCACGTCCATCACAGCGCCGTAAGTGACGACGAGAAGCTCTGCCACACCAAGCTTTTCCCCCGGGAGCAGGGAGCATTTGGTGACAGTTGACATGACAGACAATGGAAGTGGGAAACCTGATGGGAACAGGGGACAAAGTAGTGAAGCGGCAGCAATTACTGCCATCGCGTTACCTGCGCTGCGGTCCTTTGCTCGGCAGCTGGAGGTGGCAGGAGGAAACATGGCACTGATGGTGGGAAGGGGCCAGGGCACGCTGGCTCCCTCCAGCCCCCAGCCACAACCACGGAGAAAATGAATTTTACAGCTCAAGGGAGGATTAGTGCCTCATTAACTCAGGAAAGGGGAAGCCTTCACCAAACAAGGAGCGAGGAATCGCGTGTCATGTGTGCTTTGAGTGAGTGGGACCGGCTCTTTTGCAGGGGGTGCCTGCTAAAGGCAGAAAGAAAATTAAGACATATTTTATTTTAAATGAAAAATGACTGGCACCCCCCCCCCCCCCTTTCCTGAAAACAGAAAGTAATTTAATTTATTAGTGGTTTATTTTATTTGACAGCCTTTCTATGTACTTGATGCGGTTTGTTACACTGAATTACCCTTTAATAATGGGTATATATAATACCAGAGCCTGCCCTGCAGGTTGGCTCCGTAATTGAAGAAGGGATGCACTGAGGAGGTCTCTGCGCTGTTGAGGATTGCCATGGCAATCCTCGTGGGAGCCGGGTGGTTTAGGCAGACACTGGCTTGGACTCTGTGTGCTTAAAAAAAATAAAAAGTCCAAGTTTCAGTTGCTGTCACGTTCCCCCATTTGTTGGGCCCTTTCTCTTCACTGCCACTGACCGCTGCCGCTCCCTGCCTGCCCAGCTGGGCTCGGGGTGGTGTGGCTGCGGCACCCGGAGCAGCGTGCAGGGTCTTCCCCCAAACCACCCTTTCTTTTCCTTTACTGTACATTAAGCAGAAATGTGATGCAGGTGTCCGTCAGCCACTGAACGGGCCCCGGGGCGCTGGGAGTTACATTGCTGGGGACCAGGCAGTGCGCTGGGAGAGACGCAGCCAAGAGCAGTCCCGTGGTGGCGAGCGGGGAGGGGGCGGCAGACGGCACCATGTCTCTGCCCGTGATGCGCGTGTCGACGAGGGCACGCGTCAGTGCCGGCACCGGGGGTCGAGCCGGCGGCTGCTCCCCTTGGCCATCCTGAGATGGGGGTTTGCCTTCTGCTGCACGATTTCTGCTGTCGTGGGAGGAGGTCCCCAAGCCGGTGTGTGCTCCCCGTGCCTTCCTGGCTGCTCCTGCCTCACAGTGTCAGTGCTTTCAGGTTGAAATACTTATTGTTGCTATTCCTAAAAGCTCACAGCACAGGGTGAGAAGGGGCATGCTGTTTTCCATATTCCAGTGTAGATTCTTGCCACCATAGCAGATAAAAAAATCCTGCCTTAACAAAATACTCATGGGTGACCAGGTTTGTTCCTCTTGTGGGGTTTTATCTGGTAACAGACCAAGCTCCAGGCATAAAAAACACCCCAGAATTTGGCTCTGAAGTAATGTGTGGAGAATTTTCTTGGCTGAAGAGTTTATCCTAGCTCTGTGGTTGTGATAGCTGCTGTAAGAATCGGGTACGGGATTGTGCTGGGGTGCTGGAAGCTGCAGGCGGCCGCGCTGCTCTGGCGCAGCCCCGGATTGCCCTGGTTGCTTCGCGCGGCGGTGCACGGCTGGGCTCCTGCCGGGGATGGGGACTGGCCTGGGGTTCGGCCGCGAGGTGAGGTCGGGCTGCACAGCATCATCTTGCTGAGTGAAATCCTCTGCCGAAGCCTTTGCTGTGCTTATTTTTGTGCCCAGCGAGGCCTGGGGTAGCCGTCGAACCCTTTCCCTTCGCACAACCGTCGTGTTTCTGACGCTCTGAACGACAGGCGGTTCCTGTAATCCCCGAGCAAAACACGAGCCTCCGTCCCCAGATGGCTGAGCAGAGTCCTTCAGCGGCAAACGATGCATCATTGCCTGTGTCAGGCTGAATTAGCAGGCAGGCTCGTCACATTAAGCTCAGGCTCTGAGCTGGCAGTCCCTGTGCTCTAGTGTCACTCGAGCTGGCTGTCACACTCCCGTCCCCACCTCTGCAGCCATGGGAAATCTCTTTGGGCAGCACGCAGATAATACACACAGTAATGAAGTAGCTTGAGGGAATAGCTTACTGGCAAGCAGGAGCACAGACTGACACCTTTCTAGTGTATTAAGTTGCCTTAAGAGTGTTACGTCTGAAGTTATTACTTACACCGCTCCTTGCATGCGCTATTCGTACCGCATCTCTCCATTCCCTGATGTTTACATGAGTTATGCTTATTAATATAAAGGCAAACGTGTGTAGCTCGGTTTCTAGTCCCTCCATCTGTCCCTACCCTGTGCGTTCCCTTTCCCTGTCTCATCTCCTACCTCCATCACTTCACTGTGAAGCAAATGCAAAAAAGTTGAGAGAAAAATCTGTGCTGACCTAGCTCTCTCAAGAAATATATTTCTGTTAGAAATGCTCCAGGAATTTCAGATTCTGGTTAACAGTGACAAAACAAGGCAGAAGTGGTTTTTATTTTTTTTTTTTTCAAAGGAACAGTTGCTGCAGCAGAGATGGGAGCCTGGTTTAATGGGTTCTCGCTGCCTCACTGCAATCCAACCGTACTGGTGCCTCTTTCAAAAGTGAGAGGCTTTCGTGCCTGCTTGTCCTTGTGTTCATACGCTTAGAAAGGCGTTAGGTTTCCTTGGTGAGGGTGGGACGGAGCGCTGCCAGCCTGAGCTGCGCGGGCGCCCGCCATGGCCATTGGCAGCGTCCCCCCCGTGCCGGGTGCTGGCGTGGGTCGGGTGGGACAGCCGGACCCTGTTCCCGGGTGCTGATGCTCTGCTTCCCGTCCCGCAGGTGCCTGTGCTCCGGCCCATGGACCTGATGGTGGAGGCCACCCCCCGGAGGGTGTTTGCCAATGCGCATACCTACCACATCAACTCCATCTCTGTCAACAGCGACTACGAGACCTACATGTCAGCGGACGACCTGAGGATAAACCTGTGGAACTTTGAAATCACAAATCAAAGTTTTAGTATCCTTTGGTGCGTGCCACCCTGCGGTCCCTGGGACAGTCCCAGCCCGGCCAAGAGCAGCAATAAGGGAGGTGCCTTGGCTGGCAAGTGGGGTGTAGAAGCCCTGGGAGCCCAGACGCGTGCAAATGTCAGTGGGAGAATGAGAAAGCTGGACGGGGAGACAGGTCCCCGGTGAAGGTGAGCGGCGGAGGGGGAACCTGCGAGGTCCGGCTCCGCGGGAGGCAGCAGAGCCGTGCCCGTGTCTGCTGTGACGGCGACCGAGCAGGTAACGCAGCTTCTCGCCTGGCCCTGGCCCCACACCCCGATCATGGTTCCTTGGTACAGGAGCTTCACCCTCTGGAAAGGGCTCGCCGGGGCTCAGGAGTACAAAATAGGGCTGTCTGCCATGCATCCAACTGCAGAACGCCTGAAATCCCGTCCCCAGGTGTCATTACCAAGGCACTTTGCTCTCGTCTCTGCCTGTGCTGCCGGGCTGAGCCGTGCTGCCAGCAGGACGCCGGGCTGTCGCCGGCGGGCACATTCAACGCTGAGCCGCTCCCTCTGTGGCGCAGGGCTCAGCTGGCATCGTCACGACTGCTGTGGGTGACACATTTCTGAATTTTGCCTGCAGGGTCTGCATGGGGCAGGAGGGAGGGGGGTCCGCGGGTGATGGAGAAGACAGATGCCTTGGGGAAGACAGGGAGAGGAAATATTAATCGTGCAGTCTCCATTATACCCTGCAGCAGGGTGACAGGCTGCCAGTCAGAGTCGTACAAATGAGGTCGTGCCAGTCACCCTTGTAACAGCCACATCAGAAATAATAACAACAGGGATCTAATCATCAGTGATATTTATATAGTGCTTCCTACTGAGAAATCCCCAGGGCATGTGGCAAATTTAGGCAGTTGGAGAGGATTTCAGCAGTCACAGGCGTGTGGCTGGTGGGAGCTCAAAGTGGGTGCGGTTGAGCAGGGCTGCGATGTGTGTTGTGTTTTGGGGAAAAAGGTGAGGAGTACTAAATTTGGGTAAAACCTCAGGGAGTTTAGATGGCCCGAGGGAGTTTGGCCAAGGTGCAAGTACAGCACCCAAAACACTTGCTAAGAATTGATGGAGAAACCTCACCACCAGAGAGATGTCCACTCAGATGTCCCATCGCACCGGCTTGCTGGAGCATCGGTGTCACTCTGTGCCCGGTGCCTTGGAGCCCCTTCCTGGGGTGTCCCTGGTTTGGCTGCATTTGGCCGAGCCACGGGACCAGCCGCACTGGGCTCTCCGCAGGGCACCCGGTGGGGCGTTGGGTGACGCTGGCTGGTGGGGAGGAGAGCCATGGCAGCACCGCCTGCCTGCCCAGGGAGGTGGGGAGCATGTCGCCAGTTCTCACTTTTGTCGATAAAAACCAAATCTGGTCCCTGCCTGACTTAAGAGTTGAGAAGAGGCAGTGCTATGGATTGGAGTTGCTTAGTTTTGTGCATGCCACCCAGCCGCTGCACGCTTTGGTGGGATTTGGAACTTCTGCTGAGCAAAGCACCGGGGCTGTCGTGAGAGGTTGTTGTGGGTCAGAAGTGCAGGATCGCTACAGAACCATGGGGAGTGCAGCGGCATCGTGACACAGTGCGGTCCTGCGCCGCTTCTCATTGCAGACTGTCAGCATGCCTTATGAACACCAGTGCATCCAGACTTGTGCAGTGTGGGAGGGAGCGATCGCTGTCCCGCAGGGCCGTGTGCCGGGTTCAGGTCTGGCTTGCACTGGGATCCAGGTTCTGCTGCAGACCCACGGCACGGCCGGGCTGTGAAACCACTCAGTGGCTATGAACTGTGCCGGCTGCTTCTGCGGGAACGCTTGCTGTTGTAAAGCACCCCACATGGGTGAGAAATTCGTATCTTCTTTATTTTTTTTAACTCTTGTCTTGCCAGGAACAGCAGGACCTTAATTTTCTTTCCAGGGGGTGAGAAAAGGTGCTGTTTCTTTTTCCCCCTCTGCACAGTGGGTAAATCGTCCCATGCTGGGTGTCCGGATTGCTCTGTAAGACCTAAAGCCGCTTCCACCGGTGATTGCTGGCTTGGTGTCAGGTGGGGACGGACACTTGTCAGCTGTCCCCAGCAGCACCGGGATGCTCTGTGGGGCTGTGCAGGTCCTTGCCGGCACCATCCGCAGGGCCTGGGGACAGGGTCTGCAGCTTGGTTTTGAACCCAGCATTTCACCGAGCCCAGGCATTTGAAATGTTTTGGAAATTACACGTCCCTGGGCAGCTGCCCCTGGGCTGCGGTGGTTTTCTCTTGGTTGTCATGCTTCGCATTTTGTTTCCTCCCCGTTGTTTTTGGTGTGGTTACTGTGCCCCAACGCTGCAATAAAAGACGTTTACTCTGGCTCGGGGCGAATGGGCAGAGTCAGGTCTCGTGCTGCGCAGAGGGGCTCCAGGCCATGGTACCCGAGCTGCGGTCCCCGGCTGAACAGAAAACGTGACGGACGTTGGCTTTCCCCCACGCTGGCGCTGGCTGGTCCCGGCTTGGCGCTGCGGTTCTGCCCCGGGATGGTGCTGCTCTTGGCAACGCCTGGTTTGCAGGGGGCAAGGGCAAGCCCAGGTGCCCGGAGACATCAGCAGGAGGGGCAGCGGGAGGAGACCCCACGGGAGCAGCGGGGTCTGGGCCGGGCTACGTGGGGCTCCTTGACTCGCCCTGCCAGACATCGTGGACATCAAGCCAGCCAACATGGAGGAGCTGACGGAGGTGATCACGGCCGCTGAGTTCCACCCGCACCACTGCAACACCTTCGTCTACAGCAGCAGCAAAGGCACCATCCGGCTGTGCGACATGCGCACCTCCGCCCTCTGCGACCGCCACGCCAAGTGTGAGTACAGCCCCCACCAGTGGGATGGCCGGGACAGGGTCCCCTTTGGGTTAAAAGGGCCCAAAAAAGGGAGTGCGGAGACCGACCTGGGCTCAGGTCTGCCCTGCCACCTCGCCCCGTCCTCCCGTGCCGGGCTGTGGTCCTGCCTGCCCCTGGGCGTCCCATGGCCACCTGCCCTCAGTCCCGCCTGTCCCCGAAAGGAGCAGCTTCCCCTGGGTCCTGGCCCCGCACGCTTTGGGGAGGCGTGTTAGAAACCCCACGGTGATGTTTCGGCAGCAGGGGGTCCGAGGGGTCACTGGGGTATCGCTGCACAGCAACTTTGGAGCTGTCAGTGCCAGAAGACGGGGAGTGCTGTGTTTCTTCAGACTGTCCAAATAGCCCTAAGTCCTGTTGTCATCTGTGGTTGATGCCGCGGGGGCCAGGATGTGCAGAAAAGCCCCCTCAAAATTTGGAGTAAGCTGGGCAGCTGTGGAGCTTGTCCTTGGTCCTCCCTGGGCTGATGCGATGAGCGAGTGCTGCTGAGGCAGCCAGCTACGCTCGGTTCCTCCTCAGCCTGTACGTGTCAGGAGGTCGTTGCTGGAAATACTCTCCTTATCAGCAACTGCTCAGTAAAATACCGGCACAAACACCTACAGCATTTACGGGTGGGCTGGTAAATACCTGTTGCTCTTCTGTGTGCCCTAGCAGTTCGCAGCAGCCCTGTGCTGAGCGCAGTGTTGTAAATACGACACAAAGATGGGACAGACCTAAAGGAGTTCGGTATCTGCCTTAAAGACAGCGAAATACGGCAGCAGCAAGGACTGCTCTGCTGTGTGACTGGACAGCTAAACCCCTGTGTCTCCTGTTCTTATCTGAGTTTTCTTCAGAAAATGGCCAATATCTTGGGAGATTAAGGAGATTTCCAGTATTCAAAGTGTGATCATGTTACGAGAATAAGATGCACGAACCGGGTGCAACTTGCTGGAGGCCCATGCTAATAATCAGCATCCAGAGAGCACCTGGGTGTGTTTCAGATTTAGGTTTCCTAGAGGTGATAGGGAATCACACACCAGCTGTTGTTTCTGGGCTTTTGAGCTGCGGTCGTGGTCTGATACCTGTTTTTAAACTGGAGTGAAGTGGATGGAGAGGAAAGCTTACATTGCTGGCTGGAGATTGGGAAATACTGAACGGCAGTTTTCCCAAATCCTGAGCAAAACATACCTTTCTATTCTTGCATTTCCCGACCATGTCTCGGAGTCCTACAGTGATGGCTCCCAGCTGGGAATCAGAATACAATTAAGGAGCAAACAAAATTCATTTTCCTGACACTTCAGCAGCAGAAGCCCTCCCCAGCATTTCCCTTTGTTTGTGTACTGCTGCTTCCCTCCCGCCCTCGGCGAGCACACCGGCCAGCGGTGAATCCCGGCTCAGTTTGACCTCTCCCGTGACATTTCCTTATTGATTTCCCTCCGTCCCTCAGAAGCATCAGCCTCAGTCAATTGCAGTTCAGCAGATGTGTGAGTCGAAACCGAGACAGTTCATCAAAGTTCAAAATGAAAAGCAACATTGGCTTTTGGAGGCGAATCCTGCAACGGAGACATTTAATAACTATCAATATTTAATAAAAATGCAGAAGATAGCACTGCACATCCCAGTCATGTTTATTTAGATAGATGCAGTTTGCTGCTTGGGGCCAGCTTTTACTTATGTGCTTCTCTTACTAAATCTTGTTTGCCCATTTTATTTGAGGCTCCTGCGATCTGTGACACTGCCTGTTACCTCCAGCCGCGCAGCTGGCCTAAGAGAGACCGGCAGCTTCCATATAGAAATGCCTGCTCCGCAGGGATGTGGAGAACCATGTGCTACAACACTAAGAGGAGCAGTGGTCCTGCAAGGCGATACCCACCCCGGCACACCATGCGCAAAGAAATCACGCGCGTTGTCCGAAGCACCACAGCAAGCCAGAGGGGAGATCGGGATTCCTGGAGCAGCTGGTAATGCCGGCAAAAGGAATCCTGTTTGAAAAGCATATGGCAAAGTGAGGAAAAACCCTGTTGGGGGGTTACTGCAGTTATTTCCCCGTAGCAAAAGGCATTGGGCTTTCCCCTTCTTTTTTTAAGGAGCCACCTGTGAGTGTACCTGCCAAACTCCTGAAACAAAGGGCTCAAAGTGCAGCCCGTTTCCCGAAGCGGGGCCTTCGCCGCCTTGTCTTTTCACTGCTGACTGCCTGACAGCAACACCACCAAACGTTCTCTTTGCTGCAAACGGTTTCAGCTTTGCTTAGAAAGAAGCAGCACATAGAACTGCTCTGATAAGGTAACTGGCAGCATATAGATTTTGCCCTCCGATGTTGCAGATGTATTTCTAGAGCGAGCCCCCCGCCCCTTGTATTTGGGCAGGCACTGCAGCCTTTTGGGGAAGCCCCAGTGAGGAAGCCCCAGCCAGACTCTGCATCGCTGCTGCTTTCCAAGGACGTGGTGGAAAGGCCGCGTCTCCTTGAGGAGCAGGATCACCCCGTGGGCTGCGCAGCCCTTCTTGGCCATCTCGGGGGTTGGTTTGGGCTGCATCCCCTCGGAGAGGGTGCTGATGAAGCTGCTTGGGAAGGAGGGCTGGCAGCGGGAGCCGGCATGGGGAGGGCAGCTCCTGCTCAGTGTCAGAGGAAAATGGGTTTGTTGTGTAACCAAGAATTAGCGCTCAGAAATCCTTTCCGTGAGCTCAGCAGCCCAGATCTGCTTCTGCAGCAGGAGCAAAGCCATACAAAAGCCTTCAGCCGGGAAGCAAAAATAGCTCTCCCGAGCCCCTGCGCTGCCCAGCCGCGCGCTTTGGTTCTCCGGCCCGCTCTGCTCTGCCGTTGGGGACTGGGCGGCACTGCCTGCGTGCTGCGACCCCCGCTCCTGCCGGAGCCCCCGCTGCTCCCAGCGCCGGCAGGCTCCGGGCACCCCGCGGCGGAGCAGGCGGCTGCGGCCCTGCTGCCCGGTGGCCGCGGGGACGGCGCTGGCAGGGTCTGGGGACAGCAGGGTCCAGCCACCCCACAGACGGCAGCTTCCCCCCACTCTGCCTTGGGGCTGCCAGGGCCCGTGCTGGTGCTCAGAGCGTGCTGCCGAAGGCGCTTTGTTAATCTGTGCCTCATCCGTGAGGAAGGGGAACGCGTTTTGTTCCCTCGCTACAGATAGGGAGAATGAGGCAGAAGAGTGAATCACTCAAGTTCACGGGGGAAAGTGGCACCAGACTAGTAATTTCTGCTCCCTAGCCCATGGCTGCAAGGCTCCTGCACCGCTGGGCTGAGAGTGGATTGCAGAGTTGATTTTCCTGATATAAAGCAAAGCTCAGTTCTCTGCTCGTGCTAGCTTAGCTTTCCCTCAGTGATGATCGTCATTAATTTTGTGCTTAGGTGAGCTGTTGGCGGACTTTTGACTTATTTGAAGCAAGAGAAGAAGTGGAGGGTTAATGTATTCACCCATGCAAGTGCTGCTCCACTGTGCTTCCAGGTTTCCACGGGGGCCCTGTTTGTTACCAGATTACCTGGAGCCTCAGCTGAAATCCAGAGGGTCAGGCGCCTTGCCCGGGGCTTATGCACAAAGTGGCTCCATCGCGTCTAGCGCGCAGGCCAGGCGGGCCACCTTGCACACGTGAGCGGCTCGCAGCCCCCGGGCCAGCGTCCCCCTCGCTCCCTGACCCGTGGGCAGCGTGCGGGGAGCGCGGGGAGCCCGCCGCGCAGGAGGCAGCGCACGCGAGCCACAGCCATGGGGCTGCTGGGGCGGGTCTGGAGGAGGCCACAGAAATGCCCCGAGGGCCGGAGCCCCTCTGCTGCGGGGCCAGGCTGGGGGGGCTGGGGGTGCTCAGCCTGGAGAGGAGGGGGCTGCGGGGAGGCCTGAGTGCGGCCTGGCAGTGCTGAGAGGGGCTGCAGGAAGGGTGGGGGCAAGCTTTTAGCAAGGCCTGTTGGGACAGGACAAGGAGTGATGGGTTTAAACTACAGAAGAACAGATTTAGACTGGGTATAAGGAAGAAATGTTTTACAGTGAGGGCGGTGAGGCACTGGCCCAGGTTGCCCAGAGAGGCGGTGGAGGCCCCATCCCTGGCACCATCCCAGGCCAGGCTGGACGGGGCTGTGAGCACCCTGGGCTGGTTAAAGCTGTCCCTGGCACTGCAGGGGCTGGGCTGGGTGGGCTCTGAAGGGCCCTGCCCACCCAAACCATTCCATGGTTCTGTGATTCTATGGCTCTGCCCATGCTGGAGTGCTGTCAGGGGAGGTTCGTCTCCCGCAGGTTAATACAGACCCGTGCTGAAACACGGCCACCAGTTAAACCCACAGCGTGCTTGCTGGCGGCCAGTCCCAGTAACAGCCCAAAATCTCAGCAGGGAATAACTATTGTGTAGGACTCGCCTGCTCAAGCAGAGCTGGGATTGATCGATCCGGAGTCCTTTTATCTGACAAGTCGCTTAATGCAGCTGCTCATCTGGTGCAGCCTGAAACTCGGGATGCACAAAAGAGGGGGAGAGGAGGAGGAGGAGAGAGAGGGGAGCTGGGCTCTGCTAGCTGTGTCTTTCTGAGGAGAGAAAAGGGGTAAAATAGCCACATCTGGACTAAATCAACTTCTCCGACCTACACGTGTAGGTCTGGGGAGACGCTCCCAGCGCTGCTGTTGTCTGCAGCGTGCTGCGGCTGAGCAGAGGCTTTTCCCGCAGCAGCTGCCAGCCCTGACTTGAGGTGCCCACGTCCCGGCGGTGACGGTCTGGCCTTGCCGGGAGGTGACCCTGCTGCTGCGCTCGCAGTGCCTCTAAATGCCTGAGAGGCTTGGCCTCGCCCCTGGAAATCACCTTTGCCAGCTCAGAGGAGAGGCTCTGAGCCACGTATCCCGGGCTGCCGTGTGCCATTGGCACACGCAGGGATGAAACTAAAGAGTGCCAACTCTGCAAAGCCAAACCAGGCTCCAGCAAAACATGGTCACTCCCGCCTTCCTGCTAACAGTGTGTTCCCTTTACCTATTTTTTCAGCTAAGCCTTTTATAGAGGAAAAAGGTTATATAAGTAGAGAACAGAGATCTGATTCCCCATTAGAAAACTCACTTCTTTGTGTAGACAAAGCCACTCCTGCGCAGCTTTGGGAATCTGCGGGGTGAGCTGAGCTGAGCTGAGCTCTCATTGTCCCAGGTTTCAGCTGGAGCAGAGCTGAGCTGGTAGTGTCACCCCCAGAAACTAATCATCTCCTTCCTCCAGCCCCTCACAGGAGCTAATGATGTCCTGCTGCACGGAGTAATAGGCCTGGCGAAGACCTCCAGCTAAGAATTAACTAGTTGGTTGCGCAAAATCTCCAGGGGGTGAAGAACAAGCCTCTTGTGCCACCCTGAGCTCATTTAGCAAAGCAGGAAACCTCTTTGCCTTTGCAATACTCTCCTGTCTTCATCTGAAATGAAAACTTGCACCTGGTGAATCATTCGCTTCTAACAGGGTGGGTTTTGGGGCTGAGCTGAGCGGTGACGCTGAGCCCAGGGAGGGACCCGGGTGGCAGCCACGGCCCCAGCCTGGGCGCGGTGATGGTGCAGTGCCGCTTTGCTGTGCTTTCGGTTTTCCAGTCTGCATTGCTAATTGTCGTGATTAGAGCTTAAATGAGGGGGGAAAAAGAAAAGCCAGTACTTGAATTGGTGTTAAATTTATTGATGACTGAAAAAACCCCCATTTGCTCTGAAGCTGCTGTGACAGAGGGTCCCTCTGGCCGAGGGGTGCTCCAGCGCAGGGCGAGCGCGGAGGCAGCAGCTCAGGGAGGTCGTCTCCAGAAGTGTTGTTTGAATGATTGCTCGCTGCATTGGTGGGTCTGGGTTTTGCTTCCCAGTATCAGAGCCCTGGTATGGTAGGCAGGGAGACCAGCACAGGGAAAATGCAGTTAATCTGTACCAGACTTCACCTCTTAGCTGCTCTGAATTTTAAGAAGTCCACAGCTCCTCTGCACTGGACTGCATACGGGATGGGATCCTGCGCTGGACTCTGTTGTGCACGGCTGGATCCTGCACTAGGCTCGGTGCACGGCTGGATCCTGCCTTCTCGCCCTTGTTCCTCAGCACAGAGCGGGTGCTGCGTGGGACCCCCTTGCTCTCCCGCTGGGCCGGGGCTGATGCTTCAGCCCTGCCCCAGCCCCTTCCCGGCCATCGCTGCAGCCTGTGCTCCTCTTGGTGCCAGCTCCCCCGCGGGCACGAGGGGACGGAAGAGCCCTCGCTCTGCTGCTGCTCGGGCAGGACCCAGAGGATGGGCATTGCCGGAGGAGGGAGCAGCAGGGTGCTGGCGGGGAGCGGAGCAGGTGTGACGCCATGCCAGCGGGAACGCTCCCTGCAGCCGTGCCAGGGCGATGCGGTACCTGGCGTCAGAGAGCTGTTCCCAGCCCTCTTCGTACTGCGGACGTCTCGCCCTTGCTGACTTGTCTCGGTGCTGCCTCAGCTCTTGGGTTCATTCTCTGAGGTCTTTCCTGTTTGATAGTTGATCTGTAATTTCACATTTTCCACTTCTACAGTATCAGCAACAATTTCCTCATCACCCTGTGCTATGAACTGAACACCTCCAGCCTTGACGTAAGCTCACATACACGCATCCGTGACGGAAACGATGCAGCCATTAAAACAAGCTTCACGAAGCCAGCCGACCTGGTGTGAGCAAACCTGTGATGATTACAGAGAAGACAAGTCATGGCATTCAGATTCTCTCCACAGAATGCCTCAGATCTTTATTTTCTCTTGTTGCTGTCGCTTTTCTTATTTAAAAAAACCTGACGCGTCATCAGGTTTCCTGCTGGTGATTAAAGCACCCAGAGCAGGGTCCTGCTGTGGGCAATGCCATTTCTGATTTGTAGAGAGATCCTTTATACTGGCACTTCAGGCATTTTTTCCGCCAGACTTGGGAGTTCAGGCGGTACGACAGGGCTCAGCGAGGGGATGATAAACCTGAGCGTTTGCAGCGTTGTGCAGGGCACGCTGCCTCCGGGGTGCGGAGCGGCCAGGCCGGCTGCTGGCACGTCCCCTGCTCTGGCCACCGGTGGGTCAGAGCCAACAGCCGCCGGCCGGAGGGTTTGTGGCGGAGCCACAGTGCTGGGAACAAGGGTCGGACAAACACAGCTGGCAGCTGGGTTTTTCTGCAGTGGAGAAGTGAAGCGGTGTGAGCTTCATGTCACCCAGCAGTATCCTTCAATGCTGCGCTGGGGAGCTGTTTGTAGAGGTGGCAGGAGGATGTCCCCGCATCGGCAGCATCTCTATGGTGTTACTTGCCCAGCTGGTGTTACTTTGAAATCAAATCTGTAAATACATTTAATTTGGAACTTCATCGGTCTCCTTCAAACTGTTCAAACTGTGATTTATTCAAAGACTGATCAGATTAAATCTGTAGGTTGCAGTGGCTATAAAATATTTACATTGACTTTCAGTTATGCTGCGCATTGATTTCTAGAGAGCAGAATTGACGTGCGAGGCTCTAAATCTTCTGGGCTTCTGTGGTGCTGTTGATAGATTGGTCTCCGATGATCCTTCTTGCTTATTGCACACATTAAAAACAAAGGAGCTTCAATTGTGCCAAGTAAAGTCCTTAAAATACGGGCATTTGCCTGGTCTAGGCCAAACCCAGAAGTGGGGAGCGTTCGCCCAGCCCGCTGTGGTGACGTCCCGCGGGGACGTGGGTGCCTCTGCTCGGCAGAGCAGGGCGGGTGGCTCCGGGGCTGGAGGGCGTTTGGGTGTTGGCGGTGCCTGCCCGGGATGCCGGCTCGGTGCTGTCTGTAGGTCTCCACAGCTGAACCGGAGCCTCCTTTGCCATGCGGAAGCGTGGCTCCGGGGATGCCCACTCCCCTCCCAGGAGCATCCTGCGGTGCCGGGGCAGGGCAGCAGGTCCCTGGCCTGGGGACAGGGAGCTCCTGCCTCGGCTGATGCCGGGGCTTGTCCTTTCCTCTTCCGCAGTTTTCGAAGAGCCTGAAGACCCAAGTAACCGGTCGTTTTTTTCCGAGATCATCTCCTCAATCTCTGATGTCAAATTCAGCCACAGTGGGAGGTATATCATGACCCGGGACTACCTCACCGTCAAGGTGTGGGACCTGAACATGGAGAACCGGCCCATCGAGACCTACCAGGTGAGTGTGGCACGGCCGGGCGCCTGCAGCGGTTGGGCACCTGCAGTGCTCCTGCGTGAGCCGCGCTCCCGGGCCAGCGGCAGCGGGGATGGGTACAAACCTGATGGATGGGAGCATCGCGCTATTAAATCATGGCAAGCAGATAAAGAACTGTTAAACGTGGGCTTGAGTGGCCTGGTGAGTGTAACCCACGTCCCCAGGTTGGGTGTTGGTGAGGAGGGGAAGCTCAGGTGCTGGTGGCCAGGAGGGACACATGGGAGGCAAGCGTCGGGGCAGAGCAGCGGTCTTTGCCACCCTCTGCCAGGGGACGTACCCCGGCGCTGGCCAGCACTACCTGTGCTGTACGTGAAGCAGTGCCGGCGCTGCTGCTTACAGCGGAAGGGTGGCCATGGTCAAGGGCATGCAATAGCGGGCCATGGTCAAGGGCATGTGATAACAGGCCATGGTCAAGGGCATGCAATAACGGGCCATGGTCAAGGACATGCAATAACAGGCTGTGCCCAACGCTGCCTGGCTCGGCTGCAGAGAGCGTGGGGCTGGGCCGGGTCCTTCATCCCCTGGTGAGCACCGGGCTGGCGTTTGCCCGCTGCTGGGCTGTGCCAGCCGGTGCGCGGGCCTCACGCCCCGTCCCTCCCTGCCGGCAGGTTCACGACTACCTGCGGAGCAAGCTCTGCTCGCTCTACGAGAACGACTGCATCTTCGACAAGTTCGAGTGCGTCTGGAACGGGTCTGACAGGTGAGCGTTCGGTAGCAGCGGCTCCACCCCGGCACCCAGCCCTGCGGGTGCTGATTTCGGCCCAGAGGGTGCACGCTTTGGGATGGTCTGGTGGCTCCCGCATCCCCGTGCGGTCCCTTCCCCAGCCTTTGGCTGGGTGCAGGGCTCTGGAGAGTTTTCCTGTGGGTGCAACAGACATCACCTAAACCCACAGCTCTGTACCCAAGCACTGCTGCGGGTGTCTGATGGGGTCCCGGCTCCCTCCTGGACGGGTTCGGTTCCTGTCTCCACCCACAGCAGGAGGAGGGTGCTGATGCATTTGGTTCCAGATTGCCAAAATCTGGGGATGACAACTGTCCGTGCATAAATCACACCGAACCAGGTGGCAGAAAGCGTGCAACACCAGTTGACCTGGCAGGACTGCCGCATTTTTTTCTCTGAACGATCAGAGCAAGTTAATGAGGTGCAATTGGGCCTGAAGCCCAAATTCCAAATCTCATTATGCCTCTGGATGTTCGGTCTGCCTCTAGTCATGAGGCAGTTTGCCTCTAAAATGGTGCGAAAAATCATTCGGTTCAGGTCAGCTAAATCGTTGCCATAAAGACTGATCTCCGTACGCGTTGTTATCCCGAAGGGAATTGCCTCCCCCACGCGCGTTCCCTGGGTTAAGGAGGAGAAGGAGGTGGGGACGTGGCTTCGCTGGCCGAGCCTCAGCCTTTTGGCGCAGGATGGGGCACGAGCTGCTGGCGTCCCGATTGTGCCCCACGTCCTGTGGGGCGGCGCTGGGCAGGGCTGGGGTATCGCAGCTGGGGGGGCCGAGGCCGCGCGCGGTGACCCGTCCCTCCTCCCCTCCTCGCAGCGTCATCATGACTGGCTCCTACAACAACTTCTTCCGCATGTTCGACCGCAACACCAAGCGCGACGTGACGCTGGAGGCCTCGCGGGAGAACAGCAAACCCCGCGCCATCCTCAAGCCCCGCAAGGTCTGCGTGGGCGGCAAGCGGAGGAAAGACGAAATTAGCGTGGACAGTCTGGACTTTAGCAAAAAGATCCTGCATACAGCTTGGCACCCCTCCGAGAATATCATTGCCGTGGCAGCAACAAATAACCTGTATATATTCCAGGACAAGGTTAACTAGGAGGACAAGTTGTTCTTTAGGAATCTCATGTACTGAATACTAGTAAACACAAGATTTCAAATGTTTCTTTTCTTTCTTTCTTTTTTTTTTTCCTTTTCCTTCCTACTCCTTTGTTCAGTTACTGCTCTGCAGGTAGCGGTTGTGCAGAGGGGAGCGCTCCTGCACCCCCGGCGCCCGGGGCACGCCCAGCAGACACCAGATTTCTCTTTATTCATGCGTTGAGAGCCAAGACGTACTATGGGGCCGCGTCAGGCTCTGCTATCCCGGTGTCCCCGGGCGGCACTGGGATGGCCGTAGCTGTCTGCCGACGTACGAGCGTGGTGGTGCAGCAGCGTGGGCTGTGAGCGGTCAGCTGGGGAGGAGGGAGCAGGCTGCGCGGGCTGCGCGGGGTGTGCCTGGGGGGGTTTAGTTGCAGCAGTCCCGCTCGGATTGTTTTAAACTGGATTCTAGAAATATTCCACCTGTTACGCTGCAAGATCCGAACGTCGTCCCCTTTGCCATTTTTCACATTTGTCGTCTTACTATTATTACTTTGTGTTTTTACCAACAGAGACAGCAAAACCAAACGTAAAATGGAAAAGTTCAGATTTGCAATGGACAAGCTTAAAGGGGGGGGATCTGTGCACCGAGACGTGTCTGCTCTAGCCAGGCTGCTACCTTGCCCCCCGCCCCACCGAAACTCTCCTGAGGATTTGGCTTTGTAGATACTGTGGTGCCTTTTTTGGTATATGAAATACCTTTATAAATGATGCTTCCAAACTGCATTGATTGCAAACCACATTGAACCTGGGCTTTTCTTCTGCATTTCTTGTCTTTTGCTTTGGTCATTTTTTACTTGTCCTGTTGTAAGCTCTTGCATGTTGTGACTGTGTCTCTCTCTCTTTTTCTTTTTTAATTTATTTATTTATTTATTTGGGTTTTTTAAACATAAAGTATAAGTTGCTAATTTATGACCTTCTAAAAAAGAATCCAACCATACGTTGCTGTTAGCACCTGACCGCTTCGGAGAGAGGCTGTCTGTGGTCCTACGTTATAATAATAATGATAATAATAATCTAAAGAATAACTCTTCCTCTTTGCATGGCAAGGCTGCCCCTTTCTACTCTAAAGATTGTTCAGGTCCCTCTTTTACTTGAGCAACTTGTTCAATAAAAAAAACCAACTACTGAATTTTCAGTCAATCTGAAAACTGCTCCTGCAACAAAAAGCAAATGAATAAATAAAGTCAATTAAATCCAACACCGTCACTTTAGAAGTGGCTCCGTAAGGGTGACCCTGCTGTGCCCCCCTTCCGCTGGCCAGCGGGCAGCCTCTGCCCGGCACCACGAGCATTCCCAGCGGGTCCCGCCATGGACTCCCAGCTCTTACACCCGACAAGGGAGACGAGCGGCCGCTTCCTCAAGGAGCGCAGGGACCGTGCGGAAAACCAGGAGCTGCGCAGCGGCAGGGCCCCCGGCTGCACCCCGGGCCAGGGGGAGCCGCTGCCCCCGCCCCTGGGATGGAGCCCCGGGTGCTGACCTGCTGGGACGGGGCGGCAGCGGGGGCAGCGTGCCGCCTTCAGAGGAGTGATCACAAGGGAAAAAAACAAAGTGCACTGGCTTATAAATTTATTACAAGTGATGGCTTTCAGGAGTAACTTTTTTTTTAAAAAATGAAATGGTTAAAAAAAAAATAGCAAGAGTAAATGAACCATTTTTTAAAAAAATGTTCTTTTTGGGTTCCTGTAAAGAAAGCCTGCACTCTGGTATCAGAAGTAAAGTTGTCCCAAACGTGTCTCTGTGTGGAGTCGCTGCTTGCTGTGCCTCTTGCATGCTGGTGACGGCAGCTCTGTGGCACCCAGATAGCATCTGAAGGTCCCTGGTCAGAGGTTGGCTGCTGCTGAGGGGCGGCTGGGGGTCCCCAGGGATTCTGCACCCCTGCTGAGGGTACGGGGCATTGGGGCAGTGGGGAACTTGGAGACCGGTGAGTGGGAGTACAGCCTCCCCCTCCCGCGGGATGCACCATGGCGAGGGTTGATCCTTGGGTGCGGGGGGCCCTGGTGAGGCCAAGCAAACGTCCTGCATCCGCCGGTCCTGCATCCGCCGGTGGCAGCGTGTGGGAGGGAGCTTGGAAACCCAGGGATGCGCAGTGTCCCCATGGCTTTGTCACCCACGGCCCTGTCCCGCTCAGGACGTGTTTGTGCATGGGTGGGGGGGTGCAGTCGGGCATGGTGTGGGCCGGAGTGCCAGGGAGCTCGCAGCCGGAGCGACCGTCACCAGCCTCGGCTTTCGGAAACCACGCTGTCCAACAGCATCCCGCACCACACCCAGAAACCCCGTCTGAGAAAGTCACGGTGACCGTCCATGAGGAGGGGTGTTGGGCGTTGTACCCATCTGTTGTGTGCGGTTCCTGTTCTCCCACTGCAGCCGCACACACCGAGCCCTGCTCACAGCCCAGCGGGGCCAGTGGCCTTTCCCACGAGGGGAAGGTGCCCTTTGCCTCATTTCTGCACACATGCCCTGTTGCCCTGCAGCGAAGCGCGGTAGCTGCCAAAGATGCTGGGGTGAAGCGAGGGAGCGTGGTGCATGCCGTGGCTGGTGCTGGTGCCAGTGCCGTGCCGGGGACATACTGGGAGGAGCCACCTCCGCGCTCGGGTGCCAGGGAGGCATTAATTCCCTTTTCACAGCTTGGCTAAGTGCAGTGGGGTGGATAGGTTTGCGGTGTTGCTTTCTTTTAAAACAGTCCCTTCTGGTCATTTGCAGCCTGCGGCAGCGAGGCAAAGCAACGGGGATCTTGAGGGGCACTGAGGAGGGGAGACGCCCATAACCAGGCTGGGAACCGGTTGTGTTCAGCAACTGCAGTGAGCCCTAAGTCGGCCGGTTAAGCAGTCACCCAGCGTGGCACTGGAGCTGGCTCTTGATGTTCATGTGCAGAAAGCTGTCCAGCTGCAATCCCGAATGCTTTCTGCAGCCATGGAGGCATCCGAGAGCACTGAGGGATGCTGTATCGAGGGGCAGCATGCATGCCGCGTGAGTAGCGTCGGTTGCTGCCGTGTGCGGGATGCTGCCCTGTGCAGGCGGTGTCCGAGGACCAGGCTGCCAGCTGACAGCCCGCAATCGATGTTCTGCTCGCTCATGCAGGCAGCGACATTATCACATCCCAGACAGCAGCCCTGCAGCCTGGCCTCAGCACTGTCTCCAGTAACAGGGCTATGTGGAGTTGACAGCGGCTGTTACTCCTGGCCGGCAGCCTGGCCTCTGGCCAATGGAGCTGCTGGACCCTTCTGTCTGGTGACAGCGCCTGGGGAATGAGTCGGACCCCGTCAAAACACCTGGCCCCAGGGGCTGGCTCGGCAGATCAAGGCAGGAGATGAGCACTTGCATTTACCCAGGGTCTCTCTGCCACAGCAGCAGCCACTGGCTAACGGGAGCTGGACTCCCCTTTGCACGACGCTTGCAGGGCCGGATCGGGGGGATTGCGTGGGGATGTTCATGCCCATAGACGAGCTGCTCTGGGTGGGCTGTTGAGCCCCCACCCTCGGCAGTCTGATCAAACACGTGCGGTACCGGGCGGGAAGGGTGAACGCAGGAGGTCTGCTGTTTGCGGTAAATCACCGGGAACGTCCAACAGCTCACCCACTTCAGCAGGACAAATCTCATTATTTGATAAAGCATTAAAACAAACTGTCAGTTCCTCTGCAGTCCGTGTGCTAATTCTCTGCTGGTCTTGGTGATGAATTTAAACAGCGGCACCTAATTAGAAGCTGCAGGGCATGGATTATACTGTCAAGGAAACGTTATTCAAACAGACACTCATTTACCTTCACATTAACTGTGTGACCTTAATCTACTAAAATGCGCACGGATCCAAGCCCTGGGTTTATTCCTCGATGTGCAGCGCACGTCCAAGCGGGGCAGCAGGGGAGGCACCGTGAGCGTTCTCTTCCAAAGAGCCTCTGGGCAAGTCCCGGATACTCAGAGCGCTCTTCAACATTTCCAGCAAGGATTTTGACATTTAAACCAGCCACATTTGTATTTACCTTTGTGAAAACTGAGTTATGTGTAGAGCACTGTAGGGTCAGCTCACAGAAGGATCGGTCACGGCTGAGGCTGTTGATGGGGCTACAAGGGGTGGGAGGGGAAGCCCAAAACGTGGAGCTCTCGCTTCCAAGCATTTCAAAAGGTTGTGGCATCGCCCCTTCAGGTACTGAGATCAAAGCTGAGCCTGGCTGCTCCGCAAGGCGCAAAGGTCCCCAGTGCTTCTCTTTACAGTAACTGGAGTCCCCCACGTCCTTCAGGTTCCTGGAGTCGGGGCAGTGCTTGAAAGGTCCCTGTCAGAGTCCCACTGAACGCGTCCTCCCCATCCCAGCCACGGCCACCCTCCCACTGCGTGGTGAGCTGTGGCATCAAAGTAAAAATCACAAAGTTCAGAATAAATACTTTTTTCTTCCCACCTCTCCGGAAGGACCTATTTCACCATTGCTTTCTTTGCTGTGAATCCCGGGCTTGCTCCCACACACCTCGGTTCGTGCCAGGCCGAGCACCTGAGCACAGCTGGGCTTCGGCGGGTTACAAGGGCAAAACGCCGTCGCAAAGGTGCTCGCTCACCCGGCGGGCATGGCTGGAGCCACGGCAGGCCGGCAGCCACATCACACGCGGGAAAATAACTTATTTCTAAAGCTTGTGGAATGAATGCGAAGAAAGCGAGAAGGAATAGCGCTGCCGAGCTGATACCCGCTTACTGTTGCAAAGCCATGGCAGGAGCTGGGAGCGTTACCATGCGCTGTCAGGGCTGTGGGGGCAGCGGAAAGCGGTGTGGGCTGAGGGCAGGGTTACGGAGCTGGGGCCATCGCGCGCTGCGTCCCAGGGCAGGGGGAGCACCGGCTGGGAATGTCCCCACCGGCCGGGAACATTCCCAGGAACCCGAGAGGCGCAGGTTGCGTTGGCTGCACACGCGGCACAGCCCTGGAGCTGAGGGACCCCCGGTGCTGCCAGCCGCTCCTCTGGGGAAGGAACAGGGTTACAGGGCCCCGTTTATTGCTGCTTGCAAGACCGGCAGAGATCCCTCGGGAAGCCTCGGGTTCTGCACTGGCTCCTGCAGCAGGAGACTGAAGAAGAAACCATCGAGCGGTGCCAGGTCTCTGCTCAGCAGCTGGAAACAGCAACACGGCTCCAAAAGAAAGTGAACCCCGAGACTGGGACTGGCCCTCCCACCGGTGACAGACTGCAGCTCCTTACCCCAGAAACAAGCCCGACTTTTCAAAACCTGAGATTCTTTCCCTTTCCTAAGCTTGCTCAGATTTAACTCCTGCCCCTTGTGAGCACTCAGCCGCAGCAGCAGCCCGACAGCAGGGCTGGGCTGGGGGAGCTGCTGGGCTGCAACAGGAAAGGTGCTAGAAAAGTTGTCAGCATCCTTTATACCCAACCTCCTCTCTGGAAGAGGATCCCACAGATTGTCCCTGCCCCCGGGGGACACAGGCGTCCATGCCCGAGGTGCTGCAGGGACGGGGACCCGCTCCGTGACGTTGTGCATCACCAGCACATCCTCCGGCAGCATCACTGCGGCTGCAACGGCAGCACCCCAACAGGGGCCTGGTACGTTAGGCGTAATTGCTTTATCCACAGAATAAGCAGATAAATAAATGTTAATGAACATCTGGTCTCCATAAACAAGATAAATTAAAATTAATAGCAATCTTATTCATTTAATGAACAAGTTAACCATATTTTAAAACAGCCATAAAAAATGCATGGCTTCCTGCAGGGCCGTGCTACGCTGAGCAAAAAGAAATTAATTTATAGGCAGAGCAGGGCCATGTCGTGCTCTCACGGTGAGCGGGCGCATTGCCACAATTCCCACCACCAGCATCGTGCTCTGGGCACCTTCTGCGTCCCAGACACAGCCACGGACACGGTGTCGCTGCCCAGGAGACACGATGGCCCCGCGCAGGCCGGCGGGTGCAGACGGGCTGTGCTGGGTGCAGGGTCCGCCCGCGGCAAAGGACAGGTGCAGCTCAGGGCAGCTCAATGCAGAACCAATGCTTTTTTTCTGAATTTATGTTATTGCAGCGAAAACTTTCTGGTGTTTTGTCCCCGGCAAAACAGTTCCTGCCCACCTTGTACCATGCGCGTGCGCCAGCTCGTGTCCCCCTCGTGTCCCTCACTCCTGTGTTCAGATGTGACCAAATAAACGTAAAATATTTTCTAGTTTTCTAGACTTTCATTAAAAAATAATCCAACCACCGAGGCAGGAAACATGAAATTGCTACTCTCCCCTTGATTGGTTTAGTGTGGACTTGGCAGTTGGACTGGATGATCTTAAAGGGCTTTTCCAACCTAAACGATTTGATGGTTCTATGATTCTATAAATCTCCCCACGGCCCTTGCAGACCGCTCCACTGCCTCCCCCTGCTCACCCGGCAGGCATAGCCAGAGTTCAATTTCTGCACTTTCCAGGTGGGAATGACGCTTCCAGCAGGGTCTAACATTTTTGGCCTTACACAACCTACAATCCTCCTTACTCCACTCCCAGCAAAGGCGCTGCCCTGCACTGGTTTCCGATGGCTTGGGTACCGCTACACTGACCGGGCGGGAGGCACTAAGAGAGAGGAGGGATGCTTGCCCTGAATTTAAGGAGTACGTACAATCACCACGTTTCAGATATCAGCAGTACAAATCCCTCCCAAGCTGTATAAATCTTTGTGAACAACCTTCCGCCTTGGTGCTCAGGCTGCAAGTCCCAATGGCTGGCCACCAAAACAGTAATAGCTGGGGCAGGGGGGAAGAAAAAAAGAAAGAAAAAAAAAAATTCTCATAGAAGAATCAATCCCTCCATGGAAGAGATCCATGTCAAATACTGTAGAAGGAAATACTTTTGACACCACCATCCCTATCATGTCACATTTAAGCAAAAGACTAAATAACTAAACTAGAAAATAATTTTGCTTGGCACCCCGTTGCACGAATGCTGACCTGAATGCTGCTGCTGAAGTTTAATCCAATGTTGTGCCGTGCCTCAGGCCTCAGGTACTGTTTTTGCCAAACACAGCCAAGAATTTAGGCGATACGACTTCAGTTCTTTACTGGTAAATTCACAAGTCCAACAAAATCCAACAAAAACTGGTATTAGGCCTGTACAATCCATATATAAAAAGGGTTGGTTTATTGTAGTTCAAATACATAAACTGAACAATCCCAACATTTCAAAATTAAACTTTAGAAACACAAGTTTAACATTCAAAACAGGAGTATAGTTTACAAGAATTGCCCAGAGGGGAAATCCACAGTCTAATCCAGAAGTATGTAAAGATCACTTTATCGTAAATAAAAATGTGTTTATACAACCGTCCTGTTCTGCTCCAGTAACCACTGTTATTTACCAAGTGTTTCCAACTTCGAGTAAAAATTATTAGACAAATCTTCACTTGGGCAGAGCAACCTGATTTTGCTTCTAATTCACGGATAGGGTAAGGAACAAAGCAGACCTGTGAACAAATTTAATTTGGTCTCTTAGTCCTAATTCTCCTCTCAGTTCTAACTCCGGCTTTAATGGATTTAGTTCCATTTACAAGGGTGAAAGCAAGCAGAGAACTGGGACTTGTGTTTCCAGAACGCAGTCTTTAGTGAGCAATAATTTAAGCTATCAGACAGCATTTCACCTCCTCAGTCAGGGACTGCGGGTAACCATTAGCAAGCTGGTGGCACACATGTAGTACAAGTTCAAACCACAAGCGCGGTCATCCTTAAGACTCACATGTATGACACTGCTGGGAAGAATGCCTCCAAATATCAGACATCCACACCTCATATACAGATACTGCATTGCTCTGAGAGCTGAAGTTACCAAACACAGCCCACACACTCGGATTTTTGTCAGTCATGCCCCCAAGAAACTCATAAATACCTTTAACATGGGGGTTTTGTTGTTGCTTTCCCCCCCGCCCCGCCCCAGAGACCATTTTATGTTCACAAATGCTGCTTCTTCCTCTGCTCCTCAGATGGTTTTGCAATATATTCACGGTAATGTATATGTATAAACCTGACAGATGGCTCATGCAAGCTTTTTGATTTAACAGATACCCTTGGCTTAAGAGTATTTCGTAACTATTTTGTTGTTCGTCTTGTAGGCTCTGAAGCTGTGGGTGGTGGAGGAGGGCCTCGACGGTCCAGGTCATCTACGTAGGACACAATGAGTTTGCGTCTCTCTTCCGGTACGCAGTCAAGTACCAGGTATCGCTTGTCGTTTTGTAATATCTTCTCTACATCTTTCAGATGCTGATCTGACTCCTGGATCAACTTTTTGGATCTGAAAGCAAGCGTAAGAATTACCAGCCGAGAGCGGCGCAGGACGCACAGAACCCCCAGGAACCTACCCTGCTGCCGGCGGTGGCTGCTGTGAGCTCAGAGAAGCTGCCCTCACCGTAAGAAAGCGCGGGTAAAGTCAATGAAAGGCAAAGCAGGGAAAGGGTGCAGAGACCTGACTATCTTCTTAGCTAGAAAGATGCCGCTTTAGGTCAGGACTAGGCATACGAACAGTACTCTATGCACAGGAAATAAAGGCTTGTTGCCTACATTTGTGCTACATTAATTAAACACCGTGGAAGACACGTGTCTGGCTGCAATGGCCTTGTACAGCGCTATGTGAACTATACAAATGCTAAAAGCTAGAGTGGATTAAAAAACAAAAGTATCACAGTTTTAAATTCAGCATCTAAAGGAGGCAAACAATTAGAATTTGGATGTGGAAGTCTCAGCTACGGTCCAGCTTGACTGATTAACTGTGTCCACAGCACCAGCTTCGAGCACCGTTGTTCAGCTCACGGACAGCAGCACTACCTGAAACCAGAACTCCAACACACTATGGCGCCGACTGCACAGAAACCATGCGGTTCAGTAGGATCCAAAGAACTTAATTTCATTTTCTCCTTTTTAAGTGAACTCGTGTTTCTGGTAGGAAACTTGTTTTGGTCCGTTCCCAAGATTCTGTATCAGCCTTACCGTCCCCTGAAACTGAGTGAAAAAGTCAACTGCTTTGTAAATCTACCCACCTGTAAGGCACACCCTTTCAAGGAAATCCTTCCACAGAAACCAGGCAAATTTTATGGCTTTTTTTTTTTTTTAAAAAAAAATTTCAATGGAGCCAATATTTCTTTGCTGTCTACTCCAAAGTCCTGAAACACAGTCCTCACTTCAGTACTGATCCCTCCCTGAGTCTAAACCAAGGACTAATACAAACATGGAAGATGGCCCTCACCACAAAATAAACGTAATGCCTGACAGCTCAGAGTAGTACTGTTCACAGAATACTATTCCGAAGCCAAAGAGAACCTTACACCTGTCTTGGTTTGATTTTCATTGCTTGTTAGTCAGCAGCAGAAATGTCAAAATACAGCAAAAAGAGGTCTCTAGCTGCTGCAGAATCTTTTTTTTTTTTCTGGGACAGGTTATGAAAGGTTGTAAAAGTGTAACAGACATCAACTTATGCTAGGAGCAAAAACAGACATCAGTTTTTTGCCATTTATGTGGAAAAGCACAATAAAAAGATTAGTCCTTCGTTGACATTATGCTACTCACCTGTACGTTATAAATTTGGTCTCTTTCAATAGTGTTCGGAAGTCAGCTTTGGCAGTAATGTATTTGTCTCTAATGTATTCCTCAAACTCCCTTTGTTTTTTCTGAAAGAAAAAAAGATAAGCTTAAAACACTGAATGCTGATTAAGTACCTTCATGCAACTTACCATACTGAACATAAGCAATAATTACATGTTAATTGTAATTTTCCTTATCTTTCACATTTTTAATTAAAAAAAAAATCTTATTTCAACAATACTACTTCTATTCACATGAAACAGAAACCACTTCAGCAGCCATTACCTTACTTTCTCTGTATCCTGCACTATACTGAAAGCTAGCAACAGTGATGCAAACACCTTACCCTGTCACTCGAAGAAAATTTAATGCACCTTGGATCTTCTTTAATGATTTTTTTCACTTCTTTCCATGTTGATGTTAAAGTTATCTTTCAAAAGAAGCAAAAATAGTTAAATGAAAAGAAAATTAGATTCTAAGAATACAGAATGTAAATATTACTACATCTGAAGCTTTTAAATATCTCCCAAGTCCACTGACAAAGTTGTTGCTGTATTTTTAAGTGTTGGGTTTTGATTATTTATACGACAACATTTGTATTTTTAATCAGTTGATTTTATATATTTGCTTTTCTTTAGTATTTTGAGATGGCATTTTCAGATCAAAGTCCTCACAAACATCATTTACATCCCAAAGTCTTTCTCTAGTACATATTTATGTATATGAATGTGGTGTTAAAAATTACCTACAGAAAACGTGCTTCAGACATGTCTGTCATTTTATTCTATCACACTAAAAATTTGCCTAATGTTCTAAGCACTTCTAACTAATGCATTAAAAAATGAGGTAAAAACTTTAGGGTTAAAAGAAAGCTGAAGTTGGCACATAACTAGAAAAGAGCAACACTCACTAAAACTCCCCAATACACAGAACAGGTGATAGATTTCCTTAGCATTACATAGAACAGAAGTTCAGATTCAGTAGCACAAGATAAAGCAGGACAACATCAAAACAGATGAACTTGGTAAGATTATATACTGATATTCATTAAGACAAACACACTGGATATCTGAAAGAGCAAGATGCCATATAGTACAGAGTATCAAATAACTCAGTGTTGAAGAAATGTAACATCCTGCAGGAGATAAAAAGATCACTGATTAGAAGTTTGAATGTAAATGAACTGTATGCTAAACCAAAATAACACTCAAGATAAACAGGTAAGGAAACTTAATGCACAAATTTTGTTATGAAGAAGAAAAGATAGTGGTGAAGCAAAGGGGCCCTGGAAATAAAAGCAAACAAATCAGATTGCACGACAAAAAAACCAGAAAAAGATAAAGCACAATGGGCTGGCAAAGATTTGAAGTTTGAATATATACAGCTCTTACCGCTGAAGTTTCATCCAGAAGTTGCCTAAAGTGTTCCCTCTTCTTTTTGGTAAGTGCTTCAATGTGTTCATTAAAGAGCTTTTCCTTCTCTTCTCTTTCTAGCAAGGAGCCAGATTCCCATCGATGATCTTTGCGTAGAGTCCTTCTGGTATCAGACCATGACACATCTGAAGAACGCACCTGAGCCAAAAGATTATTTATTTTTTTAAAAAAACCCATCTTTTTCTACAGTTCACTGGTATTTCTTATGTATCTCTTAGGGTTTTTTTTCTCTTGTTTTAAGTTAAGGTTCAAATTAAAGATTAAAAAAAACCCAAACAGCTTTTAAGAGGCTGTAGTAGCTTCCCCACAAATACTAAACAGACAGTGGCAGAAGGAATTACTTTGCATCAATTCAAATGCAGATGGAGATACCCAACTGACCTGGCTGAGTATTCTCTCAAAAAGAAAAATCCAGCACCCTCCTCCTCTCTGCACAACATATTATATTAACCATAAGCGGTCTGGAAAGGCAGCCTAGGAGATAATTATTTCCAAAGAGACACTAGGAGCTTTGCAGTGCCTTGCTTTTAGCCCAGAGAGCATCCTCAAGGAGCTGTTGCCTTATGTTAACTCGCTATTCCACCAGACCAGAGTGATAAGCCGTTTATATCCTGCCCCCTTACAAAGATTTCAGTGCTGAAATGTGGAACTGAGCACTAGTAACGGGTTTGAATTTCCTATCATACACCAGTGAGCTAGGGCACAGTACACGTACTGGTGAAAACTCATTTGCTAATCCTGTCCTCTTAATAGGACATTTGCCATACAGGAACTGCTCTCTCACAGATCAGCTTGACCAGCAGAACAAAGTAAACATACAACACAGCAGAGAAACGGTAAGACAAAGGTGCTGCGTTTGGAACATGAAGGAGAGAGACAATGCAAAAGGAAGGGGACTATTCCTAATGCTCAACAATACTAATTTTTCAACAGACATACAGAAGTTTACAGTAGCATGACTGAAAATCTGCCATCACCCATGAAACTCCAGAGAAACACAGCAGGAATAACGCTATCCACTAACTCCCAGGGCAAGATGCCAGAACATGAACCCTAATGCAAAGCATTCTCTTGCAACCATGGCAAAACTCCCAACAGCGAGTGGAGGGCAGTGGGGAGAAGACAACAGGACTATTTCTCTGTAAGCTTACCTACAAACGCCAAAAAGCATTTGCATAGTGTAACAATTCGACAGAGAATGCGCTGACAAGCTGAGAAAGCCTGTCCATATCTCACCATGTCAGACAGAAGCGCTTTGAAGTTTTGGATAGCTTCTTCCCGTTTGTGCTGCTCACGTTCTCTATCAATTTCCTTGGTTTGCTCCGAACGAGCTTTCTGGACTTCCCTTTCTCGTTCACGCAAACTTGCCTCAATGCGAGCTTGTCTTTCCAGCTCCTTTTCTTTTTCTGAATCTAAATTCTGAAATGTAAGAACAAACTTTTCTCAATAAAAACAATACAACACCTTTCCTATTTTCATTAGACAGGTAAGTAAATTAAAGGGTTATCAAACTAAACGCATCTTGGAACAAAATACTTGAAAGTGATTTGAGATCTATGGATTACAAAGTTGTGCTTCAACAGCTATGTTGAAGCACTATAGGGTTTACATGGGGGAAAGAGAAGTTTGGTCACAATGCTGATCACAGAACAACTGTTGTCAGGAGCACGTTGTTTGTGTGCAGTGACCACCTCTGAATAACGGGGGGACGGGGAGAGTGGCATCACTATTTGTTAGCCCAGTTTTACATTCTCAACCATTAATTACCTGGAAGAGAAAGGTAGGAATATTGGATTAAGAGAGAAGAACCAGCGAAGGAACTGTGTACGAGCCATCTATATTCCTGAAGGAAGCTGAGCTGATACAAAAAAATCACAGCAAAGGAAACTCTGCCTATCCTGGTAGGAAGTAATCAATGCGGTGTCTGTATTTTCTGAAGTTTTACAGCCATTTTTAAAACCGATGGCTACAGGGGTCTCTGCCTTTCTTGCTCTGCTGGATAAATTCTCCCAAATATCCTGTGTGCATACGCAGATGCACACACCCGTACCATGAACATCTGCAGCAGCAGCACCACCAGGGATAATACATCTAAGTTTCAAGCTGTCATTCTGGGGTACTTCTAAAAATAACTATGGTATAGAATTCTCTTTAGCATGGAACTAAAGCATGCATTAGTCTACCTTCTCGTTAGTTACTTCACACATTAACAGCTATGTGAGCAACAGAACATCCACAGTCATACTTCGGATGTCACACGCGTACCTTAGCTATTTTTTCTATGTACTGTTTGAAAAGGTCTTCCCTCTGTGAAGAGCTATCCACCGCTTTGTAACGGGGGTCAGTCTCTACTTTGTCCTTCACTTTGCTCCAGCGAGACTGACTGTCCAGGTGGTGATTAGCCAGTAGTTCAAAGAAGTCCATTTTGATCTGTTTTACAGACAGAAACAGAAAGACAATACTTGAGAAAGATACTTTTATACCCAACAGTTTGCTCTTATGAAAAAAGGAGTCAACTTACCTCCGACAGAGGGAAGCATGTTAATATTACATACCATTACAATTTAGAGAAATCACTAAAACTCTGAATTTAGACATAACCGCATTTCAAATTCACTTCCCCTAGGGACAATTTTGCTAAAGCAGATACATTAAGAAGATCTGCTACATCCAAGATGAACTACATTCTTTAAAGAATGATTCACCAATACAGTTTTTATTATTTTACTCCAATTTAAGCTTCTTTTATGAGCTTTTATAGATATATATATCTCAAAGTAACAAGTTACTGATTCTACATTATAGCATTTTGCATGTTAATGTTACAGAAGCTATGCACTTTTAAACAGGGCTCTAGACAGGTATTTATGGATTCATCCTCCAAGTATACAATGAACAGAGACAAATACTTGGATCTGCATATAAAGAGCGATGTTTTAAGATGGATCTAACCAATAAAGAATTACCCACATATGGTAATTAAGTAAATTACATTTAAGATGGATATGCACTTTTATATAAAAGTTTAAGGAAGTGTTTTAGTCTACTTTTTCAGTTGGAAATGGCACGTCAGCACTGTCCATAACAACAGCCACTGCAAAGGGCTGGCAGAAGATCAGTCATATTAGGTTTTTTTATCTCGAGACAACTAGCCACACGTTTTCATCCAAACTCCCAGAACCAGCAGCTGCAAGAGCGACTACTGTGCCTTTATTACGTCTCTGTTTTCTGGGGTAGATGATCTCCCTGTTCCTGCTGCACTTTAGGTCCTAGGTGTTTTCACCTTTTTGTTCCCTTAGAAGCCTGCTTTGGCATTTAAGCCTCCACCTCCGAAGCAGAGGCGAGGGGCTGGTTCGCCTCGCTCGCCGAGTGCCAGGGAGTGACTCCGGGGACTCCACACACAAGGCAAGGCATGCTGCCTTCACAGCATCCCAAACCCTGCTGGTCCACAAAACAAAAGCCGTCTTTATGGCACGCTAATTAAAAAGACCCAAACAAACAAACTAGGGAAAGGGCTGGCTGTTCATTTTTTGCTACTTCTCATCCCTTTAAAAACAGAAAGCCACCAAAAGCAGTTTAGCTCCAAAACACTGAGGTTCGTAAGGGAAGCGGGCAGATGGACAGGTGAACAAACTCTGGCTTGCCAGAGAACTGTCACATCCCGATTCTCTAAAAACGTCTTTAGATACAGAATGCAAGAACGAAATGAAGATCAGAACCAACATTCTGCAGCTTTGCCCACTGATAATTTTAGTTCTTCACAATATTAACATATAAACATAAAAGGCTTTATAGGCTTTTTTTCTTTCCTATCTCAACAGAGGTATTAAGATAGAAAACAGAGATTAGAAAACAACTGGTTAGTGCCAGTGGGAAGGTGCTCTACATCTACAGCACTATCACTTTTTCTTAAAGTAGCTGAACAAAATGCTAAGCAAACCGTTTATTCATTGTAAAATTAAGAATGTTGTTTCAAAACATCTTAAAACATGCATGCAGTATCAAAAATATGAAGCTTTCTAAGCCATGGCATTAGAAATATTTGTCAAAAATCAAACAATTCACAGATGTTACTACAGAAGTCTATAAAGTAAGGGTATCCCAAAGTTTCTGCACAAATCACATATGCGCATATATATATTCCACAGGATAAAAAAAACGTATACCCACAAGACTGCTGGAAGTGCCGTGGCACCAGCTGCAATGCAAAAGCAGACCCAAGCACCCCACCACAACCTGTAGGAAGATGCTTCCGCGGGAGCCGCCAGCAGCACCCCCTTTGCTCCCTCAGAAGCCGTGCGCTTGCTCACGACGGAGCTCCGGCACTGCTGTACGGAGAGGCCAGTGCTGCTTTGCCAGCGACCGACCGAGCAGAAAACCAGGAGGGTATAGCCAATTCCCTCCCGAGAAAAAGGAATGACGCTACCAGACCTTTAATGCTCTTAAAGCATGGGTTTAACTTCAGTCATCCGCAATGTATGTAGCACAAGCACTGCAACTTGGTTTTTAATTAAAAAAAAAAAGGCAAAAAAAAAAGCTCTGACACTTCTCCAAAAATTGAGTCAAAAACATCTCACCAAGGAATAATCTTTTAAGATCACAGCTCTACGATGTGGCAAGTTTAGTATACCCATACGCAGTAACTAGCTCGAATAAGTAAAATATTGTGTAAGAAACCGGTAAGGGACCTTGGTACAGGGCAGATGACAGAGGCAGCCATCAGCACAGCGGGCTGCAGGACGTTTGCAGCTGAGCACGTCAGTAAGTCTACGCAAAGTGGGACGTCGGGCTCATCTGCTGGCGTGGCTCTTCTCGAGGACACGCGACAACGCTGCGTCCTGGGACAGCACATGAGCAGCTTGCTCAACGTTACCGGCTCACGGTCCCTCCCCGATATCCTCAAACCCACGCGCACTTCCTCAACTCTGTCATCTGAGAAGTATTAGCACTGTATTTACTCACTGAAATTAGCCACAGGAATGAAAACAACCATCTGAAAAGCTGACTGCTCCAACACCATCCAATAAGCCGTAACTCAATGAAGCAAAATCAAAACATTATGTAATTTAAAACCCTTACGTTAAAGATTTCTGTAAAGTGATCCTCCTCAAATAAAGATTTTGGACTTTTAAAACAGACTGAGAAAGCTTCAGGTTAAATGCCTTAAATTTTCTTTTATGTTTTAAGCACTTTCAAAATCAAAGGAAAATAAGACTGAAAATATTTCAGGTGTATTTAGAAGTCTTTTTTTTTTTTTTTTGGCAGTTAACACATTGCAGGTACAACTCTCATCACTTCACAAGGAAAAAAACTAAAAAAATGTAAAGTACCGGAACTGCGGGAGGCTAAAGTCACCACACAGAGATACCAATTCTTTCCTCACTAGGGAATCCCATAATATTTGCGTGTCAGTGATTGACAGCTGTCAGACTGAACTGATTGACAGGCCGCACAGCACATAACTGTAAAGTCTATCCACTTGTTATAAAACAGAATACATAAAATGGTTACAAAAGGCTTTTGGAGAAAAAACATTATTTCAAAAGCAAACAAATACAATCTCTCTTCTTTTAACTTTTCAACTTTAGAACAGTCATGCAACAACAAAACAAATATTTACTTTTTCAAAGTCTTCAACTGCACTACTAAGCTGCAAGAATGCTTTAAAATGCCATATTCATAATCGAAATGCAGTATGTAAAAGTCTAGTTTTGAACTACATCAGTTCTCCTCTGAAAGCACAATCATTTATTGAAAGTATCAGCAATAAGTCAACATTTGAAAAAAATCGAGTACAGAATCAAATTAGACCACAGTACCTAGATTAAAAAAAATATATGCAAAACTTACTGAATAACGAAATTGTCCCCAAATCTAACCTGTTATTCAGCATTTTTCTCTTCTGTAAGCATTCTTAGTAGGTGAAATTTGCAATAACTTTATACTACAAAATAAATATTGCAGACTTTAAAATGTCAAAAATGATTAGGCTTTAGAGGTTATTTTCTCCATTCGCACAACACACAGGGACATGTAAGTGGCTGCATATTCTGATGATAATATTTGATGCCGCCTCCGTAGTAGCCTGCTTCCCCAGTGGTGAAAGCCTGCTCCCTGCTATTGACAGTATGGTCAAATGACATTTGGAATTCATTAATCTTTAATAGCTGACCTTTAATTCTAATAAGAAGCACTTTATACATAAGATATATTTACTGAAAGATTAAAAAGTCACTAAAGTGCTAGCTTTTAGATGGAAAGAGAGGATATGGAAGCTGTTTGAGATTTAAGCGGAGTATCCTACAGAGAATTTCAAGTTCTTACTGCCTCTACTGAGAGAGCAGAGAGGTAACGGCCAGTTCTGCGGTTTCCAGCCAAACAGGGCAAGAATCCTTTTCCTTTTAGTGCTTCAAGATACATTATCATATTAACTTAAAAAACCAAAAAAACAGACATTATTCCAGTTAAGAATATAATGTTTCTTGCTTAGGTAAAAGAAAAAAAAAGTGTCATTCTTTAAGAAAACTCAGCTTCAACAAAAAAAATGTAAGTTCAATTCTATATATTCTAAAAGTCAGTATGCCTGCAAACTTAAAATAGTTAGTTCAGAAAAACCAAAGGGACAGCTGTGGAGTGTTTACATTTTAAAACCTCTACGGAAAGAGAAGGACCGTGTCTCAGAGAAGGCTCCCTGGAAACCAAGCGCGGGCTTTGTCCCATCTCACTCAGACTCACACCATTCACACTGCTGGAACTAAGAGGGTCACCTTACCTTCTCACCTCTGGTCTTCGAATCTTCTTTTTCCTTCTTTCTTGCCGCTGTGATAAACTCATTAAACAAGGCCTCTCGATCTTTCATCTTTTCAATTGCCTTGAATCTCGAGTCTTTAGCATGCTTGGCTGCAAATTCACTAAAAGTAGTTCTGCAACAAAATGGCAAGTGAACTCATTTGGCAGAGCTGTCTTTGCTGGGAAGCAGGTTCAGCACAGAAATATTTCTTCTGCTAGAATACATGCCAGAGCACAATTTAAAAAAAAAAAAAAAAAAGGCAACATCCTATGGCCTCACTGTAGAGATGCTTGATCAATGAACTATATAGAAAGGAGTCAGGTTTATGCACACACATGAAAGGTATTGTTAGAGACTTACAGGGGTTTTTCTGTTTCTTTGTTTGAATACAGCTACCTGCAGAAAGTGCAGGTGTAGGAAGAGAGATTACAATGCAACCAAGAAGAAGAAATGAAAAAACTCAGTTGTCTACAAAAATCTTCTTTTTTGTGGGTTAGCAGTTCAGCCACCAGTCTGTTCAGGTATTTCACAGCTGTGAAACTGAAAATTTTATGTGCATTCACTTGCAGCCAAACCATGCTAAGAGTTCAACAAGAAAATCATCTTTTGGTATTAGTCACAACAGAACACTGGCTGAATCAATTTTTCCTCCTACAGTGAACATTGTATAGCCTTATCTTAAAACACACAAAGTTGAAAATATTTTAAACACTATGGGCAGATGCAGCGACACTGGGCTTTCAACCCATTATCCCCATAGCATTTCCCTGACCGTTCTCTCACCTCCAGGGCCAGATTCCAATCTGTGCAGTAGATACAGTACTGCCACTTACCTCGAAAAAAACCACTACTGTGCTTTTTCCAAGCTCTGATGCAAATCTGGCCCCAAGAATACGTGAGACACTTATAATCATACGAATGTTTTCATCACAGCATGGAAATAATTAGACTTGGAAAATCCAGCCTACTGTTGCTGTAGGGTAAATTGAAACAAGAAGAGAATTTGGTAGCTTATTCAAAAGATTAGAAAGTGAATGTACAGCTATATTGAAGAACAAGAGCTGTTTAAGTGAAGTGGAACACAAACTCTTGAGCATGTTGGACTGAGACAGATGATAAAAAACCAGTCTGGCACTCACAGAAGTACAGCAATATCTTTAGACAAACACTGAAACCAGAAGACAAAGGATAAGATTAAACAAGACAGTATTTCAGCTGGAACTCTTTCCCACCCCAACCCATAATCAGGTAAGAGTCAGTCCCAATATGACACATCGGAAATATCTTGGAAGCTGAGGATACTAAAGCTAACATAACAGTCCATGTTAGTCTCTGGATTATATATTAAACTTACTACTGATGAATTTTTTCTTAAAACATTTCTGTGCCTCCATTCTTCCCAGCCTACTACTGTCAAAACTGCTACCCTTATTAAATGAGCAGACAGGTGTTTTAAATAAGAGTTATTAATCAGATCTGAAGTAATTTAAAAGTTAACATAACACTGGCTTCCACCAGATTTCCAAAACAGGTCACTGAAAAAAATAAAGCTGAAGGGAAACAAATGAGTTGTTATTTCACTGTAAAAGAATTAATGCCAGATAAGCGAAGAGATGCTGAAACAGAATGCTTTCGAGCTCATCTGGTGACATAAGCACATATTTCATGAACTCTATGTGAGAAAGCTGTGAAACAAACAATTCTAGCAGTAAAATCTTGAATGTGAGTGCATCCACTGTCATCACCTCGCTATTATCACTGCAAATAGGTCTGTATGTGAGGGGTGTGCAATAATTTCTATATTAAAGCAACCAGAACATTCTATCATATTAACATACTTTGTAACCAGGAAAACATCTCTTCAGCCCCTCCAAACTGAAGAAACCTCCCTAGTACTTCTCAGAGGCTGCTAATATTCTTAAGAAGAAAAAGGGTTATTAAAGAAAACTTGTGGTGGATCATGAGGCCTTTCTCACAATCCAGACAGCATGCTGGGGATTTTTTTCAAAATTACTTAAAATACATAAATCATTATAAATTGCAAGGTCTATTATTTCATGGCTTAGGTGAATACAAGCAGGCAAAAGAAGATTTCAACAATATCTGATGATTTTTCTCCTCTTTTCCCATTTTGAAAGAGGTTAATTACCTAATACTACCCAACATACTTCATTCTAATACAGCTTATACATATGAACAAGAAAGAAGCTCCTACCTTGGATTAATCTTTGCTTCTTCCATCATTTTCTTGAAATCCTCCTTGGCCTGCATTATTTTGTTTTTCTTCTCCTTGCGCTCTTCTTCTGCTCGGGTTTTCACATACTGATCAAATACCTACAGAAACACCAGTCACCAACATAAAACATACAAACCTGAAGCCACATAAGCTCTGGGCAAGAGGGAGGAAAAATCCCATTTCTTTCCTTTTCTCCTATTTCCTTTCTTCTCACCACAGAACCAACAGACAATGTAGAAAGAAGGGTTAGGGACTCTTTGTATTTGAATATGCAAATTACTCCAATCTGCTGAACGTGTAGTGTACTGTATCTAAACACATAATCTGAGACCTGTGAAGACACTTCTTACACATTCATGTTATGTTAACATTTTTCTGGGTCATCTATTTAAGACAGCAGACACTTCCTGTATTCTTGAAGTTTTCCATTTGAAGAAAAGCTTCTGGAGTGAGAACTTGCTTAACAATAAAAATGCCCTTCAGTTTTTCCCCCAACCACTTTTTTTAATAAATAGATAGATTATTCATTACGTCATATTTTGAAGAGATATTGACAATTCTCACCATTTCATTCAGGTTTTGGGAGCTCTCTGTATGCATACAACTTTCACTGTGTTAAAATATTAGATTTTCCAACCACAGGAAGAATAAAAACTACCAACTCGCTTCTTTTCTTGCTGGCTTCTTCCGTTTCCAGGCAAACCCTAATCATAACAAAATCCCTTGCGACACTGATTAGTCTAGAAGGTTAGCAGGAACAAAAATAGCAGACTGAGGACTTAGATAAAGGCTGTAGTAGCTGTGTCTGGATGGGGAGTGAATTTGACTTCTCTTTTACCTGTTTCCTTTCTTTCGGGTTGAGAAGTAAGTAACGAGGATCAAAAACTATCTTGTGTAGCTCTTTCTCCCATGTTGAAAAAGCAGAGACCTTTAATTAAAAAAAGTCAGATTTTAACTAATGGTTAAGTTTTCTCAAATATACAGAAGTTGTATAGTTTTGCTTGAAAACTATAGGACATCTAATGAAAAGAGGGAAACAAATTAATCCTGAAGTTTTCATCACTAATAGATGATGGAGGCTGCCATAGCAAGTTTCAACACTAGTTGGCTCTGAAAACTTCTAAATAATAACACACACTTAATTGCTACTACTGTGTGACATTAAAAAAGAGTACATCAGAAGAAAGCCTTGAGATTCTATGTTCTATGTCTGCTCTATACCTTTTCTAAATGTTATGACTGTAAACAGTTCTGCTACAAAAGAGATTGAGTTAAACACATTTGAGCTCATCTTAAATAAGCTTTATTAAAACTACCCCATAAAATCCAGTTATTGAAACTAAAGGAAAGCTGCATAGGCAGCTGGAACCACTTCCATTTCTTAAGCTTACAATATAAATTTATATTCTAATAGCCTAATTTATCTATCAAAACTGATTGGTATCAAGCAGATTTCAAATTTAGTTAACCAAAAGCAAAAATTGTCCCATTTAAGGATAAGAGTGTACAGACTGCAGTGGAACTTACTGCTTTTCTCATGTAGGAACATTTCCAAAAACATTAAGGATGTGTCCAGTTTGTGCGTCCTATTTACTTTCAATGGCAGCTTTCAATTAGGTAATTACTTAACTTGGGAAAAAAGTAAAAAAAAAAAATCTGTCTTGATACTGTTTAATTTCACTTACTTAGAAATCAAAATTTTGCTGTAATTGTAACATTAGAAATATGGAGTCTTGTACCAAATGCATCCATTAACCAGCAGAAGGATAAGATTGTTTTCCCTACATAAAGCGCCGCAGGTTCTGAATTTGCTAACAATTGAGCCCTCTGCCTGAACCTCCCACTCCCTCTCTCCCCTTCTCACACACACAAACACTTATTTCTGACCCCTCTTTCTAGAAGCATGTCCTTGAATTGTTTCATCCGAGCCTCCAGAGGGACAATGGCTCTCTCTCGAGCAGCTTTAATTTCAGCTTCCATAGCAGCCTCCTTCTCTGAATCAATATCTTTGTTATCATCTTTCCTGAAAAAAATTGAACATACGGTATAACCAGAGAAGTAACATGTCAACCCTGTAGGTTAGAAATTGAACTACACTAGGACAGAATGGATATAACCAAATACTTCAGAAGTGTAGGCTTGCAAACCATGAAAGCCATTCTTTGAGACTTGGATATGAATGCTTTCACACTGAAAGAGCTCAAGAACCAGGGCATTCTCAATAACTTCACTGCCAACAAATGACTCTAGGAAGTTAGCACACTCTGGTTGTATTCAATGGTCTCACCAGATGTGCAACAGATTTTATGTTAGCTGCACGAATTTTATCTCCTGTTCAAGACCAGGAGGCCCTGTGAAAAGACTATGGCTAAGGGAGTTAGTTCAAATTGAGAATACCTTACAATCATTACAACAGAAAATGCTGTAACACAAGTGATACATTCATCCATCAAAGCATTTCTGGAAAAAAGTGTGCTGTTTGTCGATTTATGTTTACTAAGAGCAAATGCGCTTTGTCCCAGACAAACTTAAAGCCCTAATTGCTAATGACTTTATGATCATCCCTAAGAGTACACAATAAGAAATAAAATGGTGAAACAGTGCGTGTAACTCACTCAGTGAAGTGACACGTATCACTTCCAATAGGCAACACAGATCAAAAGACTGAAACAAAACTCTTAAACCTTTACAACAGAGTGAAAACAGAGTAATCACTACGAAAATCTAGATGGCTGGATTTTTTGGCAACAAAATCTTGTGCACAGAAATTAACAAGCTAGGTAAACAAGCAACAGAAGCAAAGTATTTAAGATAAACTGCACTCAAAATATTCCTTGGATTCACCAACTTACACCATTTATTTCCATTTCAAATTATTTCCAAAGGAGATGCTATTTCCTCTATACATGAATTTCAGCTATCTCGGAGAAATATCAAATACTTGAGCTGCTAAAGTAAAATAGCAGAATGTTGATGATTGTGTTCACCAATCCTATTAGTTGCTGTTCTACTCTGCTGAATACAACAGCATACACACTGCTCAGATGAAAAACTTCAGTTATTTTATCTATACAGACCATTTAGTATTGAAAAAGCAAACTTACTTGCGCTTTTTAATTTTAATAGGCTCATCTTCGTTTGCTTCCTCTGTAGATTCATGCTCTTCTCTAACTGTAACACATTTCAATAATACTTTAGGTTTTATCTTTATGAAAAGTTTGTAAATCACAAATGAAGCCTTGTGCAAAAACAGAGGACAATGTGTGCAGCAATAACATATTCTGACAAAGGAAGACATGGCTTTCAGTTGCTTTCAGAACAACACTACTGGAATTTAGTGGCAGGACTAATGGACTTGCGGCCAACTTTCTATTTAATATGACAAACACTGACCTCTTATTTCCAGGGAAAAAAACCTGAGGCTAAACAGTCTAATGAAGCACATTTGGATCTCCTGATTACCTACTTGCACTTTGCTCTCCTCCAACTACCAAGCCCACATGTCATCCCAGGACCATTTACTAGAACTCCTGCCAGAAAGAAGTCTCATCTCAGCAGCCTCTTGAATCTTCTCTGCTCTCGGCAGCTGCTTCCAAAACTGTATTCCACTTGACGTTCTCTAAGTTAAATCCTCTTCTGTGAGAGCCCATTCATACATTATGATTAATCTTTTCTGGCCCCCAAATTCTTCTTGCTTATAAAACAAACACAGTCCCTTTTTTTAGTCAGTAAAAACTGCAGGTTTTTTTCAGCCTGTTGGCATTTAGAAAAAAAATTAACCTTGTTAGTATCTACTTTCTTCAATAGACTGTTTTTTTTCCAAAGGACTCTATAAATCAGCCTTCTTAAATTCCAAAGCTATATACATTTTTCAATATGTCCTTACATTTCTCTCAATTATTTAAACGTTACTAGTTTTGGAAATCAGCACAAAATAAGTGATAAAGTACATTCAGACTTCTTAAGAAGGCAGTAAGATGGCTCTTACTAAGTTTTTTTCCTTCTTCCATTCCTTTTTTGTGAGGAGGTTCTTGAATAATTTTGTCTACATCAGCTCTTCCAATGAGGTCATCTGGTCGGTCCCACATAGAAAGACGAGTGGTAGGGTTATAGAAGAAAACACGCTCATCACCAGTCCACACCACACACCTAGAAATTTAACAGTCAGACAGGAAGTCTTGTGTTATCTTTGTCTTCATTCATTCTGCGTACCTGTTACCATATTCAAAGACTGAAGCAAGCATAACGGTCATAGACAGATCCAGGCTGTACTTACTGCACAACTACCAGACATTCCTACTGTCCAAATGGGATACTGAATTATTGCTTTCCTCTGCTAACAGATTTGAAATGCAATTTAAAAAATGCTTTTTATCAGGAGCTGCAGTATATTCAGTTCTTCTCTAGAAAAATGTTTTAGACGGCTCAATCAGATTTTGGGATAAAACATGCCGCATCTCTTCAATGCCACGCAAAATATGAGAAAAACCACCTTAATGATCTTGCCAAAATTTTATAAGTGACGGGATGAAAGAATCGCAGAGATAATTGGAAGGGAGACAGTTTTAAATATCAAACATTAATAAAAAAAGCATCGATAGCTGAATTGCAGAAGTTAAAACAATGTCCCTTTCCCATCAGTAAGATTTTTACCTTGGTCATCCAAACACACAAAGATGAGTTACATATATTACAGCAAGAGTAACCGCATCATGATGTTACATGCATAGGCACCTGTGAGTATCCACGCTAAGCGGGCGGCCAGGGGGAAGGACTGTTTTGGCCAGCAACTGCACCTATTCATTCCTCAAGGCATAAGGGCAAAAGAAGTCAAAGCTTTTTTTTTTTTGGCCAGTATTTCATACCAGATCAGGAGGAATCAGTGGCAGATGAAGGGGGCTGGGATACGGAATCTCTGCTGGTAATGCACCTCGTAGGACTGCAGTGAGCGTGCGGTAGGAAGGCTACGCACGCACCACTGAACATTATGAGTGCTGGCACAGCGTGAACAATGTTGGCTGGAGGAATCCAACACCATCTGAGACAGCAGCACACCAAGAACAGGATCTTCACACGCTGCCACTTGTTCTAACTACCCAGCGAGCGTCCTGGTGGCTGCAGGAAACGACGTTTCAGTCCTGCAGTAGGAGGCCATAAGGAAAACGGTTACCTACCACGGGGTTCCTGGAATGGGAGTAGTTGCAACCGGCTTGGCCTTCTGAGCTGCTTTTTCTTCTTCAGTCATTTCTTCCTCTTTTGGCTCCTCAGGGAAAAAAAAAGTTACAGGATTCAGGCAATGACAGCTAGCTAATTATTTATTCTAACGTAACTAACTTTTTTTAAACAAGCAAATGTATTTTGAAACAATGCTAACAGACAGATCAAAATTACACTTCATCCATGCTCAAAACGGAAGCATTGGAATTCCAACACAGAGACAGTAACTGCTATGCAAAAATCTCAATTCCGAAAACCTCTGGTTACTTCACTTTGATTTCAATGAAACCTTATTTAAATGCCTTCCTAGATCTGCATGAATCCTTAAATCAAGGCCTGAATACAGGGGCAAGGGTGTAGTTTCTCACAAAGAAATTTTTATTTATTCTTAAAATTAATTTACTTGAAAACAAGACTTGTAGTACAAAACAATCAAAGATCTGCAACAACCTTTGTAATAGAAATAAGCAAACTCTCAAAGGTAAACAGGGCAGAGTGATAATAAAACCCAGCAACTAAATTCTGTGCTTTTGCCTACTAAGCTACACTGAAGTTCACAGAAATCAGTATAAAAGCTTTAATTTTTATTCAAACACCTTAGCATCTTCAAGAACTATGCTTTCTCAGCATGGCAAAATGCCTTACAAGAAAAAAGTTCATTTTGTTTACTGCAATGTAAACACTACAGACATTTTCTAGGACATGTTCCTAACAGACTAAGCTGAATCAGTTACAGCACATGCAGAATGTGTAAGCTTTGTATCAAAATTGTTCAAAATAAAGGACTAAAGAAATAGAAAAAAACCTATTAATTTAAAGATTTCAAACATTCAGGACAAGTTTCATTTTTCTGAACACCTTAAAATCAGCGAGAGAACATCATGTCTATGTAATTTTTCCCATGTTTTTTTCCCATGTTTTTTTCCCATGTTTTTACTAATTTCTTAACTCACATACTCTTGTGTTTTTCTTTTAAATGTCCTCTTTCCCTTACATAAAAAAAAAAAAAAAAAAAAAAAAGGCAAAAACCAAAAAGCTATGAGTCCAAAAAGGAAGGCTTTCAAGACCACCCCAGGAATTTAAGAACTCAAGTTACTAACCATGTCTCCTGTCAACATGCCTGGTCTACAGATGCATCCACACCTGTAGGATGTAGGATTCAAAATGGCGATACTGACTATTTGGTTGCAAGGTCTTTTACCTCCTTTATAAGTTCTTTTATAGGTTCTTCTTTTGGCTCTTCTTCTTCTGTCTCCATTGGTAAAGGCTCCTCCGTAGGTTCTTTAATTGGCTCTTTAATCTTCTCTTCCATTTTTTCTAAATAAAAATAGAATTTTCCTTAGTATTATTAAGAAACCATTATAGAACCACAACAGATCCTAGTATTATTAAGAAACTATTATAGAACCACAACAGATTTATTTTTATCAGTATGATTTTTCCATGCACAACAGCAAAACAAAACTTATTTTTCACCACTTTCTGTCCTTCTTGGGCTTTACAGTGTCTGCTTATGAAGACATGATTATCTCCTGCACCAAGATCAACTTGGGACTGGAAAAGGAAATATTGTAAGGCAGCCTATTATATTAAAAGGCTAACTAAAGCGTGCCAACAGAAATAGCTGAAACACCAATAAAAATATCAACCAACAGTTGCAACCAACAGTGCAACACTGAAGACCATTTTGAGATTTGAAATGCTGTTGACAAAAAAACCCCACCACACCCCACAAAAAACCCCCCAAAAAACAGAGAAAATTCATGGAGAATCATCTGAGGATTGCTCTGCACCCACTTAAAAAAATTATAAAATGTATAATCTTCACTCAGCAAAATTGGTATTTGCTGTCTTAGATGTTTTCACTTCAGTAAAAAGAAGACCTATTATTTAAACCTGAATTATTAGAAAGATGGGTAGATGGGTACTAAACAAACTAGCTAACTGTGTAAGTGTTCTGAATTTTTCTAAACAAAGATTTCTTGTAACTGAAAAATTCAGCAGACAATAAAAGGAAGAACTATTTGGGTCTGACTGGATTTGTTTTCCTAAAAGACTTTATAACCTGCATAAAAGCCATGGGATTTTTGCCCCTTCTTCCTTATTTATGATACAAGAACGCTTTCCCTCCAATATAACACACCCATGGATACAATGTGGATTCAAATAAACACAAGTCACAGGATATGGCCAGCATACGACTTAGGGATGCGGACAGGGGGAGGCAATTTATTTTTTCTTCATAGTCCAAATCTGTTCACATACTTAGTTTTTGAAGATCTGAAATTTAGCATTTCGACAATCTTCATTCTTCCCTGCTTGACAGTCTCGAGAATAACTGAATTTTTCCCCTCACTTCCTATCTTTCTGCAATTGGGATCTTCTCAAACACGTGAGTATATAGAGTACACTCTCTACGGGAGTGGAAACATACATTTACCCAAGCGTCACAGGATTTGGAAACAACTCTAGAATCAAATACTCTCACAATACAGTGGGAAAGAAAGAAACTATAACTTTCAGACTCCAGAGCAACTCAAATAGATACTTATAATCAGGATTTCAAAATATTCTTGAGGGAGTTAATGGATTAGAAATATTCTCATTCACATTTTCAAACACAACCATTAATGGTCTAAGCAATTTTGCCTAGTATACAGATTTAAAAAAAAAAAAAAAAGTACCTTTTTCTTTCAGTTCTTGGGGTTTTTCCCACGTTGACTCCAAAGTTCTATTGTTATAATAGTAAGTCTTTCCATCTGCTGTTTTGTACTCTGTCCACTCAGAGACTGCTGTTGCTCCAGCCAACGTAGCAGGTGAAGCAGCAATAGCAACCTGAGGATGGATCATAGGTACAATGGGAGGGGCCATGCCTGGCAAGACACCTGTGTAAAGAAGAAAAAAGGAGAAAAAAAAAAAAAAAGAAAAAAGAAAAGAAAAAAGAAAAGAGTAAGTTACAATGAAGTGCCAAAGAACCAAGACCTAGCACGTCACTGACTTGATCTACAAATAATCAACCTATATAAAGATCATTTTAAAAATTAAATTGGGAAGCACCACATTGTTACCAGATTTCCTTCCTGTGTTTTACAGTCAGTAATGCCCATATTACCAGGCAAATTACATAGCTTTTTATTTTAGAGTAATGTGCAATTCTTCACAGCACAAAGCTTGTTAGTTTTTAGACATTTGCTCTAATACTTCAAAATTAAGTGCTCTATTTATTAAAAAAGTCTTTATTAGACCTCTATAGCAAATAATAATTTAAAAAATCTACTCCACTGTTTAATTATGCTGTCATTTTAAGAGATATTCCTATTGTTCAGACAGCAGTGGCTTGAATTTGATCTATATAATACCAAGCAGAGCTCTGATAAATCTTAAATCCTGCCTTTAAAAAAGTTAACATTCATTCAGAGCCTTGAATAAAAACTGATGAGAATGAAATAATTTCAGATTGTGTGATGGTTTTGTTTAGTACTGAAGACTGACTGGAAAAAAACATTTTACTCGCATCCTAAAGCAAAATGGCAAGTAAATATCCAAAGATAAGAAAGCCAGAATGCTACATTATCCTGTTATTTCTCTAGTCATCCCAACCAAATGGATATACTGAACATATTTTGAATGACAAGTTCTAGAAAAACAAATTGGACAGTGCTAGAACTACATGATCATAATTTTGAGCTTTTAACATTTGTATGAAAAAGTCTCTATTTTTAAATAATGGAAAAGCACACATTACACATTGCCATAAAGTATTCTCAGTAAGTGACTTTTCTTAAATCCACAATTTGAAAAATGAAAATTTGTACTAAGACGCACATACACGCACACCAACATGCGAGCACAATCATGTCACTATACATGTGGAAGTAGGAAAACAAAAATCCACACACAAGAAACTAATAACTAAGAAGTATGGGCATGAAAAGGTTCACAATTATTACAGAACTCAATGATTACAGAAAACTGTACTGGATTTCTTGTATAAAATAAGCTAGCACTAACAGTTACTTGGGAAAGTTATTTCCTGGCCAAATATGATATTTGCATTTATACTGGTTTTGAAAATAAAGTATATATATTAATTCAGTTGGGGAAGCAAATAAATAAATAAAAGATAAACAACAACATTCACTACCATGCCAACTTACAGACAAAACGAACTAAGATGGTTTTGAAAATTACCGGTCTTGGTGGTAGCGACTGTCTTTACATACGGGCAGCTGACTATTTGCATCATTGCTACACCTGTAAAATGGATAAGCAAGCATGTTGGAAAGCTGCCATTGTACGTCAGCTACCACTGGGAGTCTGGATGCTACAGATTTCCTGCTACAATTTGGAATGCCATTTTCAGCTGGCCAAAGAGAAAGCCTCCCAGCAAGAAAATGTGAATCATTTTTGCTCCAACATTTTATGCCAGATCAAATAGAAAACTGGTTTTAAGCTGCAGCAACAGTTTCTGCCTACGTTAAACCAGCTGTTTAGCAAATTATTGGGATGTCATTAAAAAGAAAAAAAAGGTATTTCAATGAGGACTCAGGGGTTTAAGTTCATTCAAAAGGGAACTCGGCTCTCCTGGTAGGGCAATACCATAGGAACACACTCTGCTAATGGTGCTGTTGTCCACCAACAGCTTTTGCTCAGACAGATCCATCAGAGGAGCAGCAACAAAGTGAAACTAACGGCCTGTGCTATTTTCAGTCTGCTGCTGCATTTAGAAAGCAGTGCTAAGAGCAGGAGGACAGATTTAAACTAGTCAGACTAGCAAGGCGTGGCAGGGCGAAAGTCAAGTTCAGCCCACAGGGGAGGCTGAGGTTATGAGGGTCATTACAGAAAGGCTGGAGGTGGAAGAAGGGAAAAGAAGAAATAAAAGCAATGAAGCTGCAAACAGCGGTACACAAAGCTGCACTAGGTCAGTGGCAGCAAAGGTTTTCTTTATTTTTCATTATCAAGAATTTCACAAGCTGAAAAATGCTCTAAAAGCAGCATAACTAGCCCTCAGAAAGGTAGCATCATGCACTGTTTTGCTCTCCAGCTCGTTAAGAAATGACACAGAAAGCCCACAAAGAGGGAAGCATTTAATCCTCTTCAATTAGACACAAAATTCAGTAGGAAATTAGACAGGGTAAGGGGAACGTGTTTGCAAAAACCTTCATTTTAGGGTGCGGAAGGAAACTGTAGAAGTTCTCTCTACATTGGTCCAGTCTGGACACTCAGAAACTTCCCCTTAAATGGTTTCAATTCCATCATCTGAGGTTGGAAATCCTCCAGCTCAAAGTGAAATTAAACCCCTGTGTTTATAACCAAAGTAATTTCTCTTTTTCTTCATTAGAGATCTAGTATGGAAAGCATACAAAAATACTGCCAATTTATTTGAAAAAATATTTCTGAGAAGACAGAATTGTAATGTTCTTTAATAATAATTTCAAGGAAAGAATCCAAAACTAGTTTTATAAAAAAAGTATGAATTGAGACACAAAAACATTGACTCAAACAGCACTGAATGAAGTGTTTGTCTAAATTTGGGGTGGGGATGGTGTACTTGAAAATGAATCGGAAAATTCGTTTTGTTAAGGAAGTTACAGCATGTCTTAAAACTGGGTCAGTATAAATAATGCCATCTGCGGGATCACTGAAATTACAGATACTGCAGCGCAGATAAGACTTAGCAAATACCCAAGCTGTTTCCTCTGCCAAGTTAATTCTCAAACACACAACTAACTTTCAATGTATGAATTAAGAGAAAGCAGACTTACTTTTTAAGATCTGAGATTACGAGATATCACTAATCAACTCTTCATTGTTCCGTCTTACTATAGTATAATACAGAGATTAACTTTGAAATCACTTGAGAGTGGTGTTGTTCAGCTCTGTCTCTGTAACTTGGAAGCAATCTGGCTGGTATTATACCTGGTGCTGAAAGCCCCAAACATCTATACAGTAAAACTTCATAAGCCTTTTTGACTTCACCTTATACTGCCATGAAGTCATTTTGACTTCTCTTTAGTTTCTTCTTCCTGTAAAATATTCTAAAGGTTGCCTTTTCTTTTACAGTGTTTGTAAACCATTACAACCAACTCAAGCCAGAATTAGCTGAAAGAAGTAGACTGATTTTATTCTGTAATCAGGCAAAATGACAAATGAGATTCGTTAATGGAAGCACACAGTTCAGTGCTAGGTATCCTTCCTGCGTATTATGGGTGCCACCCAAAGGCTCATCTCACTGTGAGAACAGGGGAAGAGGCCAGATCTAAGGCTTGCTACCAGGGAAGTTCTGAAAAATATAGTTTTCAAAAACGAGTTTAAGAAGGAGATGATCAATGTTCGTGCTCTGTCTTTCCTTCTGTATTGCACTACTCACAAAACGTTTTGACTGAGAGCTTATGAAAAACCCCACACCCCAGCGTATCTACTTTACTGGCACTCCTCTCTACTGCTTTGACCACCCACACTTCACCTGACAGTTCACATTTGAGCAGATGATTATCTCCTTCAAAGGTATGTAAGGACCCTTCATTCTATGCTGATCCCTTGCTGGCAGCTTCAGAAATTGCAGTTAAGGACATTCAGCTGACCACTTTTAGGGCTTAACCCTTTTTATTGTTCTTCCAAACCTCACAAATACGCAGACATTGGATTCTCCCTCTGTCCTTTAGCCATTTTTTGTTCAGCCTTGAGTATCACATTCAGAATAGTATTTTTTCCCCCTGTCTTAAAACAGTAAGTACTACACTGTGATTTCCTTTTCAAGCAAATTACAGATTAAAGTAGCTTCGCCCAGTTATTTTAGAAGACTATCCTAAAAGCAGAGGCAACTAAAAATTGGTCCTCTCTTCTAGTTAGCAGAACTAATACCCATTTTAACTACTTTGGTGCTTATAGCCTTTATCAAGGAAGTGTTATAAAGGATTACTTTTCATCCAACCAATTTGATGGAAGGTAAAAGCCTCCCTTCGCATGTACTGGATCAATGTGTTAAAAGGACAGCAGGAAAGCAGTCACCTCACTCAGCTTGTACAGAGAGCCAAAAATATGAGGATGCTGCTCAGAACTGCTTCTTTGTAATTCCTAATCAGAAACTAACTGGTATCCAATACCACTGCAGTCTCAAACCTTCCTCTGCAACAGAAAATCATCAGCTCTTGGTATATACTCACTGCTACCGCACACTAATTACTTTTGGGCTACAACAGGAACTCAGCTGCATCCATGCAAACTGAAACATGGTATTTGGGCAACAAGTGGCTTTAGCATCCTCTTAGGAGGACCTCTGCAGCAATTACAAACAGCAGCTGAGTCCAAAATTTTGCCAGCCTAAAATTAGTTCCTTCAGAATCTAAATATTTTATAAAAACTTAAGAAAATATGATTTACCCAAGAACCACTGGGCTGCCACCTAAGATTTCTCCTCAATGTTTTTTACATCTAAAGCCTATGAATAATACCCTAGCATCTTGAATGCCTTCATTATGGTCTTCAGTTTAAACTTCAACGTTTTCCGTAAGCGTTTAGCATCATACTTGATAGCTGCAAACCAAGAGAACTGGAAACACCTAACATCATTCAGGGGTAATGCATTTGAATGGTAATTTTTCCTGCTCATAAATATATTATTTTCTTTCAATTTCTTCCAGCTAAAAAGTGTCCTAAAAATATTTATGCACAAGACTTAAGGTCTAAATCAAGCAAGTAGAAAAAAATTACAGCAATACTGCAAGCAGTAAAATACAGTGCTACAATATTCTCAGTCACATATGGATTCTGTCCAGCTCACTTTTTTTTTTTTTTAAATAGGATGACAAGATAGACATGTGCCATGAGATTAAGTGTTTAGTGCAATTCTTCTATTTTCCTATCATCTAAAAGAAAAAGGTTTATGTGTTTAAATGCAGCTGTTTTCTGATAGGTATATCAAAGAACTAGAAGTAAAAAAAAAAAAATTCATGCTCTTTGTTAATTAAAAAGTCTGTCTGCTAACCCTGAATTCTTTCAAAAATACTCTGAGTGGAGAGGATTCAGGCAAGTTCCATACACAGTGGACACATGAGTGCAAACAAATTGACAACATGGACATGTAGCGGACAAGACAATTACAGTTCGCCAATTTACCTGGAAGTGGAATAGGCATGCCAGGAAGGGGGACACGAAATGGAGGTACCATTACTGGTGGAAAAGCAGGAATTGCTGCAGTTGGTTGAGGTACTGCATGAGGAACTGCAGGAGGCAATGTCTGTGGGACTGGCTGGGGTACAGTCTGCACAGGTGTAGCAGAAGGAGCAGAGGTTGAAACACTGACTGATGGTGTGGCAACTGAAACACCCGAACTCGGGGTCTGGTCTTGTGTGGTAGGTGCTGATAAAAAAAAAAACAAAGAACACCTTGTATCTTAGACACTACAATATATTTGCTGCAAACATACTGGCTCTCTGTTTCCCAACAGACGTTCTATAAGCAGATACGCTTAGATATAATCAGCAGGAAGACACTCTTGGACAAAAAATGCCCTTGCCTTCTCTGTAACATTAAATATCCACAAAGTCAATTTCAAATTTTACTTTGTCCCATTCTTTACACCTAACAAGTCTCTACAGCAGTAGCAAGGGTGTACCAAAGGACAAATAGAGCCTCTGTATCCCCATTCAGAAAAATAGAAAGGGAATGTTACAGAGAGTTTCAAATGGAAAAAGATTGTTCTTATGTTAAATGAGCACAGGTTCTGCTTTTTAACAATAATGGCAGCAGAATGTGCATGACAACAGTCTGCCTGAACCTATGCTTATTAAGCTATGATCCAAGAATGGAAAAATGTCAATAAAAAGAAGTGTAGATAAGCAAGGAAAAGGAAAGTACTTTTGTTCAGAAGCTGCAAGAACTTTCTTGGTCTTCAGTGCCTCCCAGTGGGAAAATACACTACTAGCATTCAATTCCATAATCCTTGCAGCATGACCGAAATCAGCACTTAACCAAGAATAAATAGTGCTGTGTGTCAAAGCACTGGCAATCAGAAACTAGAGATGTAACTGATTAAACTCATGGACCAGCCTTGCAAATTTACACTGTAAGATCTGGTGGAGGGGAGGAGAAACTCTTGTAAAAATGAGCTAAAAAAACCCCAACCAAAAAAACCACCACACCAACTTATGACCATATTATGTACGGGCATACTGTGCATTTTCTTCAGTATTTAATGACTACCAGAAGCATTCCCAGTAACATACCAGTATTAACATATTTAAATAAAGATTTTTGATCTGTTAAGTGCTTCAGAAAGGGTGAAAGTTCTTAGCACTGCCTAAAATTTAGGGAAACAGAGCAGACAGTCAGTATGTGATTTGTTTTAACGCCTAAGTCAAATCAGTACCAGACAAGAATGAAGCTCAGCCAGAAGTCCCAGGTTTTTTTACAGGCCAAGTCTGAGAGTTATAAAATTATTTTAAACGATAAAATTTTATCACCTAGGCACAGACACCAACAGTAACAGTTCTTGAAAGCAAAGACAAAGTTTAGCAGGTAGAACAGGTAAAAGTGGAACAGACTCTCAGCATTCAATATTAGGAAATTTTGCTTTAGAGAAGGTGCATAAAGTGCTATTCCAAAAGTAGGATCAGTTCTCAAAAGCTTGGCATTAGGCCAGAAGCTAATGTTCACCTCCTACCTGATTCTTGTTACTCAGTGAAATGGTTAGAGTAGACTGTATTTCAATAAAGCAGCTGACCGCAGTACTAAGTTAACTTTCAAATTAAATAAAAGCCCTAAAATGCTTTGAGCAATACACATTATTTGCTACTCTAATGATTTGTCCTCTCTCCAGTGTTAACTGAAAGCATAATTTGAGAGTTACCTAAATTTGACTCCCTTTCATACACAGTTCTCTAAAGTTTGGGTTAAATGGTGAGTTAAGCTTGACTTGTCTCACCTGTTACAGGAAAAAGATGGAATAATTCCAGGGGATGCAGCTATACACTACAGCTGGAGTTAGAACAGTTCAGCAATTGCTCATCTTCTGCATACTCTTTGGCCTGACTCAGTGCACGCATTTTTGCCAGCACAGCTACAATGATCAAGACCGTCAAACAACAGGATTCCTGGTCAGCATAAGTGTTGTGCTTTCAGTAGCCCTGCGAGTAGACAGTAACACTAACCCAACTGCTCCTTAACGAGCGTACCTTGCTTCGTTCATGCTAGGTGACCTTACTCATTGTTTGCTGGTGACACACTCGTGCAAACAGTACATAAGATACATCTCTATATAGGTGTTCTGCACTAGAGGCACTTTGCTAGCATATATATGCCAAAGTATAGTATAAATCATACTATTTATATTATGTGCAGATATTATGTATAAACATGCATTACATGCATGCTGCATAAATTCAGTCCCCTTTCCTCTTGAGGATCGCTCACTTGGCAAACCCTTAAAAGCAAAGGCTCAGCCCATGTAAACAGCAGTAATCTTCAGACTATTACTCAAAGGCCTGAGCAAACAATAATGGCTCTAAGGACTTTCTTTTTCCTCTTTTGTGCAACTCTAGCAAATGGGAACTTACGATGCTTAATCAGAATAACACTAATAAAGGTAATACACCAGAAGAAGCTCTATTCTGCAACCAACCAATTCTCCCCAGCCCAGGAGCAGTGTTCAAAGATCCAGCCTCCTAAAGCAAGAGATGCCACTCTGGAACAAAGAGGAAATTGCCACAACTGTAACTCCTACCTCAGATTAACTTTTCTTGTGAGATACTTTTGAAAACAATTTAGCTTTATCTATAGGCAAAAGAAAATGGACCCGTAACAGCTTTGAGATGATGTGATAACAGCAGAAGAAAAATATACAAAGACCTAAAGAAAAAGGGTTGCGTACTGATCTGGTATTACTCTCCTGAAGTAACTCTTTCAGACTGGGGAGGCGGGGGGAACCACAGTTTGCATGCAAGGTTCTTCTGGATTAAATGCTGTA